>NC_090745.1:32899372-33136872 GCF_036898095.1 Palaemon carinicauda
CCCCTTTTTTTTTTTTTTTTAAATGGTGTGTTGGGCAGGTTTAATAGAAGGGCCATGGATGCCTGGTGGTTTATCAAGAGGTTGTCTTTTCCTTATCTGATTTTATTTCTTCTCAAAAATATCCTTCTGTCCTTCCTTTAGTTGAAGTGGCTATCCAGAGGGTATTTAGCCTTGCATGGTGTATCGGCTCCTCCATGTTGACCAGTTTTTCCGACTTTTTTTCTATAGTTTATGGGTTTGATCAATCATTTTATTTATATTTCCTTAAAACAGATGGTTTTTGTTATAATTCTTGTTAATTTAGTTGTTAAGTATGGTGTATCTTTTTTATTACCATTAATTCTTATGCTCTCTGGAGACATTGAGCAAAATCCAGGACCAGTATGTCTTAGATGTCGTCAATATCGTCTACTGTATTGCAATTTTCGTGGTCTTCATGCAAATATGAAAGACCTTACAGTTGCGTCCAGACAGTGTGATATTCTTTTGTGCTCAGAAACATTGGTTTCTAATATGAGGCACTCATCTGAGCTCCTTATAACTGGTTTTAAGAAGCCAATAATCAATAATGTTGAAACCCAATGCCAACTCTAGGGCCAGGGGAATGGTGGTGTATATTAGGACTGAGTACCCTGCTTCTCTTAAGTCCTGCCATGAATGTGGATGTCATGAGATTCAGGTAATAAAAGTTTGCGGAATCCAGACATGGATGATTCTATCTTTGATTGTCTTCTTACCATTATGGCTAAGATACAAGATGATAGAAAGGCCTCTTTTGTGTTTGTTAGTGATTTTAATGCTCACCATAGGGAGTGGTTAAATTCTGTTTCTCCTACCAATCGGCATGGCTTAAGAACTTGAGACTTTGCTTCTGAATCAGGCTGTGAGCAAATCACAAGTGAAGCTACTCACAGGTCTGGCAACTGCTTGGACCTCGTATGCACGGACTCCCCTGGAATTATAACAAGTAAGGTTGGTTCTCCAGTTAGGACACGTGATCCTACCTTGATTTCATTAGTAGTGAAGACTAAGTAGCCTGTCCCTAATGAATCTTACTCACGTAAGATTTATTTGGAATCTCAAGCAGACAGGAATGGAATTTTGCATGATCTTTTGGGCTTAAATTGGTCACAATTGCATGGTAGTGTTGATCCTCTAGTCCCTTTGAATGAGAATCTAATCTATATAATTGACAGGCGTATCCCTTCTCGTGTACTAAGGACAAACCATGGCTCAATGATGGTTGTAGACATGCTTATTCGGAGAAGCAGGAGGCTTATCATATTTGGAAGGTAGCAGATCAGATTTGACATGAAATAACTATACTCAGTTTAGAGCTTTTGCTCAGAGAGTTTATGCTTCAACTAAAAAAAAATACAATTTAACCATAAAAGAACCCCTTTCTGGTACATCCCAGGAGCACAAGTGGTGGACTACCCTTAAATCTGAACTCTTTGGTGTAGATGCACCATTTCCTCCTTTATGGCTCTGTTACTCACTGTCCAAAGGAAAAGGTAACCCTTTTGGCAGATGTGTTTGACAGCAAGCAGAGTAATGAGAAACTCGAACTTCCTCATTCCTGTTTTCCTGAGGCTAAACTAACTAGTTTAGCTTTTTGATCTCGTGAAATTAAAGCTCTCTTGATGGACCTTGAGGCTTATGAAGGTGTAGACCCAAATGGTATTTTTCCTTTGTTTTTTATAAAGACAGCAGATTTCTTAGCTCCAAAGTTATCTGTTATTTTGCGCAAGTCAGCAAGAAGAGGAGCTTTTATCCCTTTATGGAAAATTGGTAATGCTACTCCACTCTGTAAATGTGTTTGTGGTTGCTCAAGTTCAACTGATTACCACCCAATTCCCATAACTACCATATTATCTAAAGTTTTTGAACATCTTTTGGCAAAATGTCTCAATAGGTTTGCTGAAGGTAATGATCTGTTCCCTAGTTTGCAATTTGGTTTTCGTAAAGGCCTTGAAGCATGTCATGCCCTTCTTACAATCTCCAATGCTGTACAGAACGCCCTTGATTGTGGTCAAGAAGTTCGTATGATTGGCCTTGATTTTAGTGCTGCCTTTGACCATGTTAATCATGATGCCCTTTTTTTCAAACTCGAACAGTTGGGAGTAGGTGGGTCATTTTCTAGCATCATTATCGAATTTTTAAGTAATAGATCCCATAGAGTTGTTGTTGATGGGCACCATAATGAGTATAAGAATGTGATATCTGGTGTTCCTCAGGGGTAGTGTTCTTAGCCCATTTCTTTCATACGTGATACGTGGTTTGGTCTGTAAAACAAGCTTGCTGCATATGCAGATGATGATACTCTCTTTGCATCAATTCTATCTCCTGAATATAGATTGCTGAATCCCTTGAATAGAGATCTAGCTAAAATTAGTGCATGGTGCAAGTTATGGGGTATGAAGTTGAATCCTAACAAAACTCAAAGTATGATTGTAAGTAGCTCAAGGACCATGGCTCCTCAACATCTGGATCTCAGCATTGATAATGTTTCTTTAACTTTGTATGACCCTTTTGAAATTTTAGGTGTGATTCTCGACAGCAAATTTACTTTTGAGAAATACATTAGGTCTGTGTCTTCTTCAATTGCACAAATAATTTCAAGATCTTTGGTGATCAATCTATTGTGAAGAAGTGTTTTAATTCTTTCATTTTACCTAGTTTCGAGTATTATTCTCCTGTGTACCAACCGTGTTTCACACAATTGTACATAATTCCTTTTGTATATATTATTCTTGTATCTTCGCTCTTCCCTCGCACTAAAACGAACATGAAAATTCATGTCTGGTTTTTCCTCTGTGATATTGTCTGTCTTGTGAACTTGTTATGTCTTGTTGCCTTGAGGTTTTGTATATAAGGAGAGTGTTCCACAATAATATAACTCAGTCGTTTCCAATCTGCCTTTGAGTTCACACCCTTACTCGGCGCCGTCACATTGGTGACCCCGGAAGTCGACTCGCTCCCACTGCCTTCCACCCCCACCTCCCTCGCCCCTCCATCGTTGGTACTATGACGGAGACTACATCAATTGGCGCCGCGGCCGCCCCATTGAAACTTTCACTGTTCGCCACTGGAGAGGCGTTTGCTTGGTTTCAACGCGCTGAAGTCCACTTTCGTATCAGGGGTGTGACTCGCTCAACCACCAAAGCGGATTATGTTCTCGCGGCGATACCCGAGGACACCTTCCCAGAAATATCCGACTGGCTTTGTGAACAAGGAGACACCCCAATAGCGTATGACGCCCTTAAATCATACCTTCTGCAGCAGTACTCGCCGTCGCCAGCCGCCCGTATAGCAAAGCTTTTTCAGCTCTCGCAACAACAGTTGAGGGACCAAAGGGCTTCGCTTGCCCTCAGGGAAATGACCAGTATCGCTCGCCTTCAACCTGCCGCAGACGGCTCTCCTCGTGAGGGGAACCTACTCCGTGCCCTTTGGATACGCCGTTTACCTGAACCTGTACGCGCTGCCATACCCGATGTCAATAGTTTACCCATAAAGGACTTGATGACCAAAGCCGACACCCTTATGGACAGCCACTTCAAGACCTCCATCAACGCCTCCACCCCTGACGACGAGGATGCCTATTCAACGTCAACCGAAGCTGACATGAATGCCGTAGGACATACACGCCTACCCCGTGACGTGCCGAAGCGGCGACACAGCCGCCCACCACCCACCAATCGCTCACGCCCCAACGAACGACTTCTACAGCCACTTACTACCTCCCATCCGCCGCAGTTTTGCTACTACCACTTCAGATTCGGGGCAACCGCGAAGAAATGTGCCAAAGATTGTCAGTGGCCAAAAAACATGTAAGCAGGCCATCGCTTGTGGCGGTGGCCTCCCATGTTTCTAATCTGTTCTTTTTACAGGATGCAGGAACGGGCGTGCGATTTTTGGTAGACACGGGTGCTTGTCGTTCTCTTTTGCCAAGGAAACTCTTCAAGGCACAACGTAGTCTGTCTACATCTGCCGACGCCCGCTTGGTAGCTGCCAACAGATCTGCGATACCCACCTACGGTTACGAGAACCTCACATTATTGTTCGGAAACGGTAAATTCAATTGGAAGTTTCTCGTTGCTGACGTCACAATGCCAATCGTCGGTGCGGATTTCCTCTCTCATTTCCACCTTCTGGTCGATGTCACCCACCGACGATTGGTCAACGCAGACTCGTACTTGTCGACACCTCTTCAACCCGCCCCCTCTAACCTCGCTCTCCACATCAGCGCACCCACGGATGCCTACGCCCACCTCCTCACGTCGTACCCGGAAGTTTTCCGTCCAGAACTTCGCCAAACGCCCACGGTTCCTGCCAAGCACGGTATTTATCACCATATCAAGACGACGGGACCCCCAGTCTTCGCAAAATTCAGACGTCTGGCACCGGAACGATTGGCAGCCGCCAAACAGACGTTCGGCGAAATGAAGAAAATGGGCCTTTGCCAAAAGGCCTCCAGCCCATGGTCGTCACCCTTACACATCGTTCTGAAGAAAGACGGCTCCCTCCGCCCGTGCGGGGATTACAGGCGCCTGAACATGCAAACAGAACCGGATCACTACCCCCTCCCAAACATTGCCGATGTAACCTCCTACCTGCACAAAGCGAAGGTTTTCTCTACGCTCGACCTCTTGAAGGAGTATTATCAGGTGCCTATGAACCCAGAAGACATCCCCAAGACCGCCATCACCACTCCGTTTGGCACATACACCTTCAATTACTCCTGTTTTGGGCTTCGTAATGCTGGGGCAACGTTTCAACGTCTCATGGATGGTATCTTAGGGGACCTCCCTTTCTGTGTATGTTATGTGGACGACATACTTGTCTTCTCCTCTTCAAAAGAGGAACACCTCCGTCACCTGCGCATCGTGCTCGACCGCCTGCAACAAAACGGCCTTGTAGTCCGGTACGACAAGTGTACCTTTGGCGCCAACGAAGTGTCGTTCTTAGGGCACCGTATCACTCCTGAAGGAGTCCATCCCCTCCCTGAGAAGGTAGCAGCCGTTCAGAATTTCCCCGTGCCCTCGACCGTCAAAGCTCTGCAGGAATTCTTGGGCATGATCAACTATTATCACCGTTTTCTGCCAGCCATTTCCGCCACTCTTGCTCCCCTCTACGCCTCCCTCAAGGGCATGCCAAAGGACCTGAAGTGGGGTCCCCTTCAAGAAGCAGCCTTCTGCAATGCAAAGAAGGCCCTATCAACTGCTGCGGCTCTCACTTTTCCTATCCCACACGCCCCTCTCCTTCTCTCCACCGATGCCAGCGACGTCGCTATTGGTGCAGTACTCGAGCAGGTGGTCAAAGGCTCGCCCCGCCCATTGGCCTTCTTCAGCAGAAAACTGTCCAAGGCAGAATCGGGTTATTCTACCTTCGATCGAGAATTGCTGGCGGTGCACTTGGCTGTCCGTCACTTTCGCCATTTCTTAGAGGGTACGCCCTCCGTCATTCGCACAGACCACATGCCTCTGGTGCACGCCTTCACTCGACAGTCTGACGCCTGGTCCGCCCGTCAACGCCGACATCTCTCCGCCGTGGCTGAATACAATTGCACCCTCCAATACGTCCCTGGGAAAATGAATCCCGTTGCCGATGCCCTGTCAAGAAACACGTTGGCTGCCGTTCAACTGGGATTGGATTACAACGCCCTGGCTGAAGCCCAACGACAGGATACAGAGTATCAAGCTTGTAGGACATCCTGCACGTCCCTCCGTTGGGAGGATTTTCCCCTCGAAGACTCCAACACCACCCTCCTCTGTGACGTCAGTACTGGTAGACCGCGACCTTGGATTCCTGCTCCCATGCGCCGACAGGTGTTTGATCTCATCCACGGCCTTTCACATGCCTCGTGCCGTTCTACTGCACAGCTGCTGAAGGCAAAGTTCATTTGGCACGGCATTTCTAAGGATGCTAAGGATTGGGTCCGTGCCTGTACTTCTTGCCAAACTTCCAAAGTACATCGACACACGGATTCAGGAGTGGGCACCTTTCCTCAACCTCAGCGTCGTTTCGCACACATTCACGTTGACGTTGTAGGCCCCCTACCCACATCACAAGGATATCGTTACCTGTTTACCGTCATCGACCGCTCCACTAGTTGGCCTGAAGCCATTCCCATGGAAACTGTAACGTCCGCCTCATGTACATCTGCCTTACTCTCTGGATGGATTTCAAGATTCGGTATCCCTGAGCATATTACTTCTGACAGGGAAACCACTTTCACCTCTCAATTATGGACGTCATTAGCGAATCTCCTGGGCATCACCCTACATCAGACAACGGCCCACAACCCCGCTGCCAATGGAATGCTTGAACGTTTTCATCGCACCCTCAAAGCAGCTTTGATGTCCCGCTGCAAGGATTGCAACTGGTTTACTCAGCTTCCCTGGGTCCTCCTTGGACTAAGGACCACTCCTAAAGACGCCCTCGACGTCTCGGCAGCCGAAATGGTGTATGGCGACCCGTTGGTCGTCCCTGCCGAATTTTTTCCTTCTACAACCTCCTCCGACAATCTCCAGCGCATACGTCACGTCGTGGGAAAATTTACTCCGTGCCGCCAGACTTACAAGCCCCCAGCGAAGCATCACATACCAACGGACTTGCACTCTGCAACGCACGTCTTCCTGTGCAACGACACCAGCAAGCCACCACTAACGCCCCCTTACACGGGCCCTTTCCTTGTGATCCGACGCAGTCCGAAAGCATTCCTCCTAAACATTCGGGGCAAAGAAGACTGGGTCTCCATTGATCGTCTAACACCTGCTTATCTTCTGCCAGATGACCCGCCTACAGTTCGCCTCTCTAAATCAGGGCGCCCTATTTAACATGTACAGTATGTCATTTTTAGGGGGGGAGCCATGTATCAACCGTGTTTCACACAATTGTACATAATTCCTTTTGTATATATTATTCTTGTATCTTCGCTCTTCCCTTGCACTAAAACGAACATGAGAATTCATGTCTGGTTTTTCCTCTGTGATATTGTCTGTCTTGTGAACTTGTTATGTCCTGTTGCCTTGAGGTTTTGTATATAAGGAGAGTGTTCCACAATAATATAACTCAGTCGTTTCCAATCTGCCTTTGAGTTCACACCCTTACTCGGCGCCGTCACACCTGTCTGGTCTTCAGCTGCTGATTCTCATCTTAATTTGTAAGACAGGAACTTACGGTCTATTAAATTTCTTATTCCTGATCTAGATAATAATCTCTGACACTGTCGCTCAATTAGTTCATTATGCATGTTGCATAAGTTTTTTTTATAATTCTGACCATCCTTTACATTCAGATCTTACCTGATAGTTTCATCATGTTTGTAATACTAGCCATGCAGTTAACTTTAATAGTCAGGCCTTCTCCATCATGAGGCTCAATACTACATAGTACTCTAGAAGTTTTATTCCAGCTGTGACAGGTTGTGGAATGATCTTCCTAATCGGGTAGTTGAATCAGTAGAACTTCAAAAGTTCAAACTCGCAGCAAATGTTTGTATGTTGAACAGGCTTACATAAGTCCTTTTATACTTTAGGTAACAAATATTGGTTTTAATGTTGTTAATGTTTTTAAAATATTTTATTTCAATTTTTCATTACTTCTAATATGGTTTATTTATTTCCTTATTTCCATTCGTCACTGGGCTATTTTTCCCTGTTGGAGCCCTTGGTCTTATATGCTCTTGCTTTTCCAACTAGTGTTGTAGCTTAGCTAATAATAATGATAATAATAATAATAATAATAATAATAATAATAATAAAAATATGCCATTAATTCTATTCAGTTTCCATAATCTTAAAATTACCTTCGTATGAATTTCGGGAAATTAGTACGGAAATATCCTTCAAGATATCTTACAATACAAAGAAACTAAATTCTATAGTTTAGTATTGTGGAAAAACTAGAAGCCCGAAGAGGAATAAAACCTAGCATGAAAACAAAGTTCATTTTAGTGTGATGAATAGATAATAATAGGATTAATTAGAGCAAAAACTTTCTAGATAATTTTTAAAGGACATTCTCCTAGATTTTGTTGTAGTGGAGTAAATAGCAGTAACAATCTTTCATTTCCGGAAACAAGCACCAATAATGGCACACACACTACTTGCTCTTTTAATAAAACCTAAAATTAAAGTTAATGACCATTTTTCAAGATGGATGCCATTGAATATAAAGATGTATTACATTTTACACTACAATTTCAAAGAGAAGCCTTTTGAGTGATCTTGGTGTCAAATCATATTATTGGCTCCGCATTTGGAACTATGTTCCTACTCACTTGACCTACTCACTAGATTCCTTGCACCACAGTATCAGTCCCAGAATCGTAATCAAGGGAAACTTGCCCATATCATAGCAGCATCAGTCCAATATCTTATTGAATGTAGATGTAAGTAGTATGCCTATACTTGTTTGCCCCATATTGGCTTATATCATCAACACCAGTTAAGATACTACTGCTATAGAGTTATTTGTTCCTTTGATTGGCTACAGCATATTTTCCTTTGCTTACACACACATCGAACAATCTCGCCTATTCTTTACGCATTCTCTTTCATCATACACCTGGCAACACTAAAATAAATACAAAATTCTTCTTCACTCAAGGTGCTAACTAATGCACTGTAATTTTTTGGCAGATACTTCTCACTGGTAAGGGTAGAAGATACTCTAGCTTTAGTAAGCAGCTGTTCTAGTAGAAGGACACCCCAAAAGCCAATTTTGATCAACTCAAAAGTACCAGTCCAGTCATATTCAGGCCATCCTTGCCGGATTGGGCCAGTTCACTGCTATCACCATCTGACAAGTATGGATTGGAAAACCTTATTTGCTTGTAAATTAATCTATTTATTTCGGTGGCCATTTAGTAATATTGCCAAAACTAAATAACATTTACGAGTATTCAGACTTCAGTAACTTCCCAGTTGTCATGAACTTACCCCAACGAGTGTTTGATGTCCCAAACTAAACCAACCACAAACATCGAAGGTCCTCATTCGCCTGAGTTTCATCAGACACAGTGACATCTGCCAAAACAAATAATATAAAGGAAAAGTCGTCGTTTTAGGGTATTCTTTTGTTAAGTTTAATTATGGCATCTGTTCTGAGTTTAGAAGTGAGAATGACCCATTCATATATTAGATGGTATGTGTCAAATTATGTCACTTCAACGGCAAAATGCTATCTTTTGAATTTCTGATGTTATTCACTATTGCCAATTAATGTGCGTTGAAAAGGGTATAAGCAATGAATGCAAATTTTGCACTCAGGAGTGTTTTATATATATATATATATATATATATATATATATATATATATATATATATATATATATATATATATATATATATATATATATATATATATCTTATATATACACATGTATAGATATAAATCATTATTATTATTATTATTATTATTATCAATAATAATAATAATAATAATAATAATAATAATAATAATAATAATATGGCAGCTATTGTGGAGACATCTTTCTGTGACACTTCTATTTACCAAACTTCCGATTTTACAAAGAAAACAAGAAAATCTTGGAGCTGTGTACTATCGGAGTCTCACATTATTAAAACTTATAAATCTATAAATCTATAACATTAAGTAAATCATCCTTAATAGGTGAATTGTGAGCCTTTTATGAGTCTTGTCATAAATATTTCCGTCAGTGTAAAGTAAAGTAAACATTTGCTTACAAGAGCACGCTCTACATTTACTCCCAAATTATGCTTTCCTGCAGCTCTCCTGTTTTTGTACAGTAATTAGGAGGTTCTTTAAATGCTGGGAAAGCAAAAAAAAGCAAGATATGTTGCGGGAAGGGGGAGGGGGAGGGGGAAGGGTGGGTGAAGGAGGTACTCAAAAGTGTCACTATTTGTGAAATGTTTATTTTATATTTGGTAAATATTTTATATAAATCATATTAAAGTGTTTTCTTAAAGAAACTATTTTGAGATTGAATAGTTTTCCCAGAGGACGTTTTGCTACACTAACGCCATCTATTGACCACTGCCTAAGGATGCCTGCCAATTTCCCGCCAATGAAAACAGTCATACGCTGCAAAAATAGTCATTCTCGTAAAAAGTTTCTTTAAGAAAAATAACTAGATTTATTGTCAAGTATTACCAAATAAAATATGCAATTCACGAATAGTGACACGTTTGAGTAATTGATCAATTTTTAATTCAGCAAATATTTTGAATATATATCAAATGTCCGCTGACGTCACAAACTTATCTGATTGACTATGTTAAGGATGTCATCATGTCAGTTCCCTGTCACTTAGTACCTCCTTCACCAACCCCTCCCCCTCCATCCCCCTCCCTCAACATATCTTGATAAATTCTTGCTTTCCCAGCATTTATAGAACCTCCTAATTACTGTACAAAAAGAGGAGATGCAGGAATGCATAATTATGGAGTAAATGGAGAGCGTACTCGTGTAAACAAATAGGGTAAAGTAATTGTTATTTGTTCGTAGTATGTGATTTGGGACTCTGTGGCTCAGTCCAATGTATGCTGACCTTCCTGACATTATCATTTATCGGTTCATTAGCGATGTTTAGCAAAAAAGATACATAAACTGACTAAGGATCTTATCTTCCTCGCTTACGTAAGTTATGGCTTAGTTCAATCATGTACTTTCCACACAATATGCCTTTAAATACTGGAACTCTTCTTCTTCTTACATGTTCCCGGAATAGACTGATCTACTTTTATATTTAAATATAGCTCTGATATTAGATCTTTATATATTGATTTATGTGTTTTTATTCAACTTTTATCTGTGTGCCTTGATAACAAAATGTAAATAAGATCATTTTAATGGCTAATAACTTCAGAAAAAAATTGGAGAGAGAGAGAGAGAGAGAGAGAGAGAGAGGAGAGAGAGAGAGAGAGAGAGAGTGCTTACCTGCATTATAGCATCCCGGTTTTCTCCAGCCAATCTTTCAATTTTTCGCTCAATTTCTGTAACCTGCAAAAGGTCATATTCTTGTAAAAATCAAACATACATATACATGAACGCTCACACACACACACACACACACACACACACATATATATATATATATATATATATATATATATATATATATGTATATATATATATATATATATATATATATATATATATATATATATCATCATCATCATCCATTGCAAAACAAAGCCCTCAGACGTGTCCTCTTCCAATTGCGTCTGAATGTGGTCTTTCTGTGCCAGTACACGCCCACAAACTTCCTTAGTTCGTCGATCAATCATCTTCTCTTCCTTACTCTGCGTCTTCTACAATCTCTAGGGTCCCATTCTGTTATTCTTAATGTCCAACTATTGTCTCTCCTTTTATAACTATGCCCTTCCCATGTCCATTTCTTTTTCTTACAATGTTGTTAGAATACCCTTTACTTTAATTGCTCTCGTATCCATGTTGCTCTTTTTCTGTCTCTTAGAGTTATTTCCATCATTATTCTTTCCATAGCTCTTTGAGTTGTAATTAGCTTATGTTCAAGAGCTTTAGTTTCTGATGCATAAATTGATACAGGGTATATACAGTATATATATATATATATATATATATATATATATATATATATATATATATATATATATATATATATATATATATATATATATATATATATATGTATACATATACATATATATACATATATATATATATATATATATATGGATATGGATATATATATACATATATATATAAATACTCATATATATATATATATATATATATATAATATATGTATGTATGTATGTGTGTGTGTGTGTGTGGAAATTTAAGTATGAATGTATTTATAATTATTTTAATCTGATAGAATTATTCTTTAATTACTAACTATATTGTAACCTACTAATAGTTATGACGAAAGTAAGATACTGAATAACAATTATTGATCCACTATTGATATATATTTATAAGCTATGAGAAAGCTTTTGATTCTGTCAAAATTCCATCAGTAAAGAAAACACTTGAAAGGCAAGGAATTGATGAATCTTATGTAGGACACTTAAGGACATTTATAAAGGAGGTACAGCAATCCTAAAACTATATAAAGATAGAGAGAAAACTCCAATTGAGAAAGGAGTAAGACAGGGAAATTTCATCCCTACTAAATTATCGACAGTTCTTTTTTTTTTTTTAATGTAGATTGGGAAAATGTGGGAATTAACATTAATGGGGAAAACCTTACCAACTCAAAATTTTCAGATGATATTGGTCTGTTTAGCGAATCGTGGGAGGAATTTTAAAAGATGATAGACGATCTGAATACAGAGAGAAGAAATGTCGAACTGAAAATGATGTAATGAAGTAATGTTCAATGAAAATACAGTCTACCAATAAGGGTTATGGTTGAACCTCTAGAGATTGTTATTGAATATACCTACTTAGGACAGACGGTAAATGTTTCACTAGGGCATGAGACCAAAATAAAAAGAAGGATAAGCATGGGATGGAGAGCTTTTGGACTAATAACGGCTGATGATGAAGATGATGATAATTATGGATAATCGTCCAAATTTCAAGGTAACATTACCTGATCAGTGTACATTTGGCCAGATAAACAAATGCTGATGGAGATGCCATTTATTGCCAGAAAATCCAACATTTCCCAGCTGAGTCCGACACTTCCTCGCACCACTCTGTAGATCTGGACAATAGTGTACCCCATGGAGATTAATAGTGTGCTGCTCAGGAACCCGCTCATGTAAGAGGCAGTGATCGTCTGAAGTTCATCCACCTTGATAGACAGAGAGACAGAAATGAGGTCTAGATGGAAATTTTCTTGAAATAAAAGCTTGCACACGAACATGCAAAGTCAAGGATGAAATATTCACAAAGCTGTAGGCTATGTTAAACACAAAAACAGAGGAACCAAAGGTTTTGTTTACCTTATCCAAATGTTCCATAAGTCTCCCTATCTGATCATGAACACTTTGTTGCCCTTGGAAACGACTGGAAGATGTCCAGATATCTCTCGACTTCATATTGCTAATGGTTACTTTTATTTCGTCAACTGCCCTATGCATAAAGGACACAAAGAATTTCAGGGACACTGTGAGAATTAGAACAACAGTCAATCCTCCATAAAAGATGGAACAAGCGTTGAATAATCCCAGGAGGTTCCTGCAGGAGATGCTGCTTGTAACATCTATGAATGATCTAACAAAGAAATAAAGATGACAAGAGACACACACGGCGAATTTAGCTTCTGTCAAAATCGTCAGCACAGAAGGCTGGATCCTACACCAATGCTCATCTGCATTAAACACAGCTATGCCACGAACAAACGCGGCCAAGTCTTTGGCTCTCCAGATACATAACAGAACTCTGATGTTGTAACTGACGATAATAAATCCACCCGCCAGAATCATGACAATAGTCCCTGTTGTCTCTGCAGTGTAAATCTGATTCCAAATCGTTGAGACAATGATGCAACAGTAACTCAAGTTGAGACAATTGGCTAAAACGGTCCACAGTACTGTGTAGACACCAATGCTCAGGCAAAACTGTTTGCCTTTCTTCCATGAATACGGGAAATATCCACAGATTTGGAGGACCCGCAAGAAGATCTGGAGTGTATACCAGTTGGAGAGAGATTTCGGGGCCATGATCATTTCCCCGAATGGAAAGAAATGAGCTTGTCTGACTTGTAAAACAGCTGCGTTTCTCTACACTGGCCAGAGACTAATGCGTAAATGTTTCTCCTCTCAACGTTTATGGACGATTTCAATTGTGATACAGGTTCGCTGGAATGGTAATTATTCTTCTAAGATCCAAATAGCTTGCATGCCCCAAAATGTCTTTGATTATTTTGTTCAATGTTATAAACAACGTACTATATCGCAAAACAAACTTTCACGACAGTGGAGATCTAACAAAGGGCTTAATACCACTAATCTATTTCATTTTTCCGGTAAGTTGATTAAACCCAGCGTGAGTCCAGATTAAGAATATACTATTGACAGTACAATTACCGCGAATTGATGGCGCAAAACATTGTTTTATTGTGTGTCTGTTTGGGGGGCTTTACGTTAGCTTTTTATATTATTGATATTTAACATTAAGCTTCGGTATTTCGGTTCGGTGGCTTGTGTGAGTAAAATTATTATTATTGTTATGTTTTTTTTTTATTGTTATTATTATTTGGAGTGAACAGAGTTGGTATCTATTCAATTATGTCCCTCTGTCTATACTTTACATTGCGTCGTTTTTACAACTTGGCATCAAAGTTCCCTTCAAGAATTGTGTAGCCACAATAAGGCAGTTTCGAGTAACAAAATGGTAAACTTTTTGGAATAATGAATCAGAGATTGAAAGCAACCAAAGCAGAAAGACAAAATGGCGGAAGTTATTTTAGCAAGAAATAAGAGATTGACCTTTAGGCTTCTAGTGTGCATACCTCATGAGGTAGTTCCCAAGTGCAGTGAGAGAGTGTGGCAATGTTTTAACCATACGACAAAATTATGTTTTGAGAATGAAAGGTTTTTAAAAGACCAAAAGATTTATGTTTTGGTCAGAAACTGTGGGATCCGTGTGTACGATATGTTTTCCCGCGCAGTTATAAAGACGTGCGGAGCCTGTTGCAGGCCCTTGCAATCTGGGTATCTGATTATTAAACAATGAATCGTCATCGACTCTTCTTCCTCAACCCCAAGATGGCGCAGTGAGATATGAACCTACGCCTGTGGAGCGTAGATCAGGATGGCACCACCTATTAGACCTCGTCTTGCAACGCCCTCCAGGAGGGCCATCGCAACTCCGTCACTTCGTCAGGCCCGCGACACCATTATCTCCCAGCAACAAGCTATCATTGCACTGCAAACCCAGGTGGCTAACCTGCCGGTAGCCAGAGTGCCACGGGTGTCCAATGCTTCAGCTCCTGAGAAGTGTGATGTGGAAATGTCTTCAGCGGCGTTCAGGACATGGAGGCGGTCTATGGAGTGCTGGATACACCTGAACAGGTGGCCTAGTTTGGAGGCCGTCATGCACATCCGTCTTCTGTGTGTGCCAGCTCTACAGAGAGCTTTAGATGCAAAGTTCTCAGCGGCCCAATGGTCATGTGTGAGCCCCAAGGAGGCATTAGATAGCGTTGAAAAGCTAGTACTACGGTCATCCAACCAAGCAGTGCTATGGAGCGAATTCTTTAATGATGTTCAGGCCACGGATGAGCCTATCAATGTGTATTTTCAAAGGTGTTCTCAGTTAGCTCTAGATTGCAAGTTCGAGTGCCCACAGTGTAATTCCGATCTGTCTGAATATATGCTATTGCGTAAAGTGATGGTAGGGTTGAATAATTTAGTGCTTAAAAGAGAAATTTTTCAAAGTTATCATAGGTATGATAGCGTAGACGCCCTCAGGGCACAGTGCATAACATTTGAAGCTGCGGTTAGGGATGTAGGTGAGAGCGGGAAAATTTCCAGCCAAATTGCAAGTTATCCGCCAGTCGAGGCAGCCAATGTCACGGAGGAGGGGGAGTGTGCAGCCGCCACTATCCACCGTGCTGTGCATCGTATGCCGCCAACGAGGTGCGGCAACTGTGACAGTTCGCACTCCGATAAGAATTCGTGTTTGGCCAAAGGTGTTACTTGTTATAATTGCCAGAAAGTGGGGCATTTGAAGAAATGCTGTAGGGGCAAACGTAAGGTCCTGCCAGAAGTATCTAGTGCTATAGTGATTGCATCTACCGCCGTTGCGGGACAACCGTTATTAAATGTATCAGTGTCAGTGCCGGGAGGGAGGGGGTGTGTACCCACCACCGCCGTTGCCGATACGGGGGCTCAGGTTTGCGTCGCTGGCAGCGAGCTGTTGCAGCTGCTGCACCTCGACCCCGCGAAAGTTGAAAAGCAGCAGACGCTGAGAGATGTTGCAGGCATTCGTTTGAAGTGCTTAGGGGCAACTAAGTGTTGTGTATCATTAAATGGTCGATCCTCTATGCAGGAGATTTTCTTCGTGAATTCTGCAACAAATTTATACTTGTCATTGTCAATGTGTAAAGAGTTGGGTCTAGTCCCAGCTACGTTCCCCTATCATCTCGCCAGTGTTGCCACCGTTGATACAGTAGAGGAGGTGGATCTCTCACGTCCGACAGTGTTACCATTCCCCCCGCTGGAAGAAAACGTTCCCTTACTTCAAGATTGGCTACTCCAACGTTTTTCGGCGACAACCTTCAACACCTCCAAGTCACCCCTCCCAGTTATGGAGGGCCCACCCCACCGCATCCACCTCGTCACCGGGGCCATACCCTATGCTTGCCACACACCTGCAGCGGTCCCAAAGCACTGGGAAGATGAAGTCAAGGCTCAGCTGGAGGAGGACGTACGTAGGGGCATCATCCAGCCAGTACCACCGGGGGAGGCCACAGAGTGGTGCGCCAGAATGGTAGTGGTGGCCAAAAAGGATGGCCACCCGAGGAGGACAGTGGATTATCAGCGCTTAAATGCATGTTGCAAGAGGGAAACGCACCATACACCAGCACCCTTTGATATAGTATCTGGTGTACCTGTTCGAAGCTATAAGACTGTTGCAGATGCGTTCTGGGGTTTCCACCAGGTGGAGTTGGATGAGGACAGCCGAAGACTGACAACTTTCATAACCCCATGGGGCAGGTACCAGTATCGTCGCACCCCGATGGGCCACTGTGCAGCTTCCGATGCCTACACTCGACGGTTTGATGACGCAATTATGGATATTCCTCGCAAGTACAAGTGTGTAGACGACACCCTTCTGCATGACATAAGTGTTGAGGGAGCCTTTTGGCACACCTTTGATTTTCTGGCTACCTGCGCGAAGAAGGGCATTACCCTAAAACCAGAAAAGTTCTCATTTTGCAGGAGAGAGGCTACCTTTGTTGGTTTTCACCTGGGGTGGGACTCGTATGAGCCTACAAGTGAAAGGTTGGCTGCCATAAGAGACTTTCCCATGCCAGCCCAACCATCAGTTACGGATATCAGATCCTGGTATGGTTTCGTCAACCAGCTGGCACCCTTTTTGGCCACCGCGCCCCTCATGGAGCCCTTCCGGGAACTACTGAAGAAATCTACAGGAAAGAAGGTATATTGGGACGAACAACTGCAACACAAGTTCCGACAGGCTCAAGATATTATTTGTCGGCTGGCAAAGGATGGACTACGGTATTACGACAAGACTAGGCCTACAGCAGTAATCACAGATTGGAGTAGGGAAGGTATAGGTTTCGTTGTCCTGCAACAGTACTGTGGTTGTACCTCCCTAGAGACCCCTTTTTGTTGCAAAGGGGGTTGGCGGCTGGCTCTGTGTGGGAGTCGTCATCTGTCTGCTGCCGAATCCGGATACGCAGCAGTGGAAGGAGAAGCTTTGGCAGTGGCCTGGTGTCTACGGAAAGCAAGATTGTTTCTGTTGGGATGCCCTCCCTCATTATCGTAACAGACCACCGCCCACTAGTGAAGCTTTTGGGGGATAGGGCCCTCACAGATGTGGTGAATCCAAGGTTATTCCACCTTAAAGAAAAGACTCTGCAATATAAGTTCACAATAAAGTACCTGCCAGGAAAGTGGAATTCAGCAGCCGATTTTCTATCTCGGTACCCCTCCCTAACGGCAGTCCCAGATAAGGAGGACACTATACAAGAAGAAGATATCTCCGCGGCGGTAGCAGCAGCAACAGTAGCTGTATTGAGCCAAGATGACGGTATTACAATGGACGAAGAGATGGTCATGGACGCAGCAAATAATGATCCCGTATACCAGCTGTTGCTTGCAAGAGTCCGTGCTGGGGACTGGCCTAAGCAAAAATCCCAAGAACTACAGTGTCTTCGACCCTTCTACAGCGTAAGGGACAGGTTGGCTGCTGCACAAAGTATGGTGACATATACCCATGAGGAGGGGGCAGTGAGATTAGTGGTACCTGACTCTTTACGTAATAAAGTAGCAAGAAACCTGCATGCCAGCCATCAAGGGCTAGATTCGATGTTACGTCGTGCAAGAGCAACCGTGTATTGGCCTGGAATAGCAGGCGACTTGGAACAATGCCGAGCTTCCTGTGATGTCTGCAACCTGCACACGCCCTCTTCACCGCCAGAAGTCATGATTGTTACCCCTCCCCCTGAGTACCCCTTCCAGCAGACGGTGGCTGATCTCTTTCAACTCGAAGGACAAGTTTATTTGGCCTACGCTGACAGACTGACGGGTTGGCTAGAAATAGCGCATTTCCCCAAGGGAACTGGTTCCAACAAAATTATAGCGAAACTACGTGGCTACTTTTCCAGGTGGGGGGCTCCCGAGCAACTCTCCACTGATGGAGGCACTAACTTGGCTAGTGAGGAGATGATGGACTTTCTTAAGAAATGGAGGGTTACTGTCCGCCTTTCATCTGCTCATTATCCACAGTCAAATGGGAGGGCAGAGGCTGCTGTGAAATCCGCCAAAAGAATCATCCGCTCGAACACGGGGGCCAACGGTAGTTTGGACAACGACAGGTGCACACAGGCAATGCTGCAATACCTGAATACGCCCTTGAGAGAGATAGGCAAGTCACCAGCTCAACTAGCAACAGGAAGAGCACTTCGTGATGGTGTTCCTACAGCAAGACAGCAGTATAAGGTAGATCGCCACTGGAGAAGAACCCTTCGACAGCGGGAAATATTGATGGCATCGTCTAGTGACAGATTTCCCCAATCACCAAGACAACGCTCTTGCAACATGACTCCATTGCATGTGGGCACCCAGGTTAGGATTCAAGATCCCGGGACTAAAAAGTGGGACAGATCAGGTGTCATCATCTCCCATCACCCATACCGGCAGTACACAGTAAGGCTTGACGGGAGTGGAAGGTTATCATTGCGCAACAGAAAACATTTAAAGGGACAGATAGCTTGTCCCACGCCCAGCCCACCGTCTGACCCAACCCCTAGCACCACACCAGCTGACAGCAGCAGTGAGAGCCCGCCCAGGTCTAGCTCCCCCACACCCAGCCTACCCCGTGCTACGAGACCACAACGCTCCAGGAAAGAACCTGGCTGGCTCACTGAATTTGTTAAATAATATGTAATTGTCATTGCTTTTGTGTACTGCTAGCCTATAAATATATGATTTCCTTGTCCACGTGTTATTATGGATTTTTTTTTTTTTCTTTTTTAAAGAATTATTGATAATTCATGCTATACTATACATCTGATAGTGTTGCTCACATTGCTTTGTTCTGTGAATGTTTTAACTTTTTCTTGTATGGCTATGTTTGCAGTATGCAGTTGATCCATTTCTATTATGTCAATTCGACCCATTTTTTTTAAGCAATTATTGATTTATTTACTCTGATTATTTTTGTGTAGCTAGATGCTACATCGTGCATCCTATCTGTTTTGTTACTGATTTACCCCATTTGATAATTATCAGATTGCATTGTAATTGTTGTAATTATTACATGTCAATCTTGGAGGGGCATGTGGGATCCGAGTGTACGATATGTTTTCCCACGCAGTTATAAAGACGTGCGGAGCCTGTTGCAGGCCCTTGCAATCTGGGTATCTGATTATTAAACAATGAATCGTCATCGACTCTTCTTCCTCAACCCCAAGAGAAACATTAACTGCTATTTTATAGAATTCAATGTTTCTCTGTTTCTAAACTTTTAACATTCCTAGGTGAACAGGTTTAATAGATAGAATCTAAATTTCTTTATGCCATAAATTATCTATTCTAATTTATTTTTTATTACTTAGGTTTAAAACATATTACATTTTCGCTCTCGAATTGTTTCGGGCCAACTTCGCATGATTGAAGTTTGACTCAGTGGGCTGGTTAATCTTTCTTTTCATTAATAATAATAATAATATTAATAATAATAATAATAATAATAATAATAATAATAATAATAATAATAATACTAATATCTAGATAGTTGCAATACGGGACGGGTATTATGTTTGGAACGTGTAGTTTCCCTCGTTGAATGTCGCTCACCAAAACGCTAAATGATTTGTTAATTTGTGTACAGTTTTAATGGGACGTCTCAAAGTGTCATCTCGTGGAAAGGATTCAGGACATGAAGAATGATAAAAAGATTTTTCACCACTAAGGGATTTTGAATGTCTATCCAAATGGTATTTACTAGAAAATGTTAAACTACGATAAAATAATCAAAAACTTTTGGCTTCTTCTTAATTTCATTTTTCTAAGGATTTTAAGCACTACACAATTAATCATGTCACTAAACTCAGCGAGTTTTTGCTGACTTGATTGATAATCTTGAACCAAGTTGAACTCTGAAGAAAGTTATATATATATATATATATATATATATATATATATATATATATATATATATATATATATATATATATATATATATATATATATATATAGAAGAACAAAGAGTCTGGGTAACATCTTTCATGTTTATTGATGCCGACGTTTCGTGACTCATCCCATTATCAAGGCTGAAAAGGACACGTAAAACTTTCTTAAGGAAACACTCAGTAAAATATATAGTTAAATATAAAATACAAAAAAACAGTTTAAAATTAAAGTTATAAACAGGTATAAGTAAAAACTGGAAATAAAATAGTTAAGTAAAAAAAAAGTGTTTTAAAACAGAAATATACAAAACGGATTTTGAGCGAAGCGAAAAATCTATTTTTGGGTGAGATAGCCATGGCGTCCTGATGGAAGGATCCTATTTGGTAGCTTCCTTGGGTAATCACTACTAGGATTTTCCCAGAGAATTAAACCACAGGTTATCACAGAATTCTAACTTCTGGAGCGAGTATCCTAAGGGTTTCCCCTTAAGACATCGTGTATCAACAGGGGACACGCATGTATTAACGTGCCACATAGCTATCTACACCCCATATAGAGTTAACGCTTCAATATGGCGGACAGAGAGCGGCTGGGAGCTGAGCCGCAGCCAATCTAGATGTGGCGATATCGGTACTCGCGATGTAAACAGACGGACGCCATTGCTTTTGATGACGTCACGTCCGTCCTCATCCGTAAGTCTGGAGCTCGCTCATCACCATGATACAGCGGCGCAGGGCGGGACCTGATAACAGACAGGGCGGGTCCATCAGGACGCCATGGCTATCTCACCCAAAAATAGATTTTTCGCTTCGCTCAAAATCCGTTTTTTGGGCTCAAGCCATGGCGTCCTGATGGAAGAGTACCAGAGAATTAGTGTATCGTGGTAGACTTTTTCCCCTTTATAAGTGAGTGCTAAAACATTGAGCCGAAAGCATAGTGGTCTATACTAGAGCTACCGTGAGGCAGTTGCCTTCCTGCCCCCCTGGCATGGAAGTCCCCACGGACTATGCTGAGATCAAAGTGGTCATGGGAAGGCTATTCATATAGGCTGAAGGAACAATGAGATCCAGAAGATAAGTCAGAGCGATTTGGTATTCGCGTCGAAACAAACTTGAAGAAGTGGTGGTTGTACACTTCGTGCATGGAGTTGACTCATCTTCATAACTGAGTAAGTATTCGCTAAGGAAACTTACTTGCTCTATATAAATAAATGCCCGGAGTAAATCCTGGCATTTTCCTTAACCAAGAATAAAGGGTAATAAAACTATGACAATTAGTATATTTCATAGTAAGAAAGGAGCAAGGGAGACGCACAAGTAATAAAATAGACATTTTATTAGATAATTGCAGGTAAATCAATACATGTCATGCAATAAATAGTAAAAAACATTTACATTGATAAAAATGTACATAGTCATAAAGGCGTGCTCTTGAGTCTGAAAGGGAAGAATCAAGTATTAGTAGGCACTCGTTCTACGGAACGTTAGTCTTTATGTAACACACGTCATGCACGTGGCATGTAGCACTCATGTGGTAATCTACTATGACATTTCACCTGAGGTAAGAACAGTTAAAGAAAGCACAAGGTGGTTTCTGCTTCACTACGTATCACTTGAGGGTCAACATAGGCACCCGACGAGTTAGAGTCCCTAATAACTCACTGTTCTAAGCAGAGTTCAGAGCAGGTTTCATAACACTACCTGCGGCTACCACAAAATGTTTCACTTCGTGCACTTGTTTCGCATAATGTTTAAAGAAAACACGCGAGGATTTCCAGCCTGTATAGTTCTTGAGGCTTTCGAAATCCATACTCTGAAAGAAATTCAGAGACGAAGCGACTTTCCTAGGATCATGACCAGCGGGTGTACTGTCTGGATCCGCTCTGCGAATGAAGTAGGTGATTTTAGCTCTCAATTGTTTCAGTGACAGGTCGCTGCCCGATGTTTCTCCTTTGAAGAGTTGGCCTCCACCAAAGTTTGAAGTTCTATGAAGATAGACCTTAAGGCTCTCTACTGGACATAGAGAGGCATCTTCCTTCAAGGGGCATATCCTCCACGGGCCCCATCGTTTGGTAGGTAATTCGTTCTTTGCGAGAAACGTCGGATCAGGGAAGAGGGAGAGGTCTCCTGAATCGTTGAAAACGATATGTCCCTCTTCTCTAGATAGTGCCACTATTTCGCTGACTCGGGCTCCCGAAGCTAGAGCGAAGAGAAATATAACTTTCTGAGTCAGGTCCTTAAGAGGGCATGAATCATTGTCCAAGTTGGAGGCGAAGTGGAGAACTTTGTCTAGAGACCAAGTGATTGGTTTCGGAGGGGGTGCCGGTCGTAAACGGGCACAGGCCTTCGGTAGTTTGTTGAAGATGTCGCTAGACAGATCTATTTGGAAGGCGTATGACAAAGGTCTAGTCAAGGCCGATTTGCAAGTAGAAATCGTGTTGGCTGCCAAGTCTTGTCCATGAAGGTGAATGAAGAAGGACATGCAAAAATCTATGGTGATTTTCGAGGGGTTCTTTGCCTTGACGAAGGAGACCCATTTCCTCCAAGACGATTCGTATTGCCTTCTCGTGGATTCGGTCTTGTATTCCTCGAGGAAGTCTAGACTCTCCTTCGAAATCCCAAACCTTTTCTTAGCGGCTAGGGTGAGAAAATCATGAGATGAAGGTCCTTGATTTTCGATGATGAAGCGAAGACAGTCGACTTCTGTATTTGCTGGGAGAGAACTGGGTCCGGGAGGGGGATCAGCGTTGGCTGCATCTCCAGGATCAAGGGGTACCAGTTGCTGCGGGGCCACTTGGGAGCCACTAGAGCTGCTGTCCCTTTGAAGGTTCTCAATTTGGAGAGGACTTTCAGCAGAAGATTGGTGGGAGGGAACAGGTAAATCTTGGCCCATCTGTTCCAATCCAAGGTCATGGCGTCCACCGCTTCCGCTTTGGGGTCCTCGTACGGGGCTACATATCGAGGAAGTTGATGGTTGTCGCTCGTTGCGAAGAGGTCGATCTGGAGTTCTGGGACTCGGTGAGAGATGAAGGAGAATGATCTTGCGTCTAGAGACCATTCCGACTCTATCGGGTTTGTCCGAGATAGAGCGTCCGCTGTCACATTGCGGAATCCTTGTAGGTGAACTGCAGACAGGTGCCATTTCTTCCTTTCTGCCAGACGGAAGATTGTCAGGAGCACCTGATTTATCTTGGGCGATCTTGAGCCCTGGCGATTGAGACAACGCACTACCACAGAGCTGTCCAGGGTCAGGCGAATGTGTATCGACGGGGGCGGGGAGAGTTTCTTCAGCGTCAGAAGAACCGCCATGGCCTCCAAGATGTTGATGTGAAACGTCTTGAATAGGGGAGACCAAGTGCCTTGAGCCTGTTTTTGGTGGGAGTGACCTCCCCAACCCTCCAACGAAGCGTCCGTATGGATGTTGAGAGATGGAGGTGGGTGTTGGAGAGGAAGGGACCTTTTTAGGGCCCTCGCTTCTGACCACGGCTTTAGAAGAAGTCGAAGTCTGCTTGGGAGCCGTCTCTTGAGGTCTCTTCGAGCGATGGATGCGGAACGTCTCCAGACTCCCGCTGCATCCTTTAGCTGTGCACGAAGCACTGGGTTTGTGATCGAGGCGAACTGTAGAGAGCCTAGAACTTGTTCCTGCTGGCGTCTTGAGATCCGTTTGGATTTTAACAGTCGCTTGACAGACCCTGCTATTTCCTTCCTTTTCTTTGCTGGAATGGAAAGGCGGTGTGACTGAAGATTCCAGTGGATGCCTAACCATTGGAACTTCTGAGCTGGAGATAGGCGAGACTTTTTCGCGTTTATCTGGAATCCCAGGTGTTCGAGAAACTGGGTAACTTTTCTGCAGGATTCTATACAATCCTCGGGCGAGGGCGCTCACACTAGCCAGTCGTTGAGGTAGGCCATCACCTGGACGTTTCGGATGCGGAGCTGTTGTACTACTGCGTCCGCTAGCTTTGTGAATATCCGAGGGGCCACGTTGAGTCCAAAGGGCATGGCCCAGAAGGCATAGCTTTTCCGTTGGAGTCGGAATCCTAGGTAGGAGGAAGCGTGATGGTTCATTGGTATGTGCCAGTATGCGTCCGCCAGGTCTATCGAGACCGTGAAAGACCCTCGAGGCAGGAGGGTTCTGATCTGTTGAAGAGTCAGCATCTTGAACTTGTTGTTCGATATGAATACGTTGAGGGGGGATAAGTCCAGAATGACTCTGAGTCTGTCTGAGTCTTTCTTGGGGACACAAAACAGTCTCCCTTGGAACCTTGTGGACTTCACCCTTCTTATCACCTTCTTGTTCAAGAGGTCTAGCACATATTCTTCCAGGAGGGGGGTTGAACGTTGGAAGAATTGCTGGAAGGTTGGGGGTGGTTGCGCCCAGCTCCAGCCCAGACCTTTCTTGATGATGCTGTGTGCCCAGGAGTCGAAGGTCCAACGATCCTGGAAGTGGCGGAGTCTTCCTCCCACCGGCAGCACTTCATTGCTTCTGGGGTCCCGAGGACTTGCTGCCTCGGCCGCTAGCTCCCTGTCCTCCCCTGCCTCTGGAGGGCCGGCGAGAGGAATCTCTGCCGGAACCCCTGCCTGAGCTTCTACCTTTGGGACGAAAGGTAGTGGAGTGCTGCTCGAAGGCGGGGTTGAAGGCCGGTGATGAGGACAAAACCGGCTGTGGGACCAACTGAAAGGTCTGTGGCGGCTGAGCGGCCACTTGGGGAGTAGCGGGTGCCGGAAACTGACGTCTATGCTGACGTTGCTGGGGTCTATGCTTCGACTGCTTCCTCTTAGGCTGAGGACCGTCATCCTGAGAGGGCTTTCTCTTCCTAGACATGCCCCATTTGTTGAGAAGGTTCCTGTTCTCAGATGCGGCCTTGTCTGTGATCTCTTTCACTAGATCAGACGGGAAGAGGTACTTGCCCCAGATGTTGGAGGAAATCAGTTTCCGGGGTTCGTGTCTGACAGTGGCACTGGAGAACACGAATTCTCTGCAGGCTCTACGAGCTCGCATGAAGTGGTACAGATCCTTGACTAAGGTTGCCATATGAGATTTGGCAAGGACCATGTAATGGTCAGGGACTCTGGTGTCGCCAGCCATTACGTCCATCTGGACCTGGAGAGTGAGAGATGCTGCCAGCCTCTCCTTCGTTTCCTGTTCCCTACGAAGGAGGTGATCGTTTAGCTTGGGGAGGTCCTCATTAAACTGACGTCCAGCAACGTCAGGATCTAGTTTGCCCACCACGAAGGTGTGTTGCACATCCTTCCAGTGTTTGGTGTCGGGCGGGGTGACTGCGGAGAAAGGTCTGCATTCCTCCAATGCAGGGCAGGATTTCCCTTCTTCTACAGCCTTAAGGCAGGCAGCGAAGGCCTTTTCCGTGAAGGGTATCACCACTTCATCGGGCGCAACGTAGGTGGGGTACTTCTTGCTCAGAGCCGGAAGTCCAGAGCAGGTAAAGCCTCTGCTCTTAAGCGCTTTGGCAAGCATAGCCTGGGCCTTCGAGAGATCGAACACTATTTTCTCCTTCGGTTCGGTCTCTTCCTTTGAGGATGGTTCTGAACGTAGACGGACGTAACAGTCCGGATACGCCTCAAAGCGGGGGAAGAACTCCACTTCTTCCAGGGGTATGGAACCGATCTTATCGCTGACGAAGATCTTGTCGTCAGCGATGACCATATGCTCGGCGAATCGCCACGGATTGTCGCTCGAGCATGCGGGGAGGTCCTTGATGGAGATTTTGCGAGATTCCTTGGAACCTCCCATCGACCGAATGATCTGGTGAGTTTCTTGGAGCTTCTGCTCCATCACGGATTCAATGAGCCGAATCATATCCTGTGCCGTAGGTAGAGGAGTCGTGGTGGAGGACGTAGACGGGAGAGACACTTCCGTCGGTGTAGGAGTAGAAGGGGGGATGGAGGGAGGGGCATCCTCCTTATCGGACTCGGTATACACTACCCGGTCCTCTTCTTCATCATCCTCCCCTTCACCCTGGGCCATAAGGGTTTTCTCGGTGTCCTCCGAGATCTCTGACATGCGTTCATCATGTTCTGAATCCAGGTGACAATCATTCATGGACTGAGCCATGACAACATCAGGTTCCACTGTAATCTGGACTACGGGGATCTGTTCGACTGGGACCACTGAGTCTGGTGAGGCCTTTGGGAACAGCAAAGACCTCATTTCTTCTGTGGCTAGGTATGGTCCAGTGGCGTTCTTCTGAAAGCCACGTACCCACTTGCGTAGGTTGTCCCGAGCAGTGTCCCGAATCTCCGCTGAGGGAGAATCATAGAATGCTTTCTGTAAGCATTCTTGGCAGACCGAACAGGTGGTGGGGCCCCAGTACTTGAGATCCCCTCTCTTGTGAGCACAAGGGGCGTGTGTCCTACACGCCGTGTGTCCATAGAAGTGTGGCCGACGGACCGCGCAGAAGTCGTGGTCACACATGACGTACTCCTCCTGTAAAAGAAAGAGACGATGAGTATTGTAGAGTCATAATATGGCTCGTATATAAAGTTAATTATTAACAAGTTAATATTAACATAAATTAATTGTGATGCACAGAAGGGTGGGTGAAAGGAGACAGACGCATGCCTCGTGTAACCCGCCCGGCTGGTTGCCGTAGCATCGGACAGTCCCAGGTGGCCGTAGGCCTCCATGGAAGGTGTCTTGATAATGGGAATTCCATCTAGAATAACCATATTATAGACTAGGCTTGAATCTTATCAAGAAAGTCTGGGGATCATGAGATCCTAGTAAGGTTCCGGCAACCAGACGTGCCAATTACACGTAGCGTGCTGGAAAGATGAAACACGCAAGAAGACAGAGTGAAAACTGAACAAAATGTACGATTCCGTACCAGTTTGTCTGCGTTAACAAGCCGTCTAGGTGCGGTTTTTAGGAGCTATCGCTAGTAAAGATAGCTGAGAGAAGGGGTGCAAGGCATCTTGCCGCCTCCGGACGGGTCCGGCATACCCCCGGCACGCCGGAAGCCGCTCGAGCAGAGTTTCTGGCATTCAAGAATGATCATTCTATGGTCAAAAGAAGCCAGGGTGGCGGCAGCCGGTAGCGGCGGCCGCCGGCAAGGAGCGGCGGTTCCGGCAGCCGGAGGCAGTCGGAGGGTGACAGGGGTAAGGATAAAGGAGCATAGCCGGGGCCGGGGGCCGGCTGCTAGTGCCGGCACTCCGGGAGGGGTCGGCAGTGTGCCGAGGCTATGAGGGAATGGAGAGGCCACGGCGGTAAGCCGGCGGCCGGCGGCGATCCCCCGGCACTCGGGGGAAGGCGGCAAGGATAAGGAAGTCACCCGTAGCGGCGGTAATGCCGGGGTAGAGGCGGCAAGGGACAAGCACCAAAGATGGAGGTGGGATGGCAAGGCTGTACTAGCCTAGTCAAGACACCTCTGGAAAAGGTACCACCATGATAGAGGTGAATCTATCATCCTAAGCAGGGGCCGCAAAGGCCGGGGGCTAAGGCAGTCCAAGAGAGGACAGGGTGTACCCAAAGAAGGGGTGGAGACTCTTCATGTCGACCAAATGATAACTGACTCCATAGCACTATGGAGGGTCTATGTATCAGAGCGGACAACACTGGGAGCACCACGGGGTCCAGCACTCCAGCCTAGGGTGGAGTGTAGGACAGGGGACATATGAAGCCTAACCTACTGGTAGGTTAGGCTATGCAAGAGATAGGTTGGGGGGGGGGAAAGGGTCTTCTTATAAGAAAGGATGGGTTATGCACCAGAGCGGCCACCTAGGAAGGGAGATGCTCACCCTAACCTATAGTAGGTGGACCAACTGAAAAACGGTGCACGCGTATATTTCAGCAAGGTACATAAACCAGCCCTCCCAACCTAACCTGGATTAGGGTTGTTAGACCCTAATCAAGGAAGGGAGAAGACGTATCGCAAGGAAAAGGTCAAGGACCGATTCAGCTTAAAGGAGGTGATCCTACCTTTAAGGTCCGCAACACTAAGGGAGGGGTCATTCCCTTAGGTGGGGAGGCGATACAGTACTCTGAGGAGTCTTGTCCTATCACATGTAATAGGGGACAAGATTACCAGAGGGAACCCCTAGGGCTAGGGATGAAGAGAGCATATAGGGGTCCTATCATAAGGTTAGGTTAGCAAGGCACTCAAGATAACCTACCCCCTATATGGTCCCTGAAGGCGAAAAACACTTGCATCACTGTCAATGGTATTGTAAAATAATGCCAAAATCTTCATAACTAACACTAGGATCACTGAAATATCATGCATTAACACTGGTATAGGCTCACTGGCCTAGGGGCTAATCAAAGCCTACTGGTATGGGGTCAGCGAAGACCCTAACTAATGCGTCAAAAACACGATATAAAGTTCCTAGCTATGAAGACTAAATAACTAATAGCGCTGATTAGTAATTTATATACCGGTAAGGCTGTTGCGGCTAACTAAATAAGGCATGCAAGCAACAGCAGCGTCATAAAATGGCGCTGACCGGTCTGGCAAAGCTCTGCCACAATTATGCAAATATCTCGAAAAGTAAGATTTACTTTACGGTCAGAGCTTATTTAAACAATACTTAAACCTTTGTACTCAACTTTCCAGAAGAAGGTGAAGCTGAAGGTTGAGACATGGCGAGGATGCAAGCAGATAAAGTCGCACAAAGGGAAAAATACGTCCAATCGAGCAAGCTACTAGCAAAAGGATGAGGACGGACGTGACGTCATCAAAAGCAATGGCGTCCGTCTGTTTACATCGCGAGTACCGATATCGCCACATCTAGATTGGCTGCGGCTCAGCTCCCAGCCGCTCTCTGTCCGCCATATTGAAGCGTTAACTCTATATGGGGTGTAGATAGCTATGTGGCACGTTAATACATGCGTGTCCCCTGTTGATACACGATGTCTTAAGGGGAAACCCTTAGGATACTCGCTCCAGAAGTTAGAATTCTGTGATAACCTGTGGTTTAATTCTCTGGGAAAATCCTAGTAGTGATTACCCAAGGAAGCTACCAAATAGGATCCTTCCATCAGGACGCCATGGCTTGAGCCCAAAAAAATTAATATTGTCTAAGGAGACCAACCTGTCTTGACTAAACTAGAGAACTGAGTGACTATCTTAAGTACAGCACTCAGGAAGAAAATTCTAAAGTTGTCGGCTTGAGCGATGTGGGGGTCAAAGACTATATACTGAAGGAAGATAGGAAGGCTCAAAATAGAATGTTAATACGCTAGTTGGCAACTCCAAAGTGAACACAATAGTTGGTTGCTCCGATTTCAGATGGCGTTGTAGGTATACATCGTTTGTCGTCTGTTTGTTTATATTCAGAATTTGACTGTACAGTTGACTCAAACGAAATCATGGCGCCGACAGTAAAGAAGTCACACAAGTGTGTTGTGTGCCATAAACAAAAAGAAACCGATCATTTGGTATTTCACAGGTTCCCTAAGGACAAAGAACGGTGAGTACAAACAGTATAATACCTGCAATATGTGCTGCTAATGAGTAAGCCCCACTGATATTGGATGTAAGATTAAGGCAAGGCATCCACAGTAAATCTCTTTTGTTTTTCATTTTTTGTTGGCTTGTATGCTACCTTATTTCTATTTCCAACCACCTTTTGATTATTTTTGTGTGTGATACAATTTTGTGTTATTTTGATCCTTTTGATTGTACATTTATTAGTTTATAATACTAAACTATACATGAGTGTATCATGCTTTTCCATTTCAATAAAAATAAAATACAATTGTGTTTTTATACACCAAATATCTCTCCATCTTACAGTGGCCTACAAACTGTAATTAAATGTATGCCTACACATAAGCATTTGTGGCTAAGTTTAACAAATCAGATATTCAGTATGTTTTAATTTATTCGAATGTGGTATTGTATAGAACATTTAAAAATGGTTGTAATATACTGTACAATACTTAAATTTGCAAGAAAATTAACTAAATCACAAGAGATATAGCTATTGAATTTCTGAAAAATAGAGTGAGAAACATAATTTGCAATTTAGTTACCTAAAATTTAAGAATATCATGAATATATGAGTAAAATATACTGACATAGTAATGCAAATTATGAACAAATATGTCGCAAAATTTACAATCGAATTCCATCCTATATACCCGTAAGCATTACCGCTCTGAATGTTAGGTTGCTCGCTCAAGAGATGGAGCCATTCGTTTCAGATGGGAGTATCTGGCATCTTTTCATAGCACACTCATTTGTGTGTTAAAAGCCTGAGCCTTCCTATCTTCCTTCAGTATATAGTCTTTGGTGGGGGTGACAGAGGATAATTGGCTGTTTAGTTGAGGAGCCTGTTCTTGAATTATCAACGACTCTAATACTAGTAGAGAGGAGTTGTTTGGCGCTTGGGCAATGATTTAAAAGTTTTTAAATGTTGTGCTAGTCTTGCATTCAGAAGTATGTTCTCTGATGGTCACGGTTGAGAACTCTTTGGTGTTGAGCACGCATCCAGTTCAATGGCTAAGTCCCCGATTAGCATCTATGTGATTTTCAGCAGACTTTTTTTGGAACCCACATAATTTCCGAGATTACATCTCAGACAAGGAAACATATAAACTACTGAAGAACGCCTTAGATCGGGGAGAGAATCCTTAAATTTAAACATGCATCACATTGTCAGGGGATCCTTAAAAATTAGCTAAACTAAGACAGGTTGGTCTCATTGGGCAATTTTAATTTTTGTATATTTCAGTTTAAAGATACTTTTCTTTTAGCTAATTTTATTTTATTTCCAGTCTTTACTTGTACCTGTGTTTATAACTTTGATTTTAAACTTTTTTTTTTTTTTTTTTTTTTTTTTTTTTGTATTTTATATTGAACTATATTTTTGATTATGTTCTTTTCAGTCTTGATAATGGGATGAGTCCCAAAATGTCGGCGCTAATAAGCATAAAAGATGTTATGCACACTTTTCGTTCTCCTATTTATGTCATCTCTGAAGCTCACCAGGAGCAACGACCTACCTCAATATATCTATCTATCTATCTATCTATATATATACATATATATATATATATATATATATATATATATATATATATATATATATATATATATATATATATATATATATATATATATATATATATATATATATATATATATATATATATATATATATATATATTACGACTAGCGAATTACATAAACTTAAACTTCTGAGCTCCAAACTCACCTGTGTTATGTTACGTAAGTCTGATGCACGCAAGAATACCTCCGAGCTCTGCTAATAATACACAACTACCAGACGTTCATATATTTGAACACTGAATATCTACAGGTCTCTTTACTTTACACTCAAAACAAAACTAAGTGAGTACCTTACTTTTAAAGGAAACTATTCTAAAATCAACCTCTTACTGCAGTTCTTGGTCAGGGGTCACTAGATTAATCATTGGTGATCGAAATAATACACACTTTACAAATATATATATATATATATATATATATATATATATATATATATATATATATATATATATATATATATATATATATATATATATATATATTGTATATATTCCATAAAAAACAACAATTAAAAAATAATGCCAAAATAAATTGCTTGAAATTGAAATCTGAACTATACCTTAGACTTATGACTAAATGACACTTCAAAGAACAATACAAGCACTTGTTTCACTTAAAAAACATATATGAAAATATTTAATTTTTACACAATGAAATAATGAGACTTTTACACTATAGATAAAAAAACAATAATCACACCTTTACGCATAAGTAACTGTTACTTATACGACCTTTGGGCTTGCACAAGGTTACAGAACGGTTAAGCAAAAATAGACGCACGTCCCCTTTTAACCAAATCACACAGGGCCAGTCACAAAAAAAATTATTTTACAATATAAACTGTACTTACAGTACATATACACTTCACTTCTTTTAAATTAAACCACAAAAATATCACAATGTTTGAACCCCACTATAAACGTTTAAGAGGAAACACTTATTGGCTGGATAGATGCTGGTGAGAGGATTGTTGGACGTATGGCTCTGTCGAAATGTCAGGCTGGATCTCTCTCTTGTAGGCATTGATAGGCCTTATATATGTTGTCCTAAGTCACTCTGGAATCTTCCAGCAGAGCATTCCTAAAGCGTGGGGCATGGACACTCGTGGCGTCAATGTTGCTAACTTGGCAGTTTGAAGTATGGTTCTATCGTCGCCTGATGATGGCAACCCTCTCACCTAACTCCACCCACCTTCTCTTGTAACTAAAGAAAAGAATAAGTTTAGTTAAGAACCTTCAAGCAATTTCCAACCACATGAAAATATGATACAATCCCTAGCGTTTTATACCTCGTGTGTGTGTCATACAGCATACCTTTTACAAAGTTACATAAGACTTTGTAACAAAACTACGTGAAATAAAAAATAAATTCTTTAAAATAACGTAAATTTACATATACGGAACTGAATGAAAATACAACTAAATGAATGATGATAGTCGTATATGATTTATACATATTTACTTAATCCTACATGAGTGGGACCCACCTTACAAGCTGGCTATACATCTCTTAAATGCACAAATGAAATACGGGAATAAAATAATCTAATCTCAAGTAGACCAGCTTTGTAAGATAGCTCTCCCAAAAAAGATTATTTATTCCGGGCCTGAATCCACCGATTCAGCCAGAGATAAATAATCTGCAACCAAGTTCTCTTTACCAGATATATGCTTTACATTAATACAATATGGTTGCATACATAACAACCATCTAGTTGACCTTTGATTAATATTCTTCATTTTATTAACAAAAGTTAAAGGATTGTGATCTGAGCAAACCATAATTTCTTCATTCTGTGGTCTATTTACATAAACTTCAAACGTCATTATTGCTGTGATTAGCGCTAGCAGTTCCTTTTCAATTGTCGAGTAAGCCCGTTGACATTTCTTCAACTTAGATGACTAAAAGAGACAGGGTGAAGAATTCCTTCTTTGCCTTCTTGCATTAGAACAGCTCCAATCTCACTGTCTGATGCATACACTTGTATAAGGAATTTCTTGTTGAAATTCGATGCTTGCAGTATCTGTTTCGATGTTAATAATGCCTTTATTTTGTCGAAGGATTCCTGGCAGTCACTGGTCCATACAAACTTTTTCTTTGGGCTAGTCAAATTTTTTAAGGGTGCGACTACTGCCAAAAATTCGGACAAAAACGTCAGTAGAATCCTGCCATTCCTAAAAAAAACATTGTAATTGCTTCCTTGTTGTAAGGGGTGAAGCTTTCCTAATTCTGCGATGTTAGTGGCTACCAGGGCAATTGGCCCTCTTCTGACTTCAAATCCTACTGAACTGTTGCCTTTCCAAATTCGGTCTTCTCCAGGTTAATCATCAAATGTGCTCCTCACAACTTTTGAAATACCTTCTCCAGGATTCGGTGATGTTCTTCCTAGGTCGATGAATATATCACAATATCGATTCTAGAAAGTTATCCATCACTTGTTGGAAGGTGACGGGTGCTTTCATTAGACCAAATGGCATCACGGTGTATTGATATAACCCACACGGGGTTATAAAAGCTGATAATAATTTTGGGTTGCCATCCAAAGGAATCTGATAATAGGTAACAAGTCGATCTTAGAGACGAACCTCGCTTGTCCAATGTTGTTGAGTAGTTGGTCTATGAGTGGCAATGGATAATTGCCGGCCACACTGATTGAATTCAACTCTCAATAATCCGTACACATCCTGAAAGATCCGTCCGTTTTTTTCACGACCAAGCATGGAGAACTAACTGTAAGGGCTAGAACTTTGTTCGGCTAATCCATTTTGCAACAAATAGTTCCTAATGATGGAAGAATTATTCACTTTGCTTACAGCCCCTACCTCATATCCTTCGATGTCTTCCGTGAATGGAATAGTTTGTGCCATACATACCTTTAAAGCTTCGGTCTCGTTTTTGTCCAAGTATGGTTTCAATAAGTTAACGTGTACCTTCCTTTGACTTTTCCTTCTTCCTGGTATTTTGATAATGTAGGTCAGGTCTTTTATCTTCTTCAAAATCCGGGATGGTCTTTGGAACTTGTTGGTGAGAGGGAATCTCCTTATCAGTAAGAAAACCAACACATGTTGTCCTACTGCAAGCTGTTTGTTTTTACTTTTCATATCAAACCTTTGTTTCATTTTTCCTTGGGTCGTTTTCAGGTTTTTGAGGGAAACTTTCTTATCTTGCCGATACTTTTCCTCAAGTTCTTGACATATTCTCCATCTGTTTCTTCTCGATCTTTCCATTTTTCTACCAACATTTTAATCGGTCCTTTTATTTCTCATTCAAACACCATTTCATTCGGGATACATCCAATGCTTTCTTGGTAAGCATTGCGTACCTCAAATTACATCAAAGGTAGTCTGATGTCCCATTCATTTTCTGTATTGTTGCAGTACTTTGTTAACATACTACTCGCTCCACTCCAGAGCGGTTAACATACCTTCATAAATATACGGTTTAAGGGCATCCACTCTGTTTGGGGTTGTCCTGTTCGTCGTGTAAATGTTATCTGGTTTATTTTCCTCGTCAACCTTTCCCGTTTGTTTCTTCACCTTCATACTCTGTGAAGTTGAATTACCCTTACCCACTTGGACAACTGCTTTCGGTTGGTTTGACCAACAATCATTACTGATATGGCCTTTTTTGCCACACTTATAACAGATGATATTAGTCTTCTGCACATCTTTCACAAAATTTGAAGGAGGACAATTCGACAATTGCTGTTGTGGTACTATCACATTCTGCTTTGGAATAGTGCCACTGGTACTTCCGCCATAACTATTGAACCTGTTCCCATAGTTACTACTGAACTGGTTTCCATGGTTGGGCAAATACTCGACACTAGGTCGGAACAATGGCTGAAACCTCATACCAGTGGAGGGTTTACGACTGATAATATTATAATCTTCACTCAACAGCATGGCTCTATCAAGATTCTTCACCTCTCTCTATCTCAAGTACGTTTTGGATATGTTCAGGAATGCCTCATAAATATTGTTCCAGCACATTTGTCAACATTTTCAGCCTTGTTTATTGTGTGATATAGAATTCCTTGAACATTCTCTAGTATTATAGAAAAAGTCTGTTGCGTATACTGTACAAGAGAAAACGACCGATGCGTTAGAGACAGAAACATTTTTAATCCGTCACTGAGTGCATTTGTGGATATATTTCTATGACATCTGTTGTGACGTTGCTTATCTTTACTTCCATTTTTACATAGCTGTTGAATTGGTGAAGAAAACAAGGAAATCCTGGAATAACAATTATCATCAGAAGCTGTGTTTCTGATTATCATCTTTTACATTTAAATTATGCTCTGGAAAGCTGTGTTTCCTTATGATTAAAAGTATTTAGATTAATCAGGTGTCTGTTTTGAGAGAAAATTATAAAAGGTAAGTGGCCAGAGGAAAATTGGGTATATACTCGTATGTTGTCAGGAAAGGCAGCAGAAAGTCAGGACGGTTTTAAGAGACTAAAGGGAATTATTTCAATTTAGTAGTTTAAAAATTATGCTAATGAGAATATTAAAGTTTATTTGAATGAGAAAAGTTATCCACCCTTCGTAAAACAGCTGCATGTACTGATATTTATGTATTTGCTCACAAGGAGTGGAGGACATATGATGAAATGTTTAATAGGTCAAAAGACTATAGGGACACTGATAAGTATATGCAGTTGTTGATCAAAGGTTTAGTTTTCATTTTCATGTCAAGTCTCAAAACAGTAATTTGAATAGCACGTCAACAAGTAGCAGTTTTGTATTGTGTAATTCTTGTAAGAAACCAGGTCACACAGTGTCTGGATGTTTTAAGTAGAAGAGGAAAGAACAAGCTAAAACTGTGGCTCTTACTCTACTAATGTCACGCTATAATGTGCTATCAGTAGAGGTGAACACTGTAGATAACCATGTTTTTAACAAGACCATGTTTTTAACAAGAAGCCTGTTAGTTGCAGTGTTTGTTCCTGACCTGTTGATAAGGTTTTCAAGCATTATTCTGCTAAGGGTTTTTTAACCCTGGATAGGTACGCTCCTCGGACACCCCTTTAAGGCTATACTCGGATGCGCGCGACCCCGACGCCAAAAAAAATTCTTGAAAAATCAGTTTTTGCAGTAACCTCCTTTTTTCTTTTGCCAAAAAAAACTTCAATGAATGCTTAAAACAACTGTAAAGATAAATACTACTCATCTGCAGAAAAACTATTTATTATAAATATTTTAAAAAATCAAGTAGAAAAAAATAAAGACCTTACATAAAAATTCATAAAAAAAAGTTTATACATATATACACAAATCCTTTTAGGAATTGATTCTTGAATGTTTAGGACACATCTTGATGTATTTTGGATGAAGTCAGACCCATGGAGGTGAAGATCTGAAATGAGAAAAAAAGGGTAACTTTTTTTGGCCAAAAAAATTTGTCCAAATTTCATGAATTTTTTTGGGTACCCAAATGAAATAGGAAGTGGCTAATTTTTTTAGGGAATAAACATATGTTATCCTAAAATAGAAATATGTAAAAAAATCTTCATTATTTTGTAAATTACATTTATATCAGGGGCCATATCTAAAGGTAATTTTTTGAGTACTTAGAAATTTCGTAAAAAAATACATATATTTAATATATAATATGATATTTATGCAGGTAAAAATATACCAAAATATCACAAATTCTATAGGGAACAAGAATATATATAGATAGGGCAACTTACGCTTCGGATATGTCCACAAAATGGCCGCTAACCACACTGACTCAGACTCCCTAATCTGCCACTTGAAATGTAGGAAGGGTATGTCAATTTCAAGGTGTTATTTACTAATCTAATTATTCTTGGATATGCATAAAAATTGTATGGTGGGTTGCTGGATAATTGTCGATTATTTTACGACTATAAAATTAAAATTCTGACCCAAAAAAATTTTTTTAAAGGGAAATAAAATCGAAAAAAAAATGTAAAACAATATAATATTTTAGCTAAAAAAATTTGATGATATTCAATCAAAAAAGAAGTAAACAAAATTTTCCGACAAATAAACATCTAGAGGAATCATTACTCTGTGATAGTTCCTTAGTACGTAGTAATTTTGAAAGAAATGGGAAAAAACGAAAAAGTGGCAATCGCAGGAAAATCGAACACATACCTATATATACGCCATATCTGGCTAAAAATAAAGATAGGCATGGGTAGCCAGATCATCTAGAAACACTTTCCAACACTATAAAAATACAAGTTTTGCGACACTACTTGCCAATTCCTTACGGTAACACGACTAAGCAAAAAAATGCAGAACAAATAAAAAGGGGCACTCGCGGAAAAATGGCCAACATTCTAATATACGGCATTTCAGAACAAAAAAATTTCAGCCACGTACTAGGCAAAACATCAAGGCACATTTTCCGACAAATAAACATCTAAATGAATCATTACTCTGTGATAGTTCCTTAGTACGTAGTAATTTTGAAAGAAATGGGAAAAAACGAAAAAATGGCAATCACAGGAAAATCGAACACATACCTATATATACGCCATATCTGGCTAAAAAAAAAGATAGGCATGGGTAGCCAGATCATCTAGAAACACTTTCCAACACTATAAAAATATAAGTTTTGCGACACTACTTGCCAATTCCTTACGGTAACATGACTAAGCAAAAAAATGCAAAACAAATAAAAAGGGGCACTCGCGGAAAAATGGCCATTCTAATATACGGTATTTCAGAAAAAAAAAAAATTCAGCCACGTGCTAGGCAAACCATCAAGGCACATTTTCCGACAAATAAACATATAAATGAATCATTACTCTGTGATAGTTCCTTAGTATGTAGTAATTTTGAAAGAAATGGGAAAAAACGAAAAAATGGCAATCACAGGAAAATCGAACACATACCTATATATACGCCATATCTGGCTAAAAAAAAAGATTGGCATGGGTAGCCAGATCATCTAGAAACACTTTCCAACACTATAAAAATAAAAGTTTTGCGACACTTCTTGCCAATTCCTTACGGTAACATGACTAAGTAAAAAAATGAAAAACAAATAAAAAGGGGCACTCGCGGAAAAATGGCCAACATTTTATTATACGCATTTCAGAAGAAAAAAATTTCAGCCACGTGCTAGGCAAACCATCAAGGCACATTTTCCGACAAATAAACATCTAAATGAATCATTACTCTGTGATAGTTCCTTAGTACGTAGTAATTTTAAAAGAAATGGGAAAAAACGAAAAAATGGCAATCACAGGAAAATCGAACACATACCTATATATACGCTATATCTGGCTAAAAAAAAATAGGCATGGGTAGCCAGATCATCTAGAAACACTTTCCAACACTATAAAAATATAAATTTTGCGACACTACTTGCCAATTCCTTACGGTAACATGACTAAGCAAAAAAATGCAAAACAAATAAAAAGGGGCACTCGCGGAAAAATGCCCAACATTCTAATATACGGCATCTCAGATAAAAAAGACATGCACGTGTTAGCCCAACCATCAAGGCACACTTTCTAACACATAAACATGAAAAAAAAATCAATAATATACGGCAATTCCTTACTACGTAGTAAATTTTTACAAATATTGAAAAAAAAAAACAGAAACTCGCAACCGCAGTTAAATACCCAATATACCAATAACTACGTCGTATCTGACAAAAACAAAGTCACGCATGGGTAGCCAGATCATCTAGACACACTTTTCAACACTAAAAAAGCAAAAGTTTTACGACACTATTTGGCAATATCTTACGGAAAAATGACTTGGCAAAAAAATGAAAAAAAAATGAAAAAGGGGCACTCGCGGTAAAATGCCCAACATTCTAATATACGGCATCTCAGATAAAAAAAAAGACATGCACGTGTTAGCCCAACCATCAAGGCACACTTTCTAACACATAAACATGAAAAAAAAATCAATAATATACGGCAATTCCTTACTACGTAGTAAATTTTTACAAATATTGAAAAAAAAACAGAAATTGGCAACCGCAGTTAAATACCCCATATACCAATAACTACGTCGTATCTGACAAAAAAAAAGTCACGCACGGGTAGCCAGATCATCTAGACACACTTTCCAACACTAAAAAAGCAAAAGTTTTACGACACTATTTGGCAATATCTTACGGAAAAATGACTTGGCAAAAAAATGAAAAAAAATGAAAAAGGGGCACTCGCGGTAAAATGGTCCTCGTGGTGATGAACGACATTTTAAACTAAAAAAAAATCATGCACATGGTAGCCAAACAATCCACCAAGACTTTCCACAACTGATAACCTATACAAGTTGCACCATTCTACGACAATTTCATAATACGTAATAACTTTGATAATTATGCAAATTACCTTAGAAGGGTAAACTCGGTCGCGCTCGACCCCGACGCGTCTCAGAAATCGGGGAAGGAGTACAGCTACAGCAATGCACATCTGGACACTACTAGAGCGTGTAGGCGAGACACCTACTGCAGGTCGATCACCCACAAATTCAGTCACGGGGGTGAGTCACGTGAGAAAAACCTCTTTTTTTTTGACGCTCGGGGTCGCGGACGACCCACCGTACCGTTCCAGGGTTAATATTGATGAAAGGTTCAATGTATCCTGTTTGTATCACATGTGATACTTGATGGGTCCAATCACTTGTTTCGAGGGAAGTTGTCCCTGTGACTGAGCATTTGTTTACTGGGGCGTATGTTCCCGTTTGTGAGGTTAGTGGTGACCATTTCATCGTTCCCTTGCATCGTATAGATCTCCATTGTGACTGGATACCAGGACCTGTTGGTATTAGTATGGTTTCTGAGTTGCTTATATTTGTCGTTCAATTTTTGTTGGTAATGACTTGGTAGATGAGAAAGTCGATGTTTGACCGAAGATGGTTAAAGAGTCGAATTTGAATTAGGAGTTGGAAGTTCTCATTCCTGATTTGTCTACTCTGTTTTCTTTAAGTGCTGTGACTCATTAGAAGATTCAAAGTTCTACCTGTACATCTAACAATGATGTGTTGGTTTTTATAATGTCTCCATTGTTGTTTGTTCTACTGAATAGCCTTGTAAAGACATATTGGTTTGTGGTGCTGTATCCACTGATGATTGTTCTACTAATTCATCTAATGAAGATACGTTAGGTTTTTATACTTATTTAACCAACATGTCTGGTAATTATATGTTGGTTCATGATAATGTTTCTGCTGCCAACTGTTCTACAACCCTGTCTTGGGTAGACATTTTGGTTAGTGATATCATGTCTTCTGACTGTTCTGCTAACATGTCTTGTGAAGGGATGTTAGTTTGAGTTGAATCTCTTATTGAGAATTCCAATTACATATCTTTTGTAGAAAACTTTGCAATGATGTTTCATCTGCTATTTTTGTTTAATCAGTTTATCAACGATTTGTCCGATCCCATTCATGTTTCAGAAATAACTGGTAGTTTAATACTCAATGGTTGTCGTGATCCTGAATCATGTTGAAAATTGACTGTAGATGAGAAGTCTGACCAGGCTGTTGTTCAGGTTGTTATCCCTGAAAATCATAATGTTGATGTTCTCTGTCTCATTCATGAACAACCTATTAAATAAGAGCTTGGTCCATTTATTCAAATGTCTTTATTATTGAACAATGACCACGGTCAATCTGAAATGAACATAAAACATATTTAGAATAAATGATGAACAATGTATATAACTCAAATGAACATAAAACATATTAAGAATAAATGATGAACAATGTATATAACTCAATGTTTATAACCCTCTATCTCCCCCCAAGTTTTTAAACGGCCTTTTAAAATGTCTCTCGTGGAGGTCGGTTTAAAACTGATGTCAAAACATTGGGTGGCAATTAAACGTCCAAATTATAGGTTCATGAACACTAAACTCCTGTTAGCATGTGAAGGAACGGAAACTTGAAAAACAATTATTGTCATGTGTTGATCATGATGACACTATAGCTAATTCATCTCGAAATCACAGTGCCATGTTGGCGGTCGACGGGTACGACTGGACTTGCGTTGCTCCAAAGTTGGCATGGCAGGAGTTAACTGCGATGGAGAGTTTGTGCTATCATTGGGAGGCGGAATCTCTGCTTGATGATTCCCAGTGTTACCGAGGTCGTTGGGATAGCATTCCGGAGCAGCAACATCAAAATGAATGTTAGGGGTAGTACCACTTGGTAATGGCAAAGTGGTCAATGGAAGAGTACCATGTGTGTCCGGATTTTGGGTTGTCGGAATGGTGTCCTTCGCAATGGTCCCAGACGTTTTAGTGGTCGAAGGATTGGCAATAGGTACAATCTGATTCTGATTATAGTCATCTCTAATTGTACGGACTTCTGGAATACTCCTGACAGGCACGTATTGTCTCAAAAACTTCCGGTTCCTTAGCGTGACCCTACCAGAGCCATCAACTCTGACAACGTATTGGTCGAATTGGCGGACTTCTATGATGACACCGGTTTTGTCCCATTTCAGGGGGTGATTTCCTGTTTGATTTTGGATGCGAACCCGGTCACCTACGGACAGTGGGGGTAGTCTCTTAGTGTGCTCTGATAAGCGCTCTCCCTGTTTAAGGTGTCGATGTCTTAGGGCCTCCTCTCTTGCATCGAGTGTTTCCTTCCACGTGTCGTGGGGACGGTACCTGCCGGGCGGGACAGGTATGAAGTCTCTGATGGGACGACCAAATACACATATTGCAGGAGATAATTTGGTATCTCTGTCAGGTGTGTTCCTGTATTGGAGCATCGCACGTTGGAATTCATCAGTGTTGAGATCACCATTACTGCCCGTGTTGTCCGCTATAAGACGCTTGACAGTTTTGACGCCTATTTCGGCTCTGCAATTACTATGTGGGAAGGCCACAGAGGAAAGGCGGTGATGGACTCCCCAGTCCTTTAAAAACTGCCTAGTTGCCGTCGCTGTAAATTCAGGTCCACCATCAGATGTTAATTCATCCGGAATCCCAAATGTCACAAATGTTCGGCGTAGTGAAGTTATAAGACCCTCTGCACCGTTCGAAGATCGTTCAACTATGGGCCAATTCGAGTATCGATCAACTATAACTAAATATCCAACTCCTCGGTAGTGAAAGTAATCTGCACAAACACATTGGAATGGGTAGTCTGGAGATATAAGGGGTGTAGGCGGAGCACTAGGATTCGAAGGCGCGATGCGATTGCAGTGGTTGCATCCAGCTCGAAGTGCTGTTATAGCGGGTGTTATCCCTGGCCAAAACACAGATGACTGCTCGCGATACCATAGAGGTAATTCCTTGATGTGCTGAATGAAGAGATGTGAGAATTTCTTGACGAAGGGCTGGAGGAATAACTATACGCTCCTTGTATAGTATCACACCATCAACAGTGTAGAGATGCTCGCGGAATTGAAAATACTCTCGAAGATGTACAGGAAATTCTTGGCGAGACTCTGGTACTCCGCATTCTATAAGGCTGAGCAGTTCATGCATGTTATCGTCACTACTTGTGGCAGTGCGAACTCTGTCCCAGGTGACTGCTCTCACGTTAAGTGAGTCAAGTGAGCATACTGCTGATGCGGTGATACAAGTATCAATATCATTGTCAGTGGAAACAGAATATGCTGATGGCAATTTATGTAGGGGAACATTTCTCACGGAAGGTACACTGTCAACTGATGCAATGTCATCTTGAAGCGATAGCTTTTCAGATTTTCCAGTTGGGTGGCGCGATACTCCATCTGCAGCGAGATGCTTGACCCCTGGGATATGAATCATGCGAAATCGATAGCGGAGGGACTTTTCCTTCAAGTTCCTGAGACGTGAATTTGATATGTCCTCCAATGATCTGTCACCAAATATTTTCAACAGGGGTTTATGGTCAACTGCGACCACAAGATCTTCACAGCCAAGAACAAAGTATCTTGCCTTATCAAGAGCATCGACGACTGCCAACGCTTCACCTTCAACTGGTGCATATCGAGACTCAGCTGCATGTGTGAACCTACTTCCGACAAGTGTGATCTTCCAACCAGTGCGACAACAAAATGGTCGGTTGTCTGGACAGTCGCAATGTTTCTGGAACAGCCAGAATCCAATTCCTGATTTTGACCAATCGGTGGCGAGACAGGTAGGTTTTGTCTTGTCAAAGATTCGCACGCCTTCTTCAATTTCGTTGATAATGTCAGTTTTAGACTCCTCAAAGAGTGCATTAATATTGTCATTCCAGGTGAATGGTGTTCCTGGTTTCAATAACTGTCTGAATGGTAGCATTTTGTCGGTCATGCTGAAAGCATACGATACTTGGTTTACTAAACCAAACCAAGATCTGACATCGGTGATATTTCTTGGGGTTGGAAAGTCCATAATTGCACTAAGATATCTTGCACATGGGCGAACTGTGTCTGGGGTTATTTCGAATCCAGAGAATTCAGCTGTGTCTTCTGCGAAACAAAATTTGTCAGGGTTGAGTGTTATGCCGTGTCTTCCACATATGTCGAGCCATTGTACAGCTTGGAAAAAACTCTCCTCTATTGAGTCAGGCCAAAGAAGAACATCGTCGACACATTTAGTTTTGTTGGGTATCTCGGCAACTATTTCATCATACCGTCGAGTATATCCGTCGCCAGAAGCAATATACCCTTGAGGGGCTGTTTTATAACGATAGCATCCCCAAGGAGTGATAAACGTAGTTAAGTGACGGTCAGATTCCTGAATTGGTACACTGTGGTATCCGTTCCAGGCATCAAAGACGGTTGTCTTTTTTCCTTGTGGTACTGACCTTGCTTGGTGAAATGGAGAAGGCGTATGATGCGTTTCTCTCTTAGCGTGCACATTGAGAGGCTGAAAATCAACTGTTCGTCGAGGTGTGCCATTTTTCTTAGCACATACAACCATCCGATGGCACCAAGTTACTGGTTCTCCGATTGGGACAGGTTCAAGGACACCAAGGCGGACGTCCTGGTCAAGTCCAGCTTTAACTTCCTCTTGCCAGTGTAACGGCACTGGCACTGGTGTGTGACGAGCAACAGGATCAGCATTCGGATCGATCATCAACTTCATTGGGGGTCCATCCATTAGTGGTAACGGTTGGTGGTCACATACGTTGAATGTACTTGATTTGTAGTACTCCTCGAGGTAGTCCTTTAGTTTAGACCGGTAGGACTCGGTTGCACTGAACGGTAATTCTGTAGGCGGCGGAGGTGGTAGTTGACGTTTTGGGCAGTCACATTGATTGGCTAGTCCACTAACGCTTCCTATTTCATTGTTGGTGGCATCCGGAGTTTCCGATTGTGTGTCATAGATTTCACCAATAGTCGGAAAACTATCCGATATCATGCCAAGGGCGATGCAGGCTTCCCTACTGACGAAGAGCTTATCCGAGTTGTCGGTGACATATGTCATTTGTCTCGTCTCAACAAGGTTCCCCTGCTCATCTGTTCCTGAGATACAAAGGATTGTGGCACCGAGAATCTTAATGCCTCTGTTATTTGCAGCGTGCATTTTCATAGTTACAGGAATAAGGTCACTTTGCTTGAGGCCAAGTTTGTGGATGACCTTGATACCTGCGAGACAGCTTTGGCATCCAGTGTCTGCCATTGCAGATATACGAACAGCATGTGTACCAGCTTAAAGGTGGAAACCAAAGGCTTCGTAATCCTCAGGTGATGTTCTGATTGTCAGATTTATGAAAGGTTGAGATTTGGAAGGTCTCTTTATCCAAGTATCAGATAAGTTGTCATACAGATGGTGGTCCAAAGCCAATGTCTTGTCAGTGTGTCGTTTAGAGATTGATGATACGCTGCACAAGGTGTTGAACACCGCATTCTCGTAGTCATTGGCATTGTGAGCACTGGGTTTCACTTTTGGTTTGCCCTTACTACGGCAAACACTCTCGAAGTGATTTTCTCGGTTGCAGTGTTCGCATCTATGACCGTAAGCAAGACATTCTGATTTTCTTGCACGTGCAGGAGTGTTTTTACCATGTCCTTTCTTGCCACAGTATGAGCAGACTTCGTTTTTATCCTTGACAGCGGTTTGTTTTGCCTTTCTGTATGAACTACTGGCTGCTGCTTGGACCTCATGAGAGTCTAATAGTCGGGAGGCAGATCGTTTACCAGATTCTTTAGCTTCGAAAAACTGTGCAACTTCTTCTAATGACATGTCCTGATTCTTATCACCAAGTAGATCTAATTGAATTTCAGGGTCACATATGCCGCATGCTAATACGTCTCTCACTATTGTGTCAGTATAATTTACATCAACGTTGCATCCTGGACATTTTATCAGGAATTTGTAAACACTAGCCTGTCCTATGAGTCGTGCACAGAAACGTCGTACAGGCTCATCACGGTCTTGACGCATGTTGTGTAGAGTCACTCGAGCTACCATGGTGTTTTCCTCTCGAACTGCCAGTTTTTTTATTGCTCCCATCACTTCTACTTCAGTCTTGTTAGTAAGACTGCCACCAGCTGATCGTGTTAAGTCTTTTCGAAGTTGTTCTTCGCAGCATTCTAGAAGCTGTACCACGCGATCACGGCCCTCAATTTTAGTTGCGTCTACATAGTCAGACCATCGTGATTGAAAATATGCCCATTCTTCACTTGTTCCCGCTGTCGATATTGTGGGTCTTTTAACTCTTTCTACTTTGGCAGCTTGTCCAGGAGCATGTGTGGTGCAGTGAGCAGTTATGAGTGCAGCTACGATGGCGGCCCCAAGGTCGTCCGTGACGTAATCACAGCCTGGTATTGGACATCCTACTGCTGGCATTTTGATTAGTTCTTAGGATTTAGTCATTCACAATATCTGTTATCCTGAATCCATCTCTGGCCGTGGTCATAAATAAGAGCTTGGTCCATTTATTCAAATGTCTTTATTATTGAACAATGACCACGATCAATCTGAAATGAACATAAAACATATTTAGAATAAATGATGAACAATGTATATAACTCAAATGAACATAAAACATATTAACCCTTTTACCCCCAAAGGACGTACTGGTACGTTTCACAAAAGCCATCCCTTTACCCCCATGGACGTACCGGTACGTCCTTGCAAAAAAATGCTATAAAAATTAGTTTTTCATATTTTTTGATAATTTTTTGAGAAAATTCAGGCATTTTCCAAGAGAATGAGACCAACCTGACCTCTCTATGACAAAAATTAAGGCTGTTAGAGCAATTTAAATAAAATATACTGCAAAATGTGCTTGGAAAAAAATAACCCCCTGGGGGTTAAGGGTGGGAAATTTCCAAATACCCCGGGGGTATTAAGAATAAAGGATGAACAATGTATATAACTCAATGTTTATAACCCTCTACCTATGACGGATCATTTTGGAACAAATAAAATTTAACATTATGATATAAAAGATTTTTATTGGCATGATGCTTGGTATATTGATTGGCATTATATGACTCAGTTTTGTTGTACTTGTCCTGTGTGTCAAGCTATTGAGAAGTCCAATCAGACTTACCCCAAAGTCTCGTTGAAGTTCATCTTTGCATTTGATGAATTATTTATTCATGTCCAAAAAGGGGCAAAGATTGAAAATTGTTTGTGACTTTTGATACCTGTTGAGTAAAGGATATTTCTTTAGTTTCCTTTATGATATTTGTTGTTGGATTGTTTAACCACTCCGTAAATTCAGAAATTTTCACCTGAATTTGTAATATGAAATTATATTTTATCTTTTGTTGTAATAAAATCATTATATTTGTAATCATGTATGATAAGATAATTTAATTTGTATTTGTGAAAAGTTGTTTGTTAATAACCGAGACTTTTCACTGGACAGAGGGATTTGTTATGTGTAGATTAAATTCATCTATGTTATGTTTTAGGACCTGTGAAAAAGTTATTTTATTATTTTATCACACACAAAATCTATCGTAATAGTTTACAAACCTGTGAGAACAAATACTAATTAATATCTTTTTCGAAGAGTTCAGAATGCTCATTGAGATAATTGACAGAACCACAACGAAATCTGTGGAGATTTCAATCTTTGGACAGATGATGCACCAAATTGTGAAGCTTCAGCCTTTAGTGAGCTATTGGAATCTTATCCATTAGTTAAGAACAATGATTGTGCAACATATTTAACTATAGGCATACGTTGGACTTGTTTATTGTGATGGAACACCTGTACTAACCTATTTGATGTTTGTGGGAAAATAAAGCTTTGTCTTGTTTGGATTCAACCTCAACTTATATTACTATGTATTGGACTTTACTTCTTTATATTTGTGGTTATGACCAGTTTGACTTCATCAATCAAATAACATATTCAATTGAATATATACAGAATTTCTCTCTCTATGATTATTTATCCCAGTTCCCAGTTATTATAAACTATATTAAAATAAAATCAAGAATTATACAACAAATTGAAAAGAAATAAATCTTGCCTACCATATTATCACACAATTTTACAATTACTTCAGTTATGTCTACCTTAGTTCTTCGCATTCCAGTGATCATCTATTCTACTCTTGAAGGCACTTTCGAAGGAGCGCTAACAACATTCTCGGGGAGATCACTTCAGGCATTTGCAAGCCGAAAACTAAATGCATTTGCTCTTATGACAGTTCAAACATGTCCTCTTTTCTTCAACTTGTAAGTGTTCGTTTAATGAATCGTCCTTGATTCATTTGTATCAAATTCAAAATAATCAGCCATATTATCGAATGATCTTATATACTTCGATCAGGTCTCTTCGAAGTCTTCGTTGTTGAAGTGATGTAATATTATATTAGATATTGAAGTGGAAAAGAACTGCACAATTTATCCAGTGTGCAAGCTTATACATTTTAGATGACCTTTACAGAGACACGCAGTTCTAAATAAATAAAAAAAAAAGTTTAGAAATCAATCAAATTTCTCTCCTTACATATTTATTGAAGTTACAAAGAAAATAAATGATGTTATCAACATTCCCTGCGGCCATGGCAATCAGTGTTTATTAGGCTCTATATGTGTTGATATCCTTATAACTGCATATAAAAAGGTGAATAGAAATGTGCCCATTGATGGAAAAGATAGATATTGGTTTGATGGGGAAACTAGAGGAAAGATGTAACCAAAGTGGAAGTGCATGGAGGGCATACAAAACCGTCGAGAGCCAATATGAATACCTATCAAGGAAAGAAAAAAAGTTAATAATATAAGAACAAAAATCCATTAAACAGCAGCAGATATGAAAAACTTATATCGGCTCCTAAATGGTGTAATGGGAAATGTAAAGGAAAAAAAAGGATCCGAGATTGGTATAGCTAGCCTACCAAGAACTGGCTGATAAATTTCTAGAATTATTCAAAATAAAAATGTAAAATATAATTGGGTCTTTCACAGATACACAGATATTCCATATCAGGTTGGTGCTGCGCCATTTACACAAATAATATTAACATATCTAACAAAAGATGAAGTCACCAGGAGCAAAGAAAACAAATTGTGGTATTGGTTCGAAGTTAACACCTAAAGTAAGTTTGGAAGAAAACTTTCCTAGTCTTACCGATACAATTACAATAGTAGTTAATACTAATAATGATGAGTGTAAGTATCTAAATCTGAGAAAGTGGCTATAGTTACACTGGTTCTGAAAAGTGCTCAAGGTTATCAGGACTCAAGTTCATACAGACCTATTTCGAATCTATCCTTTACATTCATATTATAAGAATATGTGATTCATGAACAACTTATTATTCAGTTAGAAATAAGAGAAGTATTTCCAGACAACCAGTCAGCAAACAAGCAATTATATTCTGTGGAAACAGCTATTAGCGCTGTTGTTAATGATCTGCTGGAACTGACAGAAACTTCATATCTTGATATTACTTGATTTTAGTGCAGTGTTTGATACAGTTGTGCATGAACTGTTACTAAATTAGGTATGGTATACTGGTATCAAAGATCAATCTTTTTAGTACCTGTTGATTGTGAGTCAAAGACACATCCTTTAAAGACGTCGTCTCCTCAATAGTCGTAACTCGAAACAAAATAAAACTTGGGAGAAAGGAAACTTCGTATTTTATTTCTTTCTGTTCAAAAACGGCTTGAGGAGCACGCATGTCGCATGGATCTTTTAATTACCAGAATTCCTTTAATTAATCACATTAATGGTACAGAAATGACTTACAAATCAATTGGTACAGCAAATGAAAGTCGCAATAAAAAAAAAAAAAAAACATAAAGCTCTCAAAAACAAAGAAAATTCGAGGATATAGATACGACATGGCACAGGGGAGTGAAACCAAAACCATTACCACACAACAAAAACAATTTAAAAGGATTATCATGATCATATAATAAATATCTAACAATTATTAAATAGCTGCTTCATAAAGAAAGTAAATTTTAAAACAATCCAGCTTGTTAGAACAATGTAAACCCAAGATTGGAAACGTTCCTAAAGGTAATAAATATACTTTAAGCACAATGTAAACATTAAATCATGAAATTTCTCGTCTGAGAACGTCGTACTTTCAACATCTTCCCCACCATAGGAATGTGTTAACACTAATATCCTCATAGGAACCTCCATACAATTTCAAAATCTTTAAACTAAAAATCAAGTTAACATGTGCATTAATAGCACCCCCCCCCCATTATGGTTTTTCCTGCATAAAATCCAGGTGATTCAACAGAATCTACAGTTTCCTCTGCAACCTGACTGTCATTTACTTCCTCAGGGGAATCACAAATCTTTTCCTCACTGACATCTGATACCTCTAAATTATATAAGTTTTGCACAGGTCTAGAAAAAAGTGCACGTTTAGTATTAGCCTTGGTACATTTTCTTCCATTATTATTACAACAGAATCCTTCTTTAATAAAAGAAAAGGTATTATTACAGTTTCAACCATTATGGGAAACCTATTATAATAATATATTTCCCGAGTAAAGCAAGTCTTTTGTAGTATTTCTGTATAATATTATCTGTCGCAAATGCCTAGTTCTTTATATATCGACGATCAAACTCACGCTACTCATTTCTTCCTCCCAGATTTTTTCTAAGTGTGTTGTTATTGTTGACTGTGTCTTGTATTTGCTTAAATGAGCCCTGTAACCACTATAATCCGCAGACAAACTAGTCCACTATGAAGTCTTACACGTTTGGCCAATCACAGCGCCTATCCACTATGACGCCATACATGTTTGGCCAATCACAGCGCGATAATACAACAGCGCGACAATACATTATCTTACCCAGGCATTTCATTTTGTTCTTAGACATGGAGGCAATAGCATGCACGTCATCTCATGTTGCACAAGAAGTTGAAATTCCATCTTCTTGTCCTGACTGTTTCCTAACTTACAATGAATTTGTTGTAACTTAGGTAAATTTACAGTTTCATCCATTATGGGGAAACTGGAATAAAAATATATTTGTTGCATCAGAAATAGTGTAGTTCCAACGGATTTAAGTTTATTTTGACCGCAAACCATCCGATTTAGAGATTTACTATGTAATTGGAGTTAAAACAACAAGTTGTTCCAGAATGCAGAAAGACCCTACTATGGGGGACACCAGGTGGGAACCGGGGTTTTGGGTGGGGGGGGGGGGGTGTCAAATGATATTTGCAATAAGTGAATACTTATCCTTCCACCACCCCTCCCCCTATACCCCTACCTAGCCCTACCGGGGGGGTGGGGTGGGGGGGGCTCTGCCCCCTCTGCGACCCCCCCTTAAGGCCAGTGATTTTCAGGGCACTACTGAACCTAATAAACCCACCTAACCTAGCCTAGGGGCCCTGTACCCCTACCTAGGCCTACCGGGGGGGGGCCTCGGCCCCCCTGCGTCCCCCCTTTAAGGCCACAGTGATTTTCGGGACACTACCGAACCTAATACAACCACCTAACCTAGGGCCCTGTACCCCTACCTAGGCCTAGCCCCTGCGACACCCCCCCCCCCTTACAGCCACTACCTAACACATCCATCAAACCAAATCCAAAGTGATGGTACTGCTGTATACATCGTTATACTATCACCATTATAATATATTCTATAAATTAATGAAGCTTACCTTAAACTGTTGGTTCATAAAGATGTGCTGCTGCTTTGAGGAAAACGTGAAGGCGTTGGGAAGGTTCCTTGACATTTTGTAAAATTAAATTGTGTCCTTTTTTGGCCACTGATTTCAGCATTGCTGCTGGGCTTGCAAGCTCAAAAGCTTTTTCAAAGTCTATGAAGACTATTGTTGCCTTCTTTTGATTTATGCAGTTTAAAACATCAGTGATGCATTCAGAAGTACCAATTCCCTCCTGATATGCATATAGCTGCTTCTGTAGGGGGCCAATTTTGTATTTCATTCTGTTCAGGACCATTTTTCCTCCTGTCTTTTCCATACAGGATACTAAGGCTATTGGTCTGGGATTTACTGGATCCTTTGCCTTTGGGATTGACTGCGTGTCTTGTTGCCTCCAGGCTTGAGGCCTTGTGTGCTCAAGGTGTGTTTTGTTTATTAACCTCAGGAATGTAGTTTCTCCTGCTGGACCCATGTGTTTGATCATTGTGTAGGTGATCCTGTCTGCTCCTGGTGCAGTATCTTTTCCTGTCTTGTGTACTGCTCTCAGTTCCTCGACTGTGTATGGGGGTGTCTGTGTCATCCTGTAGCTGGGAAGCTGTGTTGATCTCTTCCCACCTGGCTGGCGCCAGTTGCTCTTGTAGAATTCTGGTTTCAGGGGAAAGATTAGCTGACAGTGTCCTGTTTGCAAAGGCTGTTGAAATTCTTTCTGCCTCCTCTTGTGGGTGTGGGTGTGTTGCAATTGGAATTTTCTTTTTTCCGGCTATTCTGTGTAGCCGTTTCCATAGATCAATTATTGTTGTGTACTCTGACAAGTTTGAACACCATTCCATCCACTTTTCTATTCTTATTTCATGGATTCTTTGTTGTGTTTCATTTTTAACTGTTTGCAGTAGTTCTCTGTTTTCTACTGTGGATCTTCTTCTGTATATTTTTGTGACCCTGTTTAGTCTGGTTTTTAGTCTCCTGACTTCTGGGCAGTAGTACCAGGAGTCCTTGTATGTGTGGTTACCTCTTTCTGCCGTTAGGGACATAGCTCTGTTAGCTCTATTGTGGAACACATCAACTAGGTCTTTCTTGAGTTGATCTACGTCCTTTGGAGGATTGTAGCTTACTGCCCATTCCTCTATGGCTAGTCGAAAGCAGACCCAGTCTGCTAGGTCCTGATTCCATCTTGGTGGAGGTGGTGGAATTGGAGGTAATTGTTGCATCTCCAAATCTGTTACTGTGGCAAAGTGGTCACTAATCATGGTTGAGTGCACTCGCCATCTGGTTAGGTGTCTTATTGCTGTTGTAGCAAAGGTTAGATCTAGTCTGCTTCCTCTTAAGTGTGTAGGTTGCCATGTATTTAGAAGGGCGAATCCTTCAAATTCCTCCAGGGCGAAGGCTATGCGTTCCCCTGAGGGGTTTGTCATTGATGGGGATGATAATATATGATGATGTGCATTAAAATCCCCACATATCAGTGTTGGTGCTCTTTCTGCATGAGCAAAGAGTTGTGTCAGCTATAGCTTTCTTGTGTACAGTGAACCCTTGCTACTTCGCGGTTCGACCATCGCGGATTCACCACTTCGCGGATTTTTTCCATAACCCATATATATACAGTAATATATATATATATATATATATATATATATATATATATATATATATATATATATATATATATATATATGTATGCATGTATTTATGTATATATGTAGGTATGTATATGTGTATACATATAAATATATATATATATATATATATATATATATATATACACACACACACACATATATATATATACATATATATATATATACATATATATATATATATATATATATATATATATATATATATATATATATATATATATATATATCTATATATATATATATATATCTATATATCTAAAGTAGGAAGATGTGATGTAGTTCTAAGGGAAAAGTATGGGAAATATGTCTGGGTAATAAGCAAAGTTCTACCTCCAGTTTGTTTCTACATTATGATCAGAGATAAATGTAAACAAAACATTGGTTGCCATTTTTTATCGTGCTTTTTAGCATGTTTAGGAAATGCATGATATAAAATCACCTTTAATATTTGTGCCTGTTTTAGTTTAGGGTACTGTAGTACATGCATTAAGTGTTCTGTACATTAAAGGGTAGTTTGTTAACAGTACTACGTACAAGGGAAGGTTTCAAAAGTCTGAATATACATGTTGAATAAATAGGTAAATATGGTGTCACTACTTCGCGGATTTTCACCTATCGCGGCCGCGACTGGAACCTATCTACCGCGATAAACGAGGGTTCACTACTCCTGTTTATTTTTCTGTATATGTTGTATATGTCTACTTTTTGATTCAGCAATGCTATTGTTACTGCTAGTGTCTCTACATTGGTACTGCAAGGAATTGGGTTGTGTAACCTTGTTGTTGGTATAGTTGTTCTGATTAGTGTGGCTAAGCCTTTGTCTGTTCCTATATGTAGCGTAGTGTAGGCGTTGTAACCTTCTATTCTGAGTTTTTTTCCTGTTGTTAGAAATGTTTCTTGTAACAGGATTAAATCTATATCCTCTGTTTTGCATACTGCAATCAAAGAGGACTTTCGGTCTTACCCCGGTGAGTTCCAGTTAAGAACTCTTATTCCTGCATGTAATTTGAACTGTATTGTCTTGGGTCCCTAGGGGCAAAGGCAATTGCCTTGACCTCAGTGGATGGAGTGGATGAGGTGAGAGTTGATGAAGTGATGGTGGATGGGATGATAGGGGTGGGGTCTGGTGTAGCAGATGTGGAAGGTATGGGTGATTGAGGTGATGGAGTGGTAGGTGTGGAGTATGAGGTATGAGAGGTGATCTCCTGGACAGCATGAGAGGGGGGGGGGGGAGGACTTGGGCTTGGATATGAAACCCATAAGGACTTGTTCAATGCTGGCTGCTATGGCATCAGCATTGATTTTTCCAGTCTCGGCCTGTGTGTCTAGGTCGGTTAGCTTTTCTCTTAGGACTGTGGTCCAAATGAAAATAGTCCTAGGCATTGGTTTTGGTGCCTGAGTTGTTGAATTTGGGGCTCTAGAGGAGGACCTAGCTCTAGAGCTTTTCTTCAGTTCTTCCTGGGAGTAAAACCTCCTTCTGGGTAGAGGTTTGGGAGTCATCCTTCCTTTTGGCTCTTCTCTTTTTTCTTTGGGGAGGGCAGCAATAACCCTTTCTACCCTTTCAGCGCATCCCCAAGCCATTGCGGTGTGGCCCCTTTTGCAGTTTGGGCATTTAGGTGTTGTAGGGATGCCTGCTTCCTTTTTATCGATGCACTCTTGTGTAGGGTGCCTTTGGCTGCACACTGCACAAGTGGGGACCTTTGCTTGGCATTGGTCTTTGTGGTGGCCATATTTTTGGCAGTTGTAGCACCTTAGGGGATCTGGGTAGTACTTTTTGACCCAGAAACTTCCAAAGATACCCAAGTCTACTTTATTGGGGTGAGGCCCCTTGAAGGTAACAAGGATGGCTTTGGTTAGGAAGCCAGCCTTATTAGTCATGCGTTCTGCCACAGTGATGTTGGGCAGTTTCAAAAGATGGCTTTCCATCATGTCAGTTGGGTAGCCCACCACAACTGCCTTCTTGATCTTCTCTTCCTCCATGAGCTCTTGTAATTTGATGTCGTAGGTGCTCCTCAAGGTAATCAGGGCTCTTGCATCCCTGGTGGAGATGGTCCACTGGCCTTGTCTCTTGGGTTTAGCAACTATTTTAAGGTTCCTATGCCTCTGCTCGAAGGCTGCAATAGCCTTGAAGGCCTCTGATGAGTTACCAGCTAAGACTATGAAGAAATAGGTTTTATTTTCTCCAGTTATCTGGTTTCTATTTCTAACAGTGGTGTTATTTCTTTCGCCATCTTGTTGTACATTTGGCTTGGTGTCATTCTAGGGATTGTTCCTTCTGGGCTGCTTCTTTCGTCGACTGACCTGGGTCCATTCCTGATTATCCTGATTATCAGAGTCAGTTTCCTCTTGAGTCCTTTTCTGGTTCTGGGGGTCTGTTATGCAGGGGGTCAAGTCCAGGTGCATTTCTACTTCTGCGGCAGCCATAGCTTCTAACTCGATTTCATATAGGTCATTTACGTCTCTCCAAGTCAAGTCCTTGGAAGGGAGGAGGTCGAAAATAGACAGCTTGACTGGTTGGGTTGTCCAACCCTTTAAGCCCTAGGGCCCAAGCCACAGTTATAGTAAGAGTTAGAAAAATGAAAAACAGAATCTGAAACAGAACGGCCCTATCTATCCTATTAGTAGTGCAGTGCAGAAACTTTCTCTGTTTATCTAAGTACTAGCCTGCACAAATTGCAGCTGGGGAGCCTCCTTACTGCTTTCCAAGCACTAAGATGGCCCAGCAGTCTACTCCTGCAGGTAGTGAGGTTTAGGTAATAAAACAATGTACTCTCCTATTACTTTATTGAAACTATGTCCTTTGAAATCCTGGCTTATCTACGCCAGGTTAGCAAACACCTATCCCTATCTTTTTAATTCCTGGCACCTAGCACCTAACACCTTACCTTATAGGCTCCAAGCCTAGCAGCCCTATGCCACTTGCCACAGACGGCGAGAGTGGAAAGTTTTTGACCCTGAGTCCTGCTTCAACCAGAGTTTTAAGACCACAACGGCTACTGGATTTTCCACAGGAGGATCTATTAGTAAGTGAGAAAGGTTAGAATAGTTAGAGACATAGGCCTAACAAGTCAAAGATAACTCCTTGTAAAAGAGGGCTGGAGATCAGCCAAATTTGAGGGCAAGGCCTTTTGCAGTAGCGCTGAAAGGCGCCCTACAGCAGCCTACACAGTAGAAGGTAGCACAAAGCAGCCCCTACAGGCAGGTATCCTGGCGAAATCGGCGGCGGCAGCGGCAATCTGCAGGGCAGCTGAATATTTTGGCCGGGAATCTCAGCCGAAAATATCAGCTCCATGGAGAGGCAGCAAACAGCAGCAGTCAGCAGCAGCTAAAATCCCAGAGGGAGGCAGCAGTCGAGGCAGCAGTCGAGGCAGCTCAGCAGCAACAGCAGCAGCAGCAGGCAGAAGGTCCTTTCTCTGTGGGAGCTCAGTGAGGACTGACGACCGTACAACTCTACCAGTAATTCAATTCATGGCATCTCTCCAATATTTATACTAATTATTTATACTATTATTTGTAATATTCAATTACTATTACTTATTTATTTATTAATTATTTATCTATTTAATTTAAAAAGAACGAAATATACTTTACAATACTTAATTAATTTGATTAGCATTTCGCCTCTATTATTTACTAAACAAGTTCGACACACACTTCCATGCCAACCCTGAAATTTCTTTTATTTTACAACATTAAGTAACAATTTGCTTTGAGCCCCTTTACATTGCAAGGTGAGTTTCTAATATACTCTGAATGTCAAATTTTCCAAAATTTGTCCAACTGACCCAAACGCACAGCCTCTCTCACACAAATCCTTACAGTTTACACTTGAGGCAGATTCATATGTCAATTCTAACTGAGAATCTGCAGGATGACGCATAAGGAAATGACATGGAGTAAGGAGAGTAGCTACACCACGTTCCTCACCTACAAACATCAAGGGTTTTAATTCAAAGGAATTAATACAAACCTGTACCTCATGGAGCGTGGTTTCGTTTTCACTGTAAGGTAATGACTTGGTGCCCAACGTCTTTTTTCTCAATGCAACCTTCACAGACCTAGTAAGGCTTTCCAACCAACCTCCCCACCATGGGGCATTAGGTACAATAAACCTCCATTGCCTTAATTATATTATCACACAATTTTACAATTCCTTTAGTTATGACTACCTTAGTTCTCTGTATTCCAGTGATCATCTATTCTACTCTTGGAGGTACTCATTGAAGGAGTACTAACAACATTCTCAGGGAGATCATTTCAGGCATTTACGAGCAAAAACCTAAATGCATTTGCTCTTATGACAGTTCAAACATGTCCTCTTTTCTTTAAATTGTAAGTCTTCATTCTTGATTTGTTTCAAAATAATCAATCATATCTACATTATCGAATGATCTTATATACTTCGATCAGGTCTCCTCGAAGTCTTCGTTGTTCAAGTGATGTAATATTATATTAGATCTTAATGTGGAAAAGAAGTGCACGATTTCTCCTTTGCACAAGCTTATACATTTTGATTACTTTTACAGAGACACGCAGATCTAAATAAAGAAAAAAAAAGGTTTAGAACTAAATAAAATTTCTCTCCTTGCATATTTATTGAAGTTACAAAAAAAAAAAATAAATGATGTTATCAACATTCCCTGCGGTCATGGCAATCAGTGTTTATTAGGCTCTATATGTGTTGATATCCATATAACTGCATATAAAAAGGTGAATAGAAATGTGCCTATCGATGGAAAAGATAGATCTTGGTTTGATGGGGAGACTTTAGAGAAAAGATGTAACGAAAATGGAAGTGCCAATAGATTTACCTATCAAGGAAGGAAAAAAGTGAATAATATATGAAAAAAATCCAGGAAACAGCAACAGACATGAATAACTTATATTGTCTCCTAATGAAGGCACATCACGTCTAGCTGTGAATCGTCTAATTACCAATTTACAGTTAACAACCGAAAAGGACTCTGTCAGCTCTAGATGGACAGCTAAAACAACAGCATAAGTGAAGAGCAGAATATATAACTCCTGGGAAGGAAAATCAACATAAAATAAGGGGCCAGACAAAACTAGATCTGTAACAGTGAAAGGAGGGGCACACTTGACTCTTAACTCTGGAAGGGGAACCAATGACTGAGAACAACCTTTGCCTTCACATTAACAGTAAGCAACATACTTTCTACAAACCCGCTTTGTAGTCTGACGAAGACGAATGATCCGATAATTTTTTTGCTAAGTGGAAACAAGTGTTGCAACCCCAGTATATTTAGTTAACATATGCTGGAAACGAATCAACAACAAAACGACATGAGTGCCAGAGATAATAATAGGGTGTTTACTTTCAAAACTCAATCCTGCACATTCTAAGCGCCCATTTATTCTCAGTGAAGCATTGTCATCCAGATAAGAATCGACTTCAATCAAAGACGACCCCTTTGCAGGGCTGAGACAAAGTCATAGCCCTTATTTCCCTCGCAAAGGGTTACTTTGGCCTTAGATAATTATCCAAATGTCAAGGTAACCCCCGCCCCCTCCCCGGGCTTTAAGAGATGAAGCTCTGCAGTTACCAATAAATCTTAACACCCAACCTGCAACATTGAGTGCTTTTGAAAAGGAGCTTCATCGAAAAAATTTAACAAGGGGGGGGGGGGGAAATCAGACTCAACTGCAACACAAACAGTGTCAGTTTCATGATGTACTTCAGGAAGAATCCCTTTCTTAATTCTTTCTGAATAGGTTGAAATGATGTACAAAGCCACTGAGGACCTACAAACCAAATCAAACATCAGATTGTATAAGCTGTTCTGCAAAAACACTTCGATATATCAAATCTACTGTGTTGTTCTGGCTGAGGAAATATTGCCAACACGAAGGAGGGATTAACTCTTGATTTTCTATTATGGTCTCCCTTTAATCCATGATAGGGCAACAGTGGAATCTGTCCATTATTTAATGGGGAACTCCTGAGCCAGCCACAATCCAGATTTCACAAATTCAAGTCTAGCACACGATAGGGCACCAAATAACTAGAAAGGTAGGCTTTATTGAGGTTACCTTACCTCTTCCAGCAACCAGCGATACTTTAAAATTACCCTTGTCAGAAACCCTCACATACACACAAGAACCATAACCTTTTTCTGTGGCATCACCAAAGTTCAGTATCAGACAGATCTTTCCAAGGTAACTCTGAAAATGAGTAACAATTAAATCTCATTGATTCAAGCACGGAAAACCCTATAACTCTGCCTTCCATAGTCTCGGGTAATAGTTTATCCAAATTTCTCGAAATATTTTGGCATGCATTATAAACTGACAAATGAACTGCCAGGGGTGTAAAGTCAAGTAATTAGGTTAGACACCACCAATCGCTGGACCCTCTCCAGTTACAGGAATTGCCAGACCATTGATGTTTGTTCAAGCTGGTGCACTGATCATCATTGTTGTTGTAACCCCAGTGGCAATAGGACATTATGGCGGCAACCTTACGTACAAACATCCTCAATGGGATCTACTGTACATTCTGAACCTTAAATGTAAAACAGTTAAGGGGAAAACCCAGTGAAAGCCTTAAACCTACACTTTGACCATCTGTTATAGGCAAAGTCTTGCAATTAGAAATATACTTTGACAATAACATACCAGCCTCTTGTAAAATACCAAAGGCTTCTTTGAATCTTGAACAGGCCTCCTCGGGGCTATCAGCCCCAATAAACCAATTATCAAAATACAAGTTGTCAAGCAATTCAGATACTACCTGTGAGGAGGATATTTCTCAAAATGAAATTTGAAAATGGTATTCAATAAAAAAGGACTACTCTTACTTCCAAATGGCATCTTTATAAATCAATAATGTTTTACAGCCCCATTTTATATTAACAAAAATTTGTGAACATCTCAGTCCTTCCTTCTTACCTTTACTTGAAGGAAATCCTTTGTAACATCAGTACGAATATGTGATGGACGTTCTCAACTGGTATTTTACAGACTTTCACAACCCCTTAATGATTTGATCCCTTGCATAAATAATTTCAAGATAATTTTCTAATGATATAAGTAATTTGCACTATGAAATCAACATCTATATTACTAGACTTTGAATGCAGTTTTGTTTACTGTCCTATTAATAGATTAGTAACCTTGTAAAATTTTAAAGTTACCTCTACATGTGGATGTTTCCGCTTAAGAAGTCATGTCATTGTACATGTTCGTAACAGAAGAGCTGCTGAAGAGATGCAATACCACTGGCATACCCACGGACGAGGACCTGACCTCAGACGCAGGGTGACTGGACAGGGTCCACGACTTCTATTCATTCAATCTGACCACCATTTAAAAATCTCACCTCATGTCACGGCCGAGTCCAAATCCAGTGCCTCCAAAGATCATACCCTGAGGTGAGAATGGTTCAGCATGAATATCTGCAAGTTGTACAATTGCCTTTATTTTATTCTACAGAATGATTCTATAAAGAGTAAGACCTTTCTATCACTGGCTGGGAGTCTCATAGGTCAGGTATGAGGTTGAAGTTATCATACCATCCTCTGCAGTCAACTAACCCTTTAGAACTCAATGCACTGTTCAAGTCAAAAGAGGCGATGAAATCATACAGTATATATGAAGCAAGTTTAAGAAGTTATACTGAAATAAAATGACGTTTAATTGAGAAATATGCCTTACCTGATGCGAGAAAGGGAGACATATAAGAAAATTACAAACCCAAATTTCGGGAAGGTGAATACGTTCTTAGTTTTGCAACTCGTATTTTTTGCAATTGTGATTCGTTTGCTACCTGGAATGCCAATCTCCCAGAAGGTAATAAAAAAGCAATTGCCCATGAACATATTCACAGATAAGTAAACTCATATCTATGTCGTTATTTGTTCGATGACAATCGCTCGTTAGCAGATGTAGTGAGGGCGATACAAAACATTTTAGACAGTTTGCTAGAAGAAAAAACGACTGAGAATAACTGCCCTGATTCTGAGAAGTTGGTAGCCATGAGAGGCACTCACGAAACCCAAACCTGGAGAGGGGAGAACCCAGTCAGCAGGTGAGAAGAGTCTTCAGATGCTGGGAGTGAGGGGGAGAGGGGGACCGACAAGTGGAGTGCCCCACCCAAGAATACCCCCGCTGTTACACTTGTCAGGCCTACGGTTATCTATCTTGAGAGTTCCCAGCAAAAAACACAGAGGGCGGGAGGGCTGTGACACACGCACACCTGGTCCTTCCCCCGCCCAACATCCGAGGAAAAGGAAACAGAGGAAAGGGGAGACAAGGGAGATCGATGCCCCCCACCCCCCCCCCCACGCCCCACCCCGCATGACATCAGAAGCTGCAGTTGAGGCAGCGGTGAGAGTGACGATGACGGACGTGGTAGAGCAGGCACTGGGACCTCCATCGGTATCCCCAACCTCATCACCGCAGCAGTAGGGAGAGGACCAGGGGACTGCAGCGTTGCATCCGAGGTCATTAGCCCATGCCCCATATATCCTAATGGCTGACTAGGAATGTTAGCAGTTAGGATTGACCGACCAGATAAATCTCTTTGAGCGTTGATCGACACAGGAGCCAGCGTTTCACTGATTGAAAAAAAGATTCTCCTTAAACCCACTACAGTTAGTGGCATCCATTGTCCTCGACACGCCAGGAGGAAATAAACTACGCTTAAACCATACAACGATCGTCAACTTTAAGGTGGGATCTGTGAAATTTACACATGATTTTTTTGTCTTGCCCACCTTGGGAATTCCAAGATTGATTGATTGATTGATTGAAAGTTTTCTGGGTCGAGGCTAATTTAGGAATGGATTTCATAACCAGTAATCAAATATGCAGTTTTGGGGGAAAAGATACAATAACAGTAAAAGCAGGAAGGTGCATTTTGCAAATAAAAAGTCCTGAGAGAGTAAGTGCTTGTGCAGGCATAGAGAGATTTAAGTAAGGTAACAGCTGTACCTGAGAGAGAAGTGTTGTCTCCCCAGACACATACAGGCATATCAGTGACCCCATGTCAGCCCCTTCCGGAAGGAGCCAAGGTCGTTGTTAAATCCCATGACAATTGTGTGCATGTAGTCTTAGAGGGCTTATCAGAAATAAAAGAGAACAAAGCTGATATAACGACAGTTAATTTGTCAAATAAAAGAGTTGTGTTAGGAAGTGATTCTGTGTGTCAATTAGTTATGTGAAATTGTTAATAATGGGATCTTGGGAGCCACAACACTAGCCCGCACAGATCATGGCACTCAGAATTTGATTATGCAAGTGCGAAAACTATGTCCGTCAGAATATCAACCTGTAGTTAGTGACATTGTTAATAATTATTCCGATGTCATTGAAATTGGAGATGAGCCACCCGGGAGGATTGATCGACTTCCTTTTAGCATTGAAACTGGGCAGGCGGAGCTGATCAGGTCAAGGCCTTATAAGGTACTCATTCATTTCCAGGGAGAGATAGAAAGGGAAACTAGTAAATTAAGGGAACAAGGGATAATCGAGGAGAGCGAATCCCCCTGGGCTTTTTCAATTGTAGCTGTTAGGGAAAAGGATGGCTCGGTAAGATGGTGTGTTAATTATAGGAAGTTGAATGCAGTCACTAAGGATAATGCATTTCCATTACCCTCGATTGAAGAATTACTTGTGAAGGTACAGGATAGTAAATATTTTACAACTTTTGACTTGAAGTATAGATATTATCAAATACCCATTCAGGAAGACAGTAAATGAAAAACAGCATTTACAGCTAACGATCAACTATTTTAGTTTAATTTTCTTCCTTTTGGTGTTAAAAATGCTCGTAGTCATTTCTCTAGATTAATGATGACAGTTTTATCTTCCTTAATTGGCCATAATGTTATTTATTTAGACAATATCATAATTACTGGGAAAACGGCCGAAGAACATAATAATATTCGTAAAGTTTTAGAAGCATTGCGACGTAATGGTTTGGAAATAAATTTGTTAAAGTGCAAATTTTTCTGTAAAAAGGTCAAATTTTTAGGTCACATAATAACCCCAGAAGGTATCCAATCCTACCCCAGTAAAGTAAAAGCTATTAGAGATTTCCCCAGGCCACGTACCCCTAAGGAAGTAGTGGGATTCCTTGGGCTCACTGGTTATTACCGTATATTCATAAGAGGTTTTTGAGAGATAGCGAGACCCTTAGATGCTTTAAAGAAACAAAAAGTAATAAATTGGGAAGTGGAAGAAGAAAGGGCCTTTAATCATTTGAAAGCTGCCTCAACTAGTAATGACTTTCACATATCCTAGATTTGATCGCCCGTTTTTAGTGGCAACAGATGCGAGTAGCTTAGCTATTGGTGGCATAGTTTCTCAACGATATAAAGGTAGAGAGCAACCCATTTGTTTTGCTTCTTGGGCATTAAAAGGGGCAGAAAAGAATTATAGTACATTTGATCGAGAGGCCTTGGCTATTCTTTGGGTTCTAGGGAGGCATCGGTTCTTTTTATTAGGTCAGTCGATTGAGTTGCAAAGTGATCATCGCCCCTTACGTGACTTGTATCATAAAAATGATTTGACATCTAGACAAGAGAGATGGATTAAAAGATTGTTAGAGTTTAATATAAAGGATTTTCACCACATAGAATGTAAAGCTAACAAGATAGCTAATGCCCTCTCTAGAGGTGCAGTAATAGGAGTACCAACCAAAGCACAAAAGAGGAACGAAGAACGTAACCAAAATATTGAAGACCCCCATCAAAATAGAGAAAATAGAGAACGGGATGTGAATTTACCCGAGGAACAATCAGAAAACGGGAGAGAGAGAGAGAGAGAGAGAGAGAGAGAGAGAGAGAGAGATGGGAGCGGTGAAGGTGAATATGTGTGGGTGGCCAAGGACATGACCAGGGGTGTCCAGAATGAATGCCCTGATGATGCAGGCGCGATTGACTTGGGAGGTTGGGACATAAAAGAAGTCCGAGAGGGACAGAAAAAAAGAGAAATGGATGGAAAGAGTGCAAGCAGTGATTAAAGGGGAATCTGAGAGTCATCCATCATTTCTGAATGTGCCTCGTGAGAATTTTTTATAGAAAATGATATCTTATATTGGGCTTACGAGAAGAGGGGAGGGGACTTTTGTGCATGGGTAGTTCTTCCTCCCTCTTTAACTAATCGAGCCATCCACATTGTACATGCAAGTTCGTATGCAGGGCATTTAGGGATTGATAGAACATTAAGGAGAGCATGTGAATCCTTCTTTTGGTTAGGAATGAAAAAATCTATAGAGAATCATATAAAATGTTGTCATGCTTGTAACTGTTTCAAAGATCATAAAAGCACTGTACCGGAAGCCAAAAAGTGGCCTGTGATTCCTATTAAGTTTTATAGGGTGCATATGGATGCGGTAGGACCATTTCCTACTGGTTTAACACAATATAAGTACTGTATATATGTGTATTTGTGGATGCATTTACTCGGTACACTCATACTTATGCAATGTTGGATAAATCAGCAAATTCATTAGCCCAGGCGCTGTGCTCTTTCATTACTAGGTTTGGTTGCCCGAAAATTTTGATAAGTGATAATGGTCTCAAGTTTATAAATAAGGTGGTGAAATCGGTCACGGACTTGATGAAAACCGAACACAATGCTTCGCTCAGGGACACGCCTTTCTTTTTAGTGTATGGACAAGATCCTGTGTTACCATATACGTTCCTGATTAATTCGCTACAGTTGCCAAATTATTCAACTGAGCAATACTGTATATATTTACTAAATCTATTGAGTAGTGAATGCCACTGAAAGGTTTTTGAAAGGAGGTAATGAAAAGCACAGCTCTAAGTATGATGGTCGGTTCAAAACCACACCGTTAAAAGTATTTGTGGGCAATCCTGTGTATTTGAAACAATTACAACTTTGAATATTCTGTATTTTAGTTGCAGAGGTCATAAGAAGAAATGAGTGAAATTATTTATATTGTATTGTGTATATTTTTACATGCAATATTTCATTTTTTTATTTTTTTTTGGAAGATGTGTTATTTTTTGGGGTGATTTCTATATATATATATTTTGTGTTGCATTTCTGTTTAGTACATACCATGCCTATTCCGGGTCGGAATGTCCTCCATATATCATAAACTAGTGAGGGCGAGTGCGCACCTCCTCCTGGAGTGAGGAGCTTTGGGTGGGGGTGGGGGGGGGGGGAGTAATGTCCTAATCCTTGTATGTGTTGTACGTCAAGGTAAATGAACTCTGTAATCAGGAGAATTCCACAAAACCTAACTTTTCAGCATGTTGTTGTAGTAAGATTTCATCTTGCTTGTGAGGGGAGTTAGTTGCCTTTGTGAGTTCAATTAAACAAGGCACTCACCTGAGAGTGTCGGCTGTATAGTGTATTTACGAACCTTTTGTAATAAAGTTAAAAAACCCATGTTCCGATGTCTCATTATCCGTTGACATGGGACAGTAGTAGTAGTAGTAGTAGTAGTAATAGTAACAGTAATAGTAGTAGTAGTATTCCTTTTCTTCTTCAGTCATTTGAGCATAAGGTTAGGGAGCCGATACAAAGGCGAAACCTTGACCTAAACCTGAACCTGAACCTGAAGTACGTGTAACAACTTCCTTTGGAAAAGCTGTTCCTGGTCAATTTTTATATCAGTACTAAACCACTTATTCATGTACAGTATATGTTGATATAATGGGCGCTTAAGTTACACTTGTGGTTGGATCTAAGCTCTATGTACTGGTACATTAGTCCTGGGCTATAAATGCAGGTATATCTGACCTATATGTGCATCTAAATTGGTGCTACACATGCAGGTAGATCTGGACTACACATGCTATTAGATTGAAGCTTGCTTGCAAGTAGATCTAAGCTATACATACAATTACTTTAGGACTATATGTTCAGGTAGATCTGGGCTACACATGCAGGTAGTATTGAGCAATAAGCACAAGTTATAACTATCATTAAGTGACGGGGAATCCACACCCTACTGTTAGTCAGCTAGACACTCAATTTTGTCCTGGCCCTCTAAAATTCTAGCTCTTTTAATTGTCTAGCTTTCTCTTTTGAAGTGGATAAGTGTTGTGTTTGGGTAAGCCTAGAAATAGGAAATGCAGCTCTGTTCAGGATAAGCTGCAAATATTGTACAGGTTTATGTGCAAGCCTGCCATTAATTGCATCATATTTCTATTGGGAGCAATAGTGACTGTATGACAGCAACCTAAATCTAATAAAGGATTTTTATAACTTCTACGGTGTCTTCCCGACTCCTATAGAGATACTGAAGGATGTAGCACCTGCTAGTGTTGTCTCTGATGATTTTAAAAAGTCTCCTATGTTCTCTTCCTCTGTAATAACATCGTCATTGGTTTCCATGACCTTGACGCCAGAATAAAGCTGGCAAGAAGTGTGTGTTCTCCTCCTCTTCCAGTTCTTCCTCCTCCTCTGCTTCATCAAGGAAGACTGATTGACAATAACCGCGTAAGTGTCCGACCAATCTCTCCCTTCATAGGCATTATAGATCAGCCTGTCAGGATTGTTCATCATGTGATTGGTTTTTACATTTGTTCTCCTTGTGGCCCCAGGTCACAATTCATGCTCCCACATGCTCATTTTTCATCAAACGTGATCACCTATCACTTGTTTCACAAGGAGGTCATTCCACGAGATGGGAAGTAACCATGCACTCTCAACCAAAAATAGGAACTAGTAAGTACCTGCTTCTGAAGGGGAAGTTGATCATTTATCGAGGGACCCTTCAACTTCTTCAGGGTACACTTTAAAACCATTTGGTAGTCTGACATGTGCATACTCTGTAAGGAAAGAAATGTCTCCTCAGGGCTTGCCAAGACCTGTTGTCAATGCCCCAATGGGACCCAAGTTCAGTTCAGTTCAGTGGAAGATAATATCAAGACTGGCAATTGCATCTGAATGCTGTTATACTCTTTAGTGAGTGCAATGACCTCACAGAAGTTACCAGACTCCTGTGAAAGTGGGTACAATGGTCATTGACCTTACTCAAGTTGCCATGGTAGGAACTTATTCTCATGGCCATATTCAGAGTGAAATTTCAGAATTCACTGTAGTCGAGCAAGAGTCAGCCTGCCGTACCATTGACCATTGGTCCGGTGCTGTTACCTACTTCACCACAACTTGAAATGTTGGCAAAGTTACAGCAAGTAGGTTCTACTCGTATCTAGTGCAGGAGCAGAGAAATCCTTAGCACTCCAGTAAACAAATCAATGGTCTAACTTTCAAATGACCCCTAAGGAGTTAAACGCCAGTACCATCAATGCACCTTAGCCAGTACACTGTAGGCATATCTTCAGTGTCTTTGCAGTGTTCCTTTGGCCCCAAGCTGCAACGGCTTATGGACATTTCTTCAAAAACAGATCTTCAACTACAGTTCTTCGAAAGCAAAATCTTTCAAGAGCATTCACTTCAAAAAGAGTTTACTTCAAAAGTGTATTACTTCAAATTTCTTTAAATACAAAATTAATCAATATTTTTCTTATCTTTTAATTATTTTTTCTCTTCTTTTATTATCAGGTTTGATGTTATTTAAACTAACGTATTATTCCTAATAACAATAATTTCAACACTAGATATTTTTGACAGTACTTGTTTTCATCACCTCTTTAATTATTATTATTCTTTTTATAAACAATAATTATTGTCAAGAATTTATTAGAATATATGGATATAAAAAAACGTTAAATATTATTAAAATTAAACTGATATTTTTATTTTAGTTAATTTTCTTAACATCTGATTTTGTGTGCAATTCCAAGCAAATACTCCAATATATTGGTTTAATCATCGAACCGACTAACCAAGTTCTTTAGACCTGTGGCATTAGCTGCATATTTCTTTAAGTATTTCGGAACTCTTGGCCACTAACTATTTTTCTAAGTTTATTTCATTCAAATCTTGTTTCCTTTTCAGAGCAACTAGAAATTTCCATAAAGTTTGATGGTAAAAAGATACTTGCGGCATGAATCTTTGATGCCGACCCTCAACTGAATTGCTAGTTTTAGTCAAATCCCTTTCTACTGTATCGAAGCATGACCATAGGTCAACATTAAACTTAGGAACCCGGCGTCTTCCCCGTCTATCAGGATGCCCAATCCAAGTATCCTCGAGGTAGTCGAGAAGATTTTCTGCTTCGTGAGAAATGATATTGAGATCCATTAGCATATCAAAACCTTTGATAACTTTTTTTGGTGGCAGGAATGTAAGAGCTGACAACATGCAGTTGTTCAGTACAAATTGGGAATCATTGTCGCAACGTGATTTGAAACTATATTCACAAAGTTTCCTATAAATGCACTGCCAAAAATAGAAGCAACACCCATAGTTAGAACACGATAGGAATTCTGAGGCAATTGCATTTATCATTCTTGTTTCCAAATCAGTTAAAATCAAGTCAATAGACAAATTAGGGGTAAAGAATTTTTGTCTCAAAAGTTCCACATGGGTTTCTTCTTTCTTACCAGGAAGCAGTTTAAAAATAAGTGGAATTTTAAGACCATTTTTAACGCCATGAATGGTATACAATTGTTTGAATATACTGGGTATCATTTTGATTGTACCGTCGACATAAAAATTAAGGAATGTAGAAAGAAATTATAAGTTTCGATCAGTGGAAAAGATTAACACCCTTTTAGCAAATAAACGAGAATATATCATTAAGAATTCTTCTCCCTTATTAGTTTTCGTTTGATCTTTTGTAAAACTCATATCATTCCTATGCATAGGCACAACCAATCCCATATCGTCCTTTTGTTGAACTCGGTGCACCTTTCTCTTGATACTGCTCATACAGGGTAAAGCTGCAGCTACAGTTTGAGAAACTTAAGATGCTCGCTAGATATTATGATGTGAGGTGCTTCTCTGCTATCTTTGGTCTCATCTTTCACCTCATGCATAAATTTGCAAATTTCTACACTTTTAAGATCTCCTGCGTGATTATGTTCTTTAGGATCAGTTGTCACCACATCGTCTATCATCATATTTGGCTTTTGCACTTATTTTTAAATTCTTTACATTTCCAATATGTTTTAATGTTCACTTGCTCATCTTTTACAAATTAAAAAATTTGTTTAAAAGGAGCATTTGCTTTCCCTTTGAACTTTGACGAATTTGGAAATCTTCAAGTAGGGTGCTTACACTTACACTGTGATGTAATGCTATTCAAAAACAGAAATATCGTGTGCATGTGTGTGTGTGTTTTCTAAAACTAGTATGAATAGGTGATTCATGTTAGTGAACTGCTTAAACTATTTTCGACGATAATTAATAGGAATTGGTGATTCGAAGAAATTAACTGTCGAAGATATATTACTTCAAAGTTTTTGCTTGTCGAAGATGAATGCTAAGAAGTTTTTGTATTTCAAACTGTGGCCGAAGTTCTGTTTTTGAAGAAATGTCCGTAGACGGGCTGCACCTCCATACTTTCTTCCATCTTGCTGTCTGAAAACCTGGTGGTTGAATGGCCTCGCCCCAATTCTGGGCCACTCCTGTAGGAGTTTAGGTGTTTCTAAGCATAGCTAGCTGCAGAAAAGTTTCTAGCCAGAGAGACGAAATGAGAAATATTTATCTTGACACTTGGCACTGGCTATAGACGTCTGTATGTAATCATATTCCTTTCAGAGTGCCGTAATAACAGTCAATGAATATAGAGGAAATAGATTCAAAGCAAATACATAAAAGCAGTTATTGCAATCACTTAATGATTTATTAGCATTGATGTTTTTTAACATCTTTGGGCAAAATATCTAAATAGGTATGTTGAAAGTGATCATCTCTTCTCCAGTTTGCATTTTGACTTTTGCAGAGACTAGAGAATGTAATGTCCTTCTTACAATCTCCAATACTGTATAGAAATCCCTTGATTGTGGTCGGGAAGTTCTGATGATTGACCTTGATTTTAGTGATGCTTTTGACCATTTTAATCAAGAGGGTCTTGTTTTCAAACTCAAACAGTTGCGAGTAAGTGGGTCTTTCTTTAGCACCATCATCTAATTTTTCAGTAATAAATTGCAAAGAGTTGTTGTTGATGGATACCATAGTGAGTACAAGAATGTGATATCTAGTGTTCCTCAGGGTAGTGTTCTTGGCCCATTACATGATATGTGGTTTGGGCCAAAGAACAAGCTTGTTGCATATACAAATGATGCTACTCTCTTTGCCTCAGTTCCATATCCTAAATGTAGATCTGTGGTTGCTGAATCCCTTGATAGAGTTTTAGCTAAAATTAGTCCATGGGGTTAAATTGTAGTATGATTGTAAGTAGGTCGAGGACCGTGACTTCTCAACATCCAAAAATCTGCATTGATGATATTTCATTAAATATATTCAACTCTTAAAATTTGAGGTGTGATTCTTAATCGCAAAATTAATCTAATTTTCAGAAATACTTCTGGTTTCTTTCTTCTTCAATTATACAAAAAAATATCCCGAATATGGATAATAATCTCAGGCACCATTGTTCAGTTAGTTCTTTGTCTCAAAACATTTTTCATAATTTTTACCATCCTTTGCATCCAAACCTTCCCAGAGTGTACCATCTAATACGTAGTACTAGGAATGCAGTTCATTTCAAGTCCTCCTTTCTCCATCACAGGACTCTGTATTCTAGAAGGTATATTCCTGATGTGACCAGATTGTGGAATTATCATCCTAATCTGGCAGTTGAATTTCAAACTTGACACAAGGGCTTTTCTGTTGAATAGGTTAACATACTGTAAGTCTTGTTTCAATGCTTATATATGATTGTGTTTAATTTTGTTAATGATCTCAACATATTTCATATATCTTTGTATTGTTTCCCATTTATAGTTTATTTATTACATCTATATCTCCTTTCCCTGCTGTAGGATCCTGCTTTTCCAATTAAGGTTCTTTCTCAGCTAGTAATAATAATAATGATAATTGATTTGCACTACAGTATTGAGTCCAAATGCTTATTGATTAATTCTAATTGCCCTACATAAATGTCATCACAAACCTCAAATATATTGTCATTGTATCATTTATTTTTTCAAGTGTCAAACCTCTACCGCAAAGAATATGTCAGATGCAAAACTTTATGGTATTCTAGAAGATTTAATCCTAAGGCTGTAACCAAATAGTTGAATTTGAGTAACATCAGTAGTTCAAATGCAGCTGTTTTTTCCTGGTGAGCAGGTTGATGATGCAACTTTCTCCTTCTCTACTTAATAGTATAATAATGATTCTAAGATTTTTGTTTTCTGTAATTCTTGTCTATAGTTTATATTTTTCTATGTTGCTTCTATCTGATGTAGTATATTTCTGCTTTTCCCACTATGGCATTTTTATAATAATAGTTTTAATATTATTGATAAACAGATAATCTTAAATTCACCAAGTACTCAGAAAATAATATTCAACTTATGCTACCTCTGTGTCAGTACTTTTAAATCTGGAACAACTTGGAATCATCTTCAAATTTAAAGTAACGGACCATAAAAGATAAAGACATTTATAAACTGTATTTCACTGTCATCTTTTTTACAGTAAAAATTATCCTTATGATAAAACCCCTCGATTTATTTACAGAAAATTTCCGAGATCATGAATCGCTGCCAGAAAACCCCCCTTCCCGCTAGTTGCCACACAGATCGAATTGCGGGATGATGGGACCATGGTCAAGAAGCTGGCTGAAAACCAAGAGATGGTAATCACAAGAACAATATGGCAACAATGACACCTGTCATCAGTGGCTTCATATAATTCTTCTTCCTCTTATCTATTTCTTTATAATTATGTATAAAAATATATACATATATACTTAGTGTATATATATATATATATATATATATATATATATATATATATATATATATATATATATATATATATATATATGTATGTATATATATATATATATATATATATATATATATATATATATATATATATATATATATATATATATATGCACATACAGTTGATAGATGGGTTCCTCTTGGGAATCACAATTTAAGTAGGAATAAAATAGTCAATGCTGCTATCATCTTCTTTATTCGGGAGCTTTCGACATAACTTATGTCATCCTCAGCTAATCTGCAATTATCAACTAGTTCTAAAATCAACCAATCAAGGAACATAAAACCATATAAAAAACTTATTACACATATAACTATATAAAAGACTCAATCACTAATATACCTATTCACCCGCAGGAGACGATGACCACCCATCCAGACCAGCAACCCACAGACCAGACGGATCAATGGGTCACCGGCAACTGAACAGGTAAGAACTCATTCAAGCTGGGTTTTGTCTTAAAAATGTATAAAGATTCCAAGATTCTCAGTCGGCTGATGCTACTATGTCTGTCTGTAATTTTGAAATTTTCCTTAGAAATGGCATGACCAGATTTAAATGCGTGGTCATAAATAGCTGAAATTGGTTTCTTATTTAAGGGTATATTGGTTCGTACCGATCTCCCCATGTGCTCCGAAATCCTACACTGAAGCTGTCTAGATGTGCTTCCAGTGTAGCACTCATTACAGAGTGCACATTGAAAAGTGTATATGACACCGGAACACAAGGGAGTAGGTAGACTCTCCTTATATTTAAAAAGTGAGTCAACTGAGAACTTGTTAGTAAAAATTGGTTTTAAATCTAAACCTCTCATAACCTCTGTTCTCAGTCTCTCCGAAACATAACCATAGTACGGAAAGGAGACATATAACTTTTTCTTACTGACTGTTTGAATTGCTAAATTTTGACGGTAAATTTTATCTAAAAACTTCTTAACTTGATTATAATAGAGGTTCAGAGGGAACCCATTGGTGATAAAAAATTATTTTAGAAAATTTTCTTCCTCATGAAACCCCAGATAAGTTGAACATACATGATAACATCTATATATAATTAATTTTGTAGATTTTTGGTTCTGAGCTTAAAAAAAGAGTGCTTAGTCCTGTAAAAGTGTTTTTTCGAAATACAGTACTGAGGTTTCTAAGGTATTATGTTTCCGAGAGACCAAGACATCAAGAAAAGGCAAAGTATCATCCTGTTCATTTTCTTTCATAAATTTTATGTTAGGATGCTTTGCATTTAAATCTAAAAACTGGCTTATGTGATCTAAATTTTTGAAAAGTAAAAATGTATCGTCTATATATCGACGGTACAAAAAAAGCTTAAATTCCACAGGATAATCATTCAATCATTTCCCTTCAAAATAACATGGAAATATATTTGCCAAGGTTGGTCCACACGGCGATCCCATTGCTACTCTATCTACCTGCTCATATAACTTGTTATTAAACATTAATGTGGATGTAGTGGTAGCTAGTTCTAATAGTACTTTAAATTGTTTTTTATTGAAACCTTCGAAAATGTCCTCTGGGTTAGGGAAAAGTTGTTCAAGAATTATCTCCAATGTTTCTCTTAAAGGAATGTTTGTGAACAAACTTTCTATGTCGAAGCTACAGATAACATAGTTATTTGCACCTTCGACAGAATTTATCAAGTCTACAAATTCATAAGTATTTTTCAGGGTATATTCATTTACTGTGAGAGGGGCGAGCTTAGTTACTAGATGTTTGGACAGGTCACAGGAGCAGGTATTAATAGCGCTGAGAATTGGTCTCAGAGGTATACCTCTTTTGTGAATCTTTGGGGCACCATACATAATACCAGGTTGTGTTACTGTTGCCATCATTGCTGAAGCTGTTTCGTCTGACAATATGCCTGGATTACGCTTATTAGGTACGACAATGTTTTAGGAGATGGATAGAGGCTGCTAACGTGAGCAAGATGGCTGATTTAGAAGAATTGATAGTCCTGGAACAATATTTTCGAGGATTCCTAGGCATATTCAAACGTACTTGATAGAGAGAGAGAGAGAGAGGAAGAAACTTGATAAAGCCGCTTCACTGAGTGAATATTATATTATCAGTCATAAACCCTCCTCGGGTATGAAGTTTTAACTGTCGTTCCTACCAAGTGTCAAGTATTCGCCAAACCATAGAAACCATTTCAGTAATAACTATGTGAACAAGTTCAATAGTTACAGCGAGAGTACCACTGGTACTATTCTAAAACAGAATAGGATAGTACCACCGCAACAATCGTCGAATCGTCCTCCTACGGGTATCGTGAAAGACGTGCTGAAGATTAATAATGTCTGTTTTAAGTGTGGCAAGACAGGCCATATCAGTAAGGAATGTTGGTCGAATCAAACGAAAGCAGTTGCCCAAATGGTTAGGGATAATTCAACTTCACAGAATGCAAAGACAAAGAAACAATCGGGAAAGGACGACGAAGAAGATAAACCAATAAACGCTTACATGACGAACAGGACAACCCAAAACAGCGTGGATGCCTTTAAACCCTATATTTATGAAGGTATGTTAGCCGCTCTGAATGGGACATAGGTTGTAATCATAGTCAAGTGACACGAGGTGAAACAGTCTCTCACAGGAAGTTCGGTCATTTTGAAGGGAATAGGTGAGGAGGTTACCCCTACTTGCCGTTTGAAACTGTCATGCGAGTTGGTGACAGGTCATTTTGATTTTCCGGTAAAGGATTCATTGGCTGCCGAAGGAGTAGAAGTCCTGCTGGGTAATGAGGTTGGTGGAGCGCCGTGTGCCTTGCCCCATTGTAAGAGAGAAACCATTGAAGTATAGTCCTACGACTGAACTCGAGAAGGACTACCAGTATATGTTTTCTAGTTGTGTGACGACTAGGAGTATGATGAAAAAAAGTGGCTGCAGAAGAAGACAGAGAAACCAAAGGAGCGATGAACCTGGGAGGATTTATATCTTTGGCCACAAAGAGTATAGACATACTCATTGCTGCTCTTCCTGAGAGTTGAATATTTCTTACTTCGTTGGTAGTAAATGTTTGTTATATTTTGTGTTTGTGAATGCTTCTGCTTAACAGCTGAATGGTATAGCAGGTAGGCATATTACATAGTGGAATTTGTTCATTCAAAGATGCAATCCTCCTGTTCCACCTGTTGTGTACCTTGTTGAAGGGCAGGACTGTACTCGGTTGCGCTACTGAAGAGATCGCACTGCCAATCAGGAACATGATGAACTTCTCTTGAATTCAAGGGTATCAACACAGCAGTTGCCTTCAGGAAGAACTTTTAAGTGTATCAGGTGCTGAGGGCAAGGGTCTGAAAACACCAGACTACCTTTGCTTCATTTCATATTTGGGAGTATATCCACAAAGAACTTGGACAACTTTTGCCTTACAAGGTCTGCTTTCAGTATATATTGAAAGGTAGAATGACTGGCTCTACTGTATCATTTCATGCTGGAACTGACATCTGATGATGGCAAGATTCGTAACCAAGTATCTATGAAGAAGTATTTCCTCCAAGGGGATGATGTTGAATGTATACCCAACCCCTTACCTTTACAATATTACTGGTATCTGATTCCCTGATAATACAAGGATTGGCTGCTTCTATGACCTAGTACTGGGTTCCATACCAGGTACTGGTGTAGCAAGCCCTAAAAGCTTCTACATTATCCCTATGATAGCTGTTTGGTGGTTGCTGGAGTCACCTTCCAGGAAGGATGACAAGTATCCTATTTCAAGGGATGAAAGGTTTTGTATTTGCATTGGAACAGATATAGCATTTAAAAGTAATTTACATTTGTCATATATACACAAAGCAGAGTCCTTCAAGTTACACTTCCCCCTCAAAAAAAACTGTCACCGGCCCAGGCACCAAGTTTATAGAGCCCAAATTCCTAAATCCAGTCACTAGTTTAAAGGTAAAAATGAGCTTTTGGACAGACAGGTGAGTGGGACTAGCCCTCCCATGCTACCTATCATTAACTATGTTGTTAACGACTCAGTGGCAGTTAGCTCCTATTGAAACGACTCATTTGTACAGAATAAAAACATAAATTAGTTTCAAGTATTTTATGTGATATCCAGGGACTTAGTATGTTTCCATGCGTGTCTCCAATTGCTTGCAAGAGTTCGGGCAATTGTGATCCCGCACCAACAGGATCAACCAATAGGATCAAGTAAATCTAAGAGATGAAAGAAAGGGGAGAATTGTTATTCCTTGAGCTTTTTGTTAGCGAGACGTGATTCCAGTAAATTAGAAGAAACATTCCTAGGGGGATTCATATCACATAGGATATATAGAAAGTCAGAGAAAAAGGATGGTAATGAGAAAATCGGTGTCATGGAATAAAGGAAAAAAAAAGGGCAAAATCATCATAAGAAATTTAATATTAATAAAAATAGTCAGGTGGTGAATTGAAACTCGAGTGTACGACCTGAAACATTGATTTTATTTCAGCAGACTTATTTTGTCTCATTCTCAAGTCATATTCCAACTAATAATTACAAAGGAAATTTGTCAACAATGCATAATTGTTTGTGCGCCCAAACAAATGATTATGAGAATCTGAATGTACTTGTACTATAAGATATAAACTTACAAATTATTAGGACCACTTAAAGGTGAAGATAACAGAGTTTATGTATAATAAATAGAAGCTAATTGCGGTTATTATTGGTACTAAGAAGATTGAGGAGCACCAGCTTGAAGAGAATGGCTATTCTAGTGTGAAGACACTTTTAACTACATTTCAACTTCTTCCATCTTGAACTCAGCTCTCTGAGCAGGGATAATTGTGGTAAGAAGGAAAAGAATAAAGATTTAGAGATATAATTGAACTTCTTCATTTGTACATTTAAAGAGCTTAAAAAACAATTCTTGAAATGACTGGTATCTCGTTAGATTCTTCAACCCAGAGACTACAAGTTATAAATTCCCTTAGGGTTAGGAAGACGAAATTCTGACTGATGATCTTATCATAGGCCTAATAATATCTTATATCAGTGAGACAAGAACGAGACAGATACCCAGGTTTCATCTTTGCGAAAGTTACAGAGACAGCAAGACGCCGCTGTCGACAATCCGGATATCTGTAATGTTTGGATACGACAAGATAGCATTTTTCAGGGCAACGAGTCCTTCCTCCACTATCCCAAAGCAATTGTCACCAAAAGCATTGGGACTATCTCTGGTGACAATATAGAACTTTGAATCACTTCCATCTGATAAGTATCCTCTCACTTCTCCCGCTTTATGTGGCGTACCTCTTTGGATCTCCCCTGGTCTCTCCTTATTCCCAGAAACTTTCCTTACTGGTGTTTCATATATGTTCACAAGAACATATTCACCAGCTTCACCCTTCAATACCACAGCTGAGAGCTGAGAGTTGATAAAAGTGTTCCCCACATATCCTGTACACACATGGAGGAAGTTGAGGGCCTGAATACCGTCGTTCTTCACCTTGATTACTATCCTTGCTAAAAAGGTCCCTTTAATGGCCAGATCCAGGAATGCCCTTGGGGAAGAATTCATCAGGGCCTCGTGCTGTCAGTGGGAAGACAAAGGATGTGTATTAGGTCATAATGGGAGAATGGATGCTCATTTGATTGAGTATTCATATTTTATCTATAGAGAGACAGACAGATACTATCTATCTATATACATGTGTATGTATATATATATATATATATATATATATATATATATATATATATATATATATATATATATATATATATAATATATATATATATATATATATATATATATATATATATATATATATATATATATATATATATATATATATATGTATATATATACACAGTATATACAAGTTAAACTGATACTATCTATCTATCTATCTATCTATCTATTTATACACACACATGCATATATATATATATATATATATATATATATATATATATATATATATATATATATATATATTTGGGCTCAAGCCATGTCGTCCTGATGGAAGTTCCTAAGTTAGCTTCAAAAGGATATATTATATACTACAGTGATATTCCCAGAGAATTACCCTTCGGGTCCCAGAATTCTAACTCCTGGAGCGAATATCCTTAAATTTTCTCAAGGATATCGCGTATATCAGAGGATGCATTCTTGACACGTCACATAGCAATCTCTACCCCAAACAGCGTTAAAGCTTCGAGGGGGGACGTGGCAAAAGAATAGAAGGGGGCCGTAACAAGGTTACCCCCGTTCCCGTACTACTATTGACAACCACCCTAGCGCCATTCCCAGGATGGTGGACATTCCTAATTTTGTAGCGATTTTGCTTAGTGGTGTTCCCTGTTGATCTAACTTTTCAATCGATTTTCAAGGATTTATTATGCATTCTCCGACTTCTTTCGCCTTCGGAAAGTTGAGTATTGGGTCTTTACAATGAATAGTTTTTTAGCTTCCTTTTCACAGTAAAATTTGAGTAATTTATTGTGTTTAGAGCTAGCCTGTACCGGAGGCGCTATGAGCGCTGTCGTTCGTTGGGCATGCTATTTAGTTAGCAGAACGACCTCCCGGTTTTTAAATAGCTTCATATATCATTAATTAAATATTTTATTATGTTAGCTATTTAGGCAATATATTCTTGTAAAGATATTTACATTGTGCATATTTTTCCTTTCAATGTCGATCGTATAGTTAGAGTCTCGGTGAGTGAGGTAACCGAGATCTCGTCTGGCCTAGGTTCCTAACCTGGGCGTGTTATTATACGTTAAGACACTCCCCGGTTACCCTTGTGATTTCAATTATGCAGAGATAGATATCTTTTAATTGGATGAACTTTACCCCTCCCAAAAAATGGAGTTTAAGGGTAATCCCTCTTCCCTCTGAGTGTAGCCTCAGGCTACAACCTTAGCGGGTCGGCCTCGAATTTTTAATTCAGGCATGACTTTACTACGGTTTTTTCTGCCCTTCCTTCGTAACCGCAGATGCAGGTTTTTGGGGTTTTGGCCAGAATCTCAGAGTTTTTAGTCTGTGGTCGGTAGCTACCTGGCAAGATGAATAGAATTCTTTTGCTACGTTAGGCTACCGACATAGGAGGCTAGACCTCCCTAGGCCACTCCTGAAGGGTCTGTACAATATGACCCTTCTTCCTGTGACCTAGCAGACTAGTCCTGTGTTAGTGGACCCTAGGCTGAGGAATAGATTCTTCTTATGCTTAGGGGACACTGGCACTCCAACCCAGTTTCCTTTCCTTTCGAGGTGGTGGCGAGGGTGCTACCAACCTCTTATTTGTATTATCTATCCCTAGGCTAAGGAATAGAATTCTTTAGCCGCCTGGGATAGTTCTAATACAGGAACGGAGTTGTTAGGTGGGGCAGGACAGGCTAAGGTCGGCTCCTGCTGTACCTTTCACAGGACACTCTTTCCCTTCCCTTCTAACCCTTTATGTTGGCGATCCCGGCAACCTTACTGTTGCCGGTGGGTTGCCGGGATCGACCAGACTCCCCCTCCTACAGTAGATAGCTGCCGGCCGGCAGTCTTAACATCTGTCGGCCGGCAGTAATGACAGCTGTGAGCTGCCGGCCATTTTGGTTGCCGGCCGGCAGTAAAGACTACTGCCGGCCGGCAGTAAAGACTACTGCCGGCCGGCAATCATGGCTACTGCCGGCCGGCAATCATGGCTACTGCCGGCAATCATGGCTACTGCCGGCCAGCAGTCATGGTGACTGCTGGCAGGCAACTAGGGCAGCTGCTGGCCATGTTGGCTGTAAGTGGGAAGTCCCTTCTGTTTATAAAGGTTCTTCAGTTCTTTCTTGAACTGCTAGCAACAGTGGCTACTGCCGGGGTGCTGCTGACCAGCCGGCACAGAATGGTGCCTGCTCAACCGGCAGCACGCCGACTGTACTAGTACTGCCAGCCGGCAGTACTGGCCAGCGGTGCCGGCCGGCAGTACTGGCCAGCGGTGCCGGCCGGCAGTACTGGCCAGCGGTGACGGCCGGCAGTACTGGCCAGCGGTGCCGGCCAGCAGTACTGGCCAGCGGTGCCGGCCGGCAGTACTGGCCAGCGGTGCCGGCCGGCAGTACTGGCCAGCGGTGCCGGCCGGCAAGATTTAGAGAGATCCTTGCCGGCGACAGTACTGTAGCTGGATGGAAGCTTGAATTTTATATTCTCCCCATCCATTTGGACCTTCTTTTTGGAGAAGGTAGTAATAGTAGACTTTTACATCCCTTTTTACTGTATATATATACAGTATTAGGTAGCCTGTTCTCCATGCTATCTCTCTTTCTTTTAGCTAGCAGGCTAGATGTGCTAGCATTAGCTAGCTATGCCGACGACATGCTGGCTGTACTACAGTATATGTTTATACAGGTAGTTAGTATTTCTACAGTATAGGATATACTGCAAATAGAAAGCTTCTGTATATTTTATGCTGGTAGTGCTTTTCCAATATATTTGAATTTCCTACTCAAATATTTGTGGAACCCAATCTCATATAGAAAGAATTTAATTCTTCAATATTCTGATTAGTAATCAGTCTTCAGGTTACCCTGCAATATTAAAATTTTTAAGGACTGGAGATTACACTCCTAACCCTTAAAGGGCAGAGCCCTTACCCTTGAGTCTCCATGATTAGGAAACTCTATGTTTTAATTTTGTAAGGGGGGTCACAGCAAATAAGTTGGGTGGGATATATACAAATATATGTCTTTCCATTCCATACTATATATAATTATACATTAGCCAGTATATTGCAACATAGTGCATACTGCAAATAGAAAACTACAATATTATTATACATTAACTATTTCTAGCATATCTTGGGTATCCTCATGTGAGCTTATGCTGCAGCCGCTCTTACATTCGTTAAGCAGACTGAGAAATCGGTCTTCCATACCCCACAGTATTTAGTATGAAAGGGACAGTGAAGTATACACTTCCCTATCCCTAGGGGTTAGAAAACCCCTTTTTCAGTTGGAATTCCCTCGAAAGGAAATTCCTATCACTTAATACTGAGGGGAGGTACCAGCATTTGCTTGCAAGGGATACACAAGTATGTATTTCCTACTATCCCTTTATAGCTTGATATCCTAAGCTTTTCTGTCAAGATATGACTTTTGATTTATTGATTATCAGTGAGTTAATCAATCGTATACTCATTTTGTTTTCCTTTCTTTACAGGAGGAATGCCAGATGTCATGTGTTGCGGTCTTCTGCAAAACAGAGTAAGTGTTTTTACGGACATAATGCATGCAGGTTTCAGGCCCCCTGCAATCTTATTTCCGGTCACCTGCAGTATTGGAACCCGCAGGCCTGCAAAGTATGTCGGGCCCTATTGTCCGAAGGTTTCTAGAATCCCAAGTCAGTGGAAACTAGGGATGCAGCTCGTTTCAAACTACGCAACTGGGTGAGAGGCTTTCAGAAAATATCTCCGGGACCTTACCTGCCTAATGACAAGATGCGTAGGTTACTATTTCCAACAGCGAGTAAGGAAATAGTGGTACCCCAGACACGAGGTTCGTTTCCCGATGGCCAGATAACCTTCGGGAAGGAGGTCAAAAAGCGCCCACAGGAAGAAGGGGAGAATGTCGGGTTGGAATTGCCTCCGTCCCAACAGGCTCATGAGCCAACGACATCGATATCTCCACCTTCTATCCCTCTTTTAGATGGAATGAACCAGTTATGGGCCCAAGTCAAGAATCTAGTAGAAAATTTGTGCAAACAGAACACAAAGCAGGAAGCAAAATGCAAGGTAGAGCTTGGCAGCTCCACTTGTCGCTCCTAAAGGGTCGTACAAAAGACTCGTAGATCAAGACCTTCTGACATGCTCCACAACCAATCCCTGGAGGTTTGCGGAGCTAATGCCGATTTTAAACGGCAAACTCTACATCTCGGAGAAGATGGGTGCTGTTCCTTTGGACAAAATCCAGTTCTGGCCAAGCTTTGACGCTTTCCCGAACTGTTTCATTAGACTGAAGGATGAACCAACATCAGAAAAAGGAACGGTTATCCTATCAAGCTGCATAGAAAAGGCGGGTTACTCGGTGTCGAAGATATCCACACCGGGTAACAAGCACTCTTCCTTCCTTGCTTCTGCTTCAATTTCATTCCCCTTTACGGAGAAGGCTTTCAAATATGTCACTGAGGCAATAGAGACAGGTAAACCATGTCCTACACTTAAAGAGTGCGAGCCTCTGTCACTAGCATTTCCCAGACAGGAGAAGAACTGGAAGGAGGCCCATTTCACCTTTTCAGTAGGAAGACTTGAGGCGGATATCGCCAGTCGACAATTTAAGGAAAATCTTCCAAAGTTATCTGAGTTTCTCTTACAGGGCGAACAAGAAACAAAGGAGAGACTTGCAGCCTCCTTATCTCTACAGAACTACATAGACTTCTGTTCGGTTCATCAAGATACCCCAGACATGCTTAAGGTTTTAGCCAAAATTCATATGGCTACTTTGATAAAAGACCTTTATGCCTTTATAAAGGCTAGAAGATCATGTAGGGAGTTTGTGTTAGCTAACGCAACAGCGAAACACGATACAAGAAAGCTAATATCTTCCAACATCTGGGGTAAAGACCTCTTTCCTGACGAGGTAGTCAAGGAAGCGATTAAGAACGCTTCTACGGAGAAAGTAGGACTTCTCCAAAAGTGGGGCATCCTTTCAAAAAGAGAATCTTCTAAGGTTGTGGGTCCCCAACCTAAAAGGAAGATGGAGAGGTCTGGACATCCATTTCGAGCGGTTCAACAACGATCCACAGTTGTAGTGACCGAGACATCACAGACAGATGGTCGAAAAAAGATTCCTACTGATCAGTCGAAGCATAGGAATGCTTCTAGTAGGAGGGAGATTCCTTTAGGATCGCTGGACCTTCGATCCTTGGGTCCATGGCCTAATCAAGATGGGACTAAGTTGAGAGGTGGAGATATCTCTACCACCATTTCCTCTACTCCTCCGATTATCCAAAACCCTCCTGGAGGAGTTTACCTGAGAGCTCTAGAGCACACAGGTGGTAAGGAAACTTTAGTCCACCGAATTCCAGGGAAGGCCGTTGTGTGTTTACGAGAAGGACTCAAGGAAATTCAGAGTCATTCAGGACTAATAGCCACTCAACAAGTTCAAATGAAACTAGTCCAGGAGGTTTATCCTCCTGAACATAAGGACCCCGCTGCAGAAAAGGGTGCCTATAGTCTTACCAGACCTGAAAGTCGTCTATCGGCAGCTTCCAGTCAATCACCCTTTCCCCTCCTATCTAAGATTCAGGTTACACAAAGTAACGCACTTCCTAGGGAAGATACTCGTCAGACTAGACAGAGTCCTAGCTGCCTTCATGAAATTGGCAGACACAGTCATGCAATATTTAAGCCTAAGAAAGGTTCAGGCAACATTGTTCCTGGACAAGAGGCTGGGGTAGGCAGCACCCAAGGTGGCTGGTCTATGAACATCCGAAAAAATGAGCCGGTCCCCGGAACATCGTGGATGAAAGATAAATTTCAGATTCCCAAAACGAGAACCGGGAGGAACCCTGTTCTCTCTCCAGTTCGCAATAAAGGTAGGCCCTGTGCTAAGAGCACGGCGGCAAGATGCGCTGGGAACCTGGAAAAAACAAGCATCAAACGCTCGAAGAGGCCTAAAAAGACCGATAGCGGTCCTTCCTTAATCGCTTCCCTAACAAAGGTCAAAGCCCGAAAATCCCAAGACCATGTTGGTCCAGTTATGAGTAGGGAAACTCTCTCCAAGCAGATCAGATTGTCTACAGCTGATCTGGGACTCCGAAGCGATAACGAGACACTGCAATCGACAATGCTGAAACGTCTCATACAGTTTAAGTGTAGTTAGCCATCCCTTACCTAAAGGGATGGCACCTGTCAGCAGTTCACATACAACCAATCCGCAATGTGATAGTGGATGCTCTACTTAGGCTCAGGCCAATAGAGTTAGAATGGTCCATGGACGCAGACCTATTCTCTCCTAGATGGGAACAAGTCCCCGAACTGCAATCCGACCTCTTCATTACGAGCGCTGTCAAGGAACTACCTTGATATGTAGCCCCATACGAGGATCCTCTAATTTAAATGATAAACATCTTGTCTCTGAAATGGAAGGGATAGACTTAGGATTTCCAGTTCATCCGGTCCAATTACCTGCTGAGAGTCCTCAACATCCTGAGATCCTTCCAGGCGGGACAACTCCAGAAGGTTCAGAGATAAGTTGCCTTCAATTTATTATAGAGAACCCAAACCCTTCATTGCATGATTTTCTTGCCCTAGCAGTTAAGAAAAGATTTGGGATCTCAATAGGCAATATAGAATTCTTAGAGGAATACAAGTCTAAGTCAACTAGAAGACAATATGAGTCATCATGGAAAAAGTGGGTTGCTTTCGTAAAAGCAAAAGGACCGAGAGAGATTTCAATGAACTTCTGCATGTCCTTCTTTATCCATCTTCATAACCAGGGTTTGGCGGCCGACACGATAACTACGTGCAAGTCAGCCTTGACTAGACCTCTTCTATATGCCTTTCAAGTAGACTTGGCGAACGAGATCTTTAATAAAATCCCGAAGGCATGTGCGAGGCTTAGGCCTGCTGCACCTCCAAAGCCCATCTCTTGGTCTTTGGACAAGGTCCTACATTATGCCTCATCCTTGAACAATGAAGACTGTTTGCTTAAAGATCTAACCCAAAAGGTTATTTTTCTGTTTGCTATAGCCTCAGGGGCTAGAGTTACTGAAATAGTGGCCCTCTCTAGGGATGAGGGCCACATTCAGTTCCCAGAAACAGGAGAACTGAATCTCTTCCCTGATCCATCCTTTCTCGCTAAGAATGAGCTACCCACCAAAAGGTGAGGTCCCTGGAGAATCTGCCCTCTGAAGGAAGATGTCTCTCTATGTCCTGTAGAGTGTCTAAAGGTCTATCTTCGTAGAACTTCAGACTTCAGGGGAGGACAGCTCTTTAAAGGAGAAACCTCTGGATCAAATTTATCCCTAAAACAACTGAGGGCGAAGCTCACCTACTTTATTAGTAGAGCGGATACCGACAGTACTCCCGCAGGTCATGATCCGAGAAAGATTGCTTCATCACTGAACTTCTTTCAGTATATGGACTTTGAGCGTCTTCGTTCATACACTGGATGGAAATCATCCAGTGTTTTACAAACACTATGCGAAACAGGTACATGAACTGAAACACTATGTAGTGGTGGCAGGTAGCGTATTAAAACCTGCCCCCTAATTACTGTTATAGACAGTCAATGGTTTGGTCTTCAAATGTACTCGCACATATACTGGGTGAGAATCATCCACAGTATTCTACAAACACTATGCTAATCAAGTCCATGATCTGAAGCAGTATGTGGTGACGTCGGGTAGAATACTTAACCCACCGTCTAATTCTTCGATGAACAGCTAATTGACTGGAACTGTCAATTAAAGGGAGAAGAGGTCATCCCTCTTAGGGTGTGACCTCCTTTGATCAAGTGTTACCATGGTGACACTAGCTCTGTTCAAAATCCCAGGTGTGGAATTATATAGATGGCACTAGTGCCGGTGTACGTAGTACACAGTGTCGATAAAAGTAACCAGTACAGGTATTTTGAAGAGAATTTGTCTTTAATTCTCTTCAATCTGAAAGTGGCACTCATCATTTCTTGCTTTCCAAGAAAGAAAGATAATCTCTGTATAGGTTACATGTATAGTTCCGTTATCATGCTACATTCGTTTAACTTACTAGTAAACGTCTATTAGAATATAATTGCGTCCCAACTCGCCCGACAATTGCATGTTTATAGTCCAGAGTATGTACTTTTATATATTTGTATGCTCACAAACAATGGAATTAAGAAACACTGTCAAGTATTTGGTAATTTTCACAAACTACTATACGGTTTGTTCATCTGGTGTATTCTTATGTTTGTCCATACAATGTATGCTTACCTTGAGACCCCCCTTTCTACCGTCTAGAATGACTCTGTAGGGGGCAGGAAACACTAACATCGGAGATGATTAGTGATAATGACGGATAACGGTAACGTCATTTGTCTCGATTGATCCAAATAATCATAGAAAGGTTGTCCCAAGGTTAAGGCACTGATGAAAATCCACAGATATATTAATGCTCTGGTATACTTCCATCAGGACGACATGGCTTGAGCCCAAAAAACAGATTTTGAGCGAAGCGAAAAATCTTTTTTTGGGTGAGATCGCCATGTCGTCCTGATGGACCCACCCTTCTTTCTTAAAAGAAAAGATCTTCACAATTCCCTCCCTGACATACTGTATCTGTAGCTCCACGCTCAATGCTACAAGGAATGTCAGCCATCCTGGGAATGGCGCTGGGGTGGTTGTCAATAGTAGTACGGGAACGGGGGTAACCTTGTTACGGCCCCCTTCTATTCTTTTGCCACGTCCCCCCTCGAATCGTTAACGCTGTTTGGGGTAGAGACTGCTATGTGATGTGTCAAGAATGTGTCCTCTGATATACGCAATATCCTTGAGAAAATTTAAGGATATTCGCTCCAGGAGTTAGAATTCTGGGACCCGAAGGGTAACTCTCTGGGAATATCACTGTAGTATATAATATATCCTTTTGAAGCTAACTTAGGAACTTCCATCAGGACGACATGGCGATCTCACCCAAAAATAGATTTTTCGCTTCGCTCAACATCCGTTATATATATATATATATATATATATATATATATATATATATATATATATATATATATATATATATATATATCAATAAAATATAAAATAAAATTGCCTTAACAATAATAAATGAATAATAGTTTTACTCCATTTCATTCAGGGAATATTATGAAATGTTTCTCTGGACCCTATAACAGACTACAGGTTTTGAATATCCTAACCCTAGATGAATAACAGTTCTGAATAACAAAAATAAGGAACAAACCAACAAGCAAATACACCAATCACGAAATTATTCAAAGTTAATGGTGAGTATGGCCAAAGGCTTCTGAAGGTTTAAGACAAAGGATTCTTACTTATTTTCTTATCGGAATCAACGTACATTTCTGGGAAAACCCTTTGGTAGGATTTTTCTTTCATAATAACTCCAACAAATTTGCTTTGTAGGCTTGACCCCGACCACAGCCACCATCTGCTTTCCTTCGATCACCTTTACAGCAAATCTTGCAAACTTGTGCATTTCTTCGGCAAAATGTCCTAACATCCTTTTAATCTTCAGAATTTTCTGTGGGGACAAATCCAAGGAAAGCTTATGAAAAATAGCATTAAAATCATTTAAGCTCTAATAATTATTGAATCTGAAAATGACCCAATGAAATACAGTATATCTCTATTTTTGTGTTTTGGTTTTTAAATCTTCGAGGAAATTTCATATATAAGATGAGAAGAAATTATTCCTATGATAATCCAATAAACGAGAGAGAGAGAGAGAGAGAGAGAGAGAGAGAGAGAGAGAGAGAGAGAGAGAGAGAGAGAGAGAGCTCACATTTGTAATGTCATCTCTTTCTCTTTGGTTCTTCTGAAGGATTTCTTTAATTTCCTTGACCTTTTCCTCAGCATCATAGAAAAGTTCCGTTGAAGCGAAGTCAGTCACTGCTTCAAGTTGATCTCCAGATTCATCGATCTTTCCCAGAATCAGCTCAATGGAGAGTTCAGTAGCTCTCAACATTTTTTTAAATCTTCCAATTTCCTTCTTGGTGTCCAGGAGTCCATCCTTCGTCTCGCTGAGGCTTTCGCTGGCAGTAAAAACGCCTTTCATCTCATTAAGGACTTTAAGCTTCCCCAAGACACGAGTTTTTGTTTCCTGGACTGATTCCTTGATAAATTTCTTCTTGGGTTTAACACTTAAGGTTGAAAATTGCTTTGCAACAACAAGAAGACTTCTGTTAATCACCAGGTCTCCAGCTGAATTAGCTCCGAATTCCTCTCTGCAGGTAGGACATGTTTGCTTTTGGGTTGCGATGATTCCATCAATGCAAGGGCCACAAAACGTGTGGGAACAAGTGAGAATCCTTGGGCAATTATCATCAGAAAAGACATTAAAGCAGATGTCACACTCAAGGGCATTGGACACCTGAAAAGAATACAAAAATTATTGACCTTTCTTGATACGAAGCACTTGGAGGTCAGACAAGGTCAGACCTATATAATGTAGACTTCAAAGTACAAAATATAAACACAAGAGTCAGTGGAGTGAAAGATGACTGCAAAGAATATAGCTGAATGATTTTGTATCCTGAACACACTAACCCAACCTGATCTGACCTTAAAGCTGTGTATTAAGTGAACATTAGATTCCCGGTAATCATATTGCAAAGCATTTTCTGGAAACCCCTATTTTGCATAGACTACATGCCAACAAGTATTTTGGTATCAATAGCAACTTCATAAAGATGAATGACTTAATGGAATCATAGATTGCTACTTTTAAAAATTGGTATCTTGGGCATACGGAATAACGGAAATGTTAAGAAAAAGGTCATTTGTTTGACTGTCGTTGTCCCAGTGTTCTTATCAAATCGTTTATTCTTCATTTTAGTGATTAAAGCTTATGTGGTCCTTATATGTCCCTGTCTAGAATACTAACTTACCATTGTACCTCTATCCCTTTCCATCCCCCAAACTACCTTTACTTTCAAATTACCTAGCACAGCCACAATTTTATTTTCTCCAAACCCAGCCAGACACTGAAGCAAATTATTCCTAATAGATTCTCTTTCCCTCTCATTCTTTTAAGTTCATTTCTAAACCTAGTACACCCACTGTCACAAATTCTTTCTTTCCCCCTTCCCCCGTAACAAACACAATTGCCCATACAATCCTCACGAAGGACCAACGCGTTAGTGATCTCTCCTTTGTTCTCCTCAGACTCTTTTTGACACTTCCAAGTGCCGCACCTTTCCCCTCTCTACCCCATTTCTTGTTTGTCTAGCAAGACCCAAAATATCCAGCTTCCCATCTAAATTAATCCATCAAATATATTCATTCCACATTCTGTTGCTGCTCCACCACATTGAAAGCTTAGCCTCATATTATATGTTTCATTATGTCTTTATTTTGAAGTTATGTTATCGTCAAACTGCTAATCTGTCTTTCCTCTATTAACTACCATACACCTCAGTCAGTATTATTTGGTAACACTATAATAGATGATTTAGAGCAGCAACTGTGTTTGTTTACAGGACCATCCTACATGGCAGCGGCTTTTTGTTGATTTTATAATCAAATCGACGACAAACAAACTTCTCAGGACTCAAGGGAAGCATAGTTCTTTGGGAATATAAAGTTGAATTATGCTTATCATCGTAAGTTATATCGTCCATTTTTAACTGTTCATTCAGCCTTGATACCATGCTGAAGAAATATTGCCAATGTTTTAATAAAAACCAAATATTTCCAAATCACTGATACATGTAAGTATTTCAAGAAAATTTCCCATGCTTATAGTTAATTCCTTCAAGATCTAAATACATTTCTACAAGATAGATAATTCAAGATCTGACTTTTGCAGCAGGTTAAGCAATTGAAAATAAAACAATCAATGGATTTTTCATAAACGTATGTAAAATTTTTTAAACTGATATGTTATGGTTTGAATAAAAGAGCTAAAATGAGAAATAAGGAAGGGGAGAAAGATGGTGAAGGGATGGGAATTGTTGCTATTATTTAAAGTAATGGGAGGTGAATGCAAGAAAGTAATAGATTTCCTCCCAACCTTGACCTCTGAAGACAAGAAGAAACCAACTCGGATTATAGAAGAATTACGAATACACTTTTATCTCAATTCGACATACCTGACCAGAGGTTTGTTTTCATCTCTGCTAATTAGAAAAGTAGTGAACATGTTGACGAACAAGAACTTCAGGCAACCATCCAATTCAAGTGAGTTTCGGGACCTCAGGACTTCTCTTATTAGAGACAGAATAGTCATTGACACTTCAAATGAAGCCGGAAGAGAACACCTACTGCATGAACAACACTTTTGGGATTTATAAAGAGTAGTTCAAGCTGCTGAAAAGTCTTGAATGCACAAGCAGGAGATCACAGGAAAATAAGACCCTAATTCAAAACACAAGGATACTAGTAGTAAGAAACCAGTCAGTAGGAATGATAAGACACAAGAGCCTTTGAAACAGAAACAACCTGGGAGAAGTAGTCACACATCAAGCAGTTCACAAAACTGGGAGGATTCACACTATAAGAAAGACTGTACCACCAAAGATGTAAAATACTGAACTTGCCATAAAATATCACAAATTATCAAGTACTGTGAAATAAGTTTTGTTCACGCAGGACGAATTTTTGCTTATTTCACGTAAGATATTTTGCATGAATTTAAGTCCACGCCATTATAAAAGTAACATCCAAAAATGACCATATTATTTTGCCTCCCACTTATGCTTAAACTGAATAATTAATTTTACTGGCACTCACTCATAATAACGTTTTTATTTACTAATTTTGAATTATTCCTTTTGATATATTTACATGTACTAATAAATACTAGTATGCACGTTTGTGACAAATCCTTTCAGCATGTGTATGACATTATTATTAGTCCTGTTTTTTTTATTTGAATTTCAGCATGAGTTCAACCACTTTATTATAACAGGGTACATGTCAGTTTCTTACTACAAAACAGACCACTTTAATTAACACATATACATAACAGCATCATGATTATGCAAACGTTCTTTTTAACGATTTGATTGGGGGGATAATACTATGGCTGAAATTGAAAATCCACAAATTTATGACTGTGCTAACATAGAATTTTCGAAGTTTGAGCGAACTATCATGCCAGCAAAATTAAATGATACTCCAGTAATTTGTATTTTTCATAACTAAGGAAACTTGAGACCTTTAATAGAAGTATGATGTCAGCAAAGCTGAAATGGCCATTAGGCTTTTATCAATGTAAATATTCTTGGTTACCAGGTGGAGGGGAAACCCTGCTCGCCTGACAGGTAGAGCAACCTCCTCAGGTTTGTATAGTTAGGAAAAATAAAAATCACTTAGGAAAGAGGAAGTTTCTATAACAAATACAGGCTTGGTTAACTGACCTGGGGAATGTCAACGACCTTTGGTCCTAAGGAATGAAAGTCATGACTCCTGGTAACCCCCTAACTTCCTGTGCATAAGGATGCAACAGGCATCAGGGTGGGCCAATACCATAAATGGTAAGTCGATGAAGAATCTATATCCTACAAGTACGTGATATGTTGTCCAGTGTATAGGCATTACATAGTTAATGAATGTGTACACAACAAGTCGATAGTCCACTTTGCTCCGAGGATGGAGAAAATACTTCAAATACCAAATTGTAAAGATAAGTTACACAGGTGCATAACTTACCTGCTCTTTGCATCTGGTTCAGTTCAGCAACATAACAGCACTACTGCTGCATCCCAAGAGAGGGGAAGAAAGGAAAAATTTTTTACTTTTCATTCTAGACTTACATCGCAACTGCTATCAAGAAGAGATGCTACTCTTCCTGAAAGGGAGCTAGGCTGGCTACACCACCAGTTGAGCGGCTACTACCTGTCCTACAGAAGGCCTAATAGTATTCCAGGAGATTGGTTTCTTCACCTTCCCAGGCCTTAGGGATAGTCCCTGATGCTTCGATATGAAGCATTGTCCTTTTGAGTTAGCATCACAATGCCCTCACAGAACAAAGAAGTAGATCACCTCGATCACCAGCCAATTCTTTAAGGGAGGAGATAAAGAAGGTCTCGAACATGGAACCTGCATCGCTGAGTTCTTTGCTTTTGCAACAGACTATGGAACAAATGAAAAGGAGACCACCTTCCTTCTATGCTGTGTAACTCGGTCACCCTCTTCGCTGAGGCCATGGCAAGCAGAAATAGAGTCTTCAGAGTAAGATCACAATATAACGCCTCCTTAAGGGGCTCTTTTAAGAGATCTCAGGGCCTTCTTGATGTTCTATTCTGGAGGTCTAAGTTTCTTAGGAAGACAAGACTGTTGAAAGCTTCTCATAAGCATGGAAGGTCCCCCAACATGGAAATGCCAAAAGCCCTTTAGTCTGAGATCCGGGCTCAGAGATGAGCAATAGCCCTTTATCGCAGCAACTAAGAGCTACTTCTCTCAGCAAACAAAAACAAGGAAATCAGTAATTAGTTACAGAGAGACTCCGCCCAGAGAAATATCCTGTTTATAACACCAATCACAGATGGGCCACTTCTCCTGGTAGAGTGCTGTGGTAGAGGATCTGTGCAAATATCCAGACATCTCCCTCGCACTGCCTTGCAAAAAGCCTTTCGGTCAGATGAGATGCCATGCGTGAAGTGACTAGGACGCCACAGATTTGTGGAATCTCTGAAGGTGAGGCTGACAGAGGTGGTTGGGCCACCGGGGAAGTTCTCTCAGTACCTCTCTAAGCAGCATCAGCAGATAGGTGGAGCATTCGACTTGTGGCCACTTATGAGCCACCAGAGTTATCCTGGCATTTAAAGTCTCTAACATTCTGTTGATGACCCAATGACTCAGGCAGAAAGGTGGAAAAGTATAAACTTCCACTTTGCTCTAGGGAGGTTGGAATGCTATCCTCCTTCGCTGTTGCCTGGACTGGAACTGGAGTTCAAACACCACCTTAGATCCTCCCTAACTGCCACATTCATCCGAAACAAGAAATGAGGAGGATCAGTGACAGCTGACCAGTGATCCTTCAGACACCACTCTAGTAGTCTCTGGTGGAGGAACCCATAGGGGAACAAGTTTCTGAAACAACAAAAGATGTCGTAGAAGACACTTGCTACTGACGTATCAATGAATTACTGATCTGAAAGAGAGGGTAGTGCATTCTCCCTTAGTCTGTTTATAAGATCGTCTATCAGAAACACTTTCGCTGCTGACGTGTCTATCAATATTCCCAGTTACTCCGATCGTCTCTTCTTCTTCTTAGGATATAGATAGAACTTCTTCCAAATGACAATGATCCCCACAAAGACTAGCAGTCTGTCTCATTCCTGGAACAACCGTCTTCTTGAAGACAACAAGATTAGTCAAGACCCCTTAGAAGATAAATTCTGTTTGAATGGAACAAAACAGGGACTAGCATGAACACTCGAGTGAGCACCTGTGGAGCTGTGGATGGTCCAAAGTACAGGACATAGAACTGATGCATCACTTTGCCAAGCAATAAGCGGAAGAAATTCCTGTTGGATCAATGGATGGGTATCTGAAAATACGAGTCATATAGCTCAATAGAAAGTAAGAAGTTCCCTCTTCTGATGGCTGTACGAACTGAGTTTGCTGTCTGCATCTTGTAGAACCAACTAGTTATCCAGAGAGAGGTTGATAACCAGTCCCCAACTTCCTGTCGACTTCTCCACTAGGAACATTCGACTGTAGAAGACAATTAACTCATATCAAACAACTTCTAAAGAGTTTTGTCTAACATCTCCAAAACCTCCGCCACAATTGATTAATTGATTGATTGATTTGAGGTTTTCTGGCATCCTGACGTCAAAGATAATTGACGCCAATATCATTTATAATAAATAAAGAATAAAAGAATTAAAATCATAAAAGCAAAGATGTTATTTCAAAAATTAAATAGCTTTCAGAAGATTTGCTACTGAAGTAAAGCTAAAAATACCACTAGCATGGTATCATGTCCAAGAATCTTGGCAAGGATGAACCTGTCATCTTCACCTCGAACAGATATCTATCTCTTTCACAACTATAAGTGGGCCATTTGGTCAACAAATGTCTCGGTGTCAAGAGTACTAAACAGTTGTCGCAATATGGCTGGTATTGGCCAGTAAGCAGATATTCATGTGTCAACCGAGTGTGACCAATGCAGAGACGACAAAGAGTAGTCTCCCACTTTTGGGGCATCGTGTTTAACTTCCAGGGGGATATAACCTTCGTTATTTCTCACATCTTATTTTCAACTAAACTATCCCAATGCTGTTGCAAATTATTAGAAATCAAATTCTTAATGTTGGGTGAAAATTCATCACAAAGAATGGGATACCTTCTTAGTTGCAATTCAGATGCAGCATTCTTTACTAGTAAATATGACTTCTCATTTCCAGACACACCTACGTGTGATGGAACCTAGCAAAATTGAACTGTTATACCTCTAAATCCAATAATAAAAAGCCATTCTAAAATCTTTAAAACTGAAAAAGTTACTTGAATTAAAAACTTCTAGAGCTTGAAGGACACTTCTTGCATCACTAAACGCTATTTTTTCAACAGCTGTTAGTATGCCGTATAGTTCGGCCATACATATGGAAGCTGTTAAAGGAAGTGTACCTCTACAATAAAAATCATTACTATATACTCCAAATGCAACACAAGCATCGGATTTGGAGCCATCAGTATATATAAAAGTTGATTCCTTATGTTCTACAACATATTCCATAAAGAGACCTGGCTTCTAAGTCAGACATATTCTTTTTAACTCCAATAAAATATTTACAAAAAGATACCTCTGGTAATTTGCATGGAGGCGTTGATGATACCTTAAATTGAAGCACCTTAGTTCTAACTATATTAAGACTGTCGTCAATTGTTTGACCCATAAACCATAATGTTGAGGGGATTTTCGGTGAAACTCAAAGTATGTTGATTGCCTTACAAGGCTTGCAGTCTGACAGACTAAAGAATTATGAAGTATTTGCAACCTAAACCAATACCGAATAATAGAAGATTTCCAGTAAATGTCTAACGGTAATTTTCCAGCATCAACAAGGAGGCTTGGAATAGGCGAAGTTCTAAATGCTCCTGTTGCCAATCTGATACCAGTATGGTGTATAGAATCTAAAATCTTAAATCAGCTTGGGGTGGCTGAGGAGTATATTTCAAATCCATAACTAATTTTTCAAAAAATAAAGGCCCCCCATAATGTATGGGACATTACATTTAAAAGCTTCAAAGCATCAAGAAATTTTACTTTTAATGATTTTAAGTGAGGAGCCCATGTCAACCTACAATCAAATATTAAGCCTAAAAAGCTAGCTCCACTTGCACATGGGATCCATTGACCTTTGATGTACATATCAGGGTCTGGATGTACTCACGGAATAAGACAGAAATGGACAACAGTAGTTTTACTTGTCGAAAACTTAAACCCATTCATATCACACCACTGAAAAATTTTGTCAATAGCGAGTTGTAGTTTTCTTTCAACCATTGCCATTCCAGCTTCAGCAAATGATATGGAGAGATCATCTACAAACAGTGTTGGGAGAATATCTTGGGGAACGACAGAGGATATCTCATTGATGGCTATTGCAAATATGGTTACACTTAGCACACTACCCTGGGGAACTCCTCCTTCCTGACATTTTCTCTCTGATAGAGTTTCCCCCACTTTCACGTGAAAAAATCTATGTGAAATAAATGACTGAACGAACAATGGTAGCTCTCCTCCTAATCCCAAATTATGAATGATTTCAAGTATACCATATCTCCATGCAGTATCCTATGCCTTTTCAAGGTAAAAAAAAAAAACTGTTACATGATGCTGTTTGGAAGCAGAGGCTTCACAAATAAAGGACTCAAGCCGTATCAACAAATCAGTCGTTGAGTGCATTTTTCTAAATCCATACTGGATAGGTAATAAAATACCCTTCTTTTCCAGGTACCAGAGTCTTGCATTGACCATCTTCTCCATAATCTTACATGAGCAAGATGTCATTGCAATTGATCGATAGTTTGCTGCTAAAAACTTATCCTTACCGGGTTTTAAAGAGGCTAAAATAATGGCTAGTTCCCAAACACTTGGAAAACTACGATCATGCAATACTCTGCTAATAATGCTAAAAATAAATAACTTGGTATTGACAGGTACATGTTTAATCATTTCATATGGAATACCATCCGGTCCAGGGGCTGTATCATTACAAGTAGCAAGTGTGGAATCAAATTATCTTTCAGTAAAAGGAGAATTGTATGACTCTTCCCTTCCTGTTGCAAAATTTAAAATTTTCTTTTCTTCAATGCTCCTATACTGGTTACCAGGAGCTGCTTCATACTTACATGATACATTTGAGAAATGATCAGCCAGGGCACTGCTAACCTCAACTGTTCCAATCATTCACCTTTTAACATTGGAGGTGGGTTTGGGGTGAATTTGCCAGCTATCTTTTTTACTTTCCTCCACACAGAAGATGGTGGTGTTCTACTGTTAATGGAGGAAACAAAAACACACAAGCAAGACTGGCACCTAGCTTCTTTCATGGCACGACGGAACTGTACTCTACATTTCTTGTATATGATGAAATTCTTCTAAGTACGGCGTCTGCGCAATTGAGTGAAAAGACCTTCTTGAGGCTCTGTGCAGGACAGTTAGTTCTGAAGACCACTAGGGAACTGGTCGTCATTTTAATAACCATGTTTTGGGAAATGAACTGACTCCTGCTGTATGAAGAGTTCCATTCAGTAAGTCTATGGCATCATCAACACTTTCAAACTGTACTGCATCCCCTTCAATTTCGCTTAGCTCACGAAATCTATCCCAGTCCGCGTGTCAAGATTCCATTGTGGTGATCTCTGTAAAGGTGGACCGTTGTTAGTGTTTATAATGATTGGTGCATGATCACTGTAGTCCATTTCTTTTAGCGAGTCATATTTGCACCGACTCGCAGCGGTGCCCTTTTAGCTCGGAAAAGTTTCCTGATCGCTGATTGGTTGGACAAGATAATTCTAACCAATCAGCGACCAGGAAACTTTTCCGAGCTAAAAGGGCACTGTTGCGAGTCGGTGCAAATCTGCCTCGCTAAAAGAAATGGACTATAGTATGCCAATCATCTAATGTTTTCCAATCAAAATCGAGAAGGCAGTTACATCTTGCAATTGATAGGTCAATGTATAACAAGGTACCTGTCTGAACATGAAAGTGTGTGGGCTCTCCTGTATTAAGGAGTTCTATATCTTCATTCTCAATAATTAATGATATAATATTACCCTTTGCATTGGCAAAACATCGCCCCATAAAGGATGTCTACTATTAAAATTTCCTAGTAAGAGAAAAGATTGTAAGAGTTGTCGAATCACCTCCAATAAATTATCATACGAGATGTTATCATTTCGAGGCAAGTAAAGAGAGCAGATTGTGTATTTTCTCCCTGTATCTATCTGTACAACCACTGCCTGCCGAAGGGTACAGATAGACAAAGATATTTGCAAAACATCTCGGTGAACATATATAAGACTTCTCTTATGGCTCCCTGCTCGTTGATCATATGGTGTCCTATAGCTAACATACCCACGAGGACAAGGAGTATTAGCATCGAGCTTGCTCTCCTGTAGACATATAATTATAAGGGCATGCTCATGTAAGAGGAGCTTAAGTTCTCCATATTTGGCCCTTAAACCCTGACAATTCCATTGCGGAATGGAGAAAACAAAACTATGGTATATTTTTTGGAAGACACCTTTTATGAAGTCTTCCCATTGGCAATCTTTGATCTAACACTAATTTCCGGTGGTACCTCTAGAGAGGATTTTGATACATTGGGATTTGTTTGTCTTTTTCTTTGTGTCCTTTTGATCTAATAGTTGCGGTGGATGGTGGACCTAAACTTGAATTTCTGATTATTTAAGTTTTCTTCCAGTTGATCAAAAACATCAGCAGACAAGATATCATATATATTTGAAGTCATGACTTTGATGTTTCTTGTGAAAGGGGGCGAGAGAGATGGAGATCTCTCTCTCTCTCTCTTTTTTTATTAAAAGGTTGTGAGCAACCAGGTTTTTGCACCTTCCCCACTATAGGTCCACCGAGTAAATTGATTTTAAGTGGAACCTCCATCAGATCAGGCAATGGGAGTAGATAGCTTTTGAATATCTTTCAGATCTTTGGGTATGTTTTGATTTTTCTACACTTACTGGATATAAATTTTCAATGGGACTTTCATTTTTTTTTAACTACTTTCATATGTTTCTTTAGGTTGGAAGTAAGCATAATATTTTCATCAGTGCGCTTTGGCAAGTTTTTCTTTAAAACCAGTGAAAAGGGTTGCCCTAGCCTTTTCTATTTTTTAAGAGTTCTTTTACGAGACTCTTTAAAAGTAACTCTTTCCATGGTCCTAATGGTTTGAATTTCTTTTTCAAAAATAAACTTAACACAGCTTTTAGATGTAGCTGGGTGTGCTTCCCATAATGTATACAACTTGGATTTTCTGTACATGGTCCATGACTAATTTTTCCTCAGTTGGCACAAACAGCTGGCTTATTATTTATTTTTTCCTTGCACTTCTGGCTTGAATGGCCACATATTTGGCAGTGATAACATCGCAATGGTGAAAGGATGTATGGTTTCACCTTCAAAGATAGCCAGCTAGCTTTAACAACATTTGATAGTCTACATTGATCAAATGTTACAATCAAAGTAGCAAGAGGAATGCGTTGTTCTCCAACTCTCTTTCTCATTCCAACTACTTTTACTACTCCTTGACTTTTCATTTCATCCTCAATTTCTTTTTCCTCTAAGTCTAGCAATTCTGGAGCATATATTACACCCCTATTCCGTTTGAAAATGGGGTGCAAAACGCATTTGACACTATTGACCATCCAATGTTGAAAGTGCTTTTAATCTTTCGCTTTATATTGGGGAGAGTCTCTAGATCAAAAACCTTCCATTTTCCTGGGGAAGAATTTTTGGCTTCCCTCCACATAGTATATTCACTATTGCCCTATTAGCTTTAAAAACATTCTCATGCTCATGTCTTCCATTTTCTAATTCCAAAATACAAAAAATAAATTTATAATTCACTACTTCATAGTGACCAGCTAATACTTCTGCTTTTCTATATTTTTCTGTCCTGTCATCATTTCTTACTCTCTCTTCTACTCTTAATGTTTTCTTATAATCGTTCTTTACATGACATAAATAAGGTTCTAACGTTACCATATTGGAACCTGAGTTGGAGTAGTTTGTACTGAGGTCCAAGTTTGTATTTTTCAGGTCGTCACCAGAGGGTTGGTTTCCAAAGAAGGAGCGAGCCGGTTATCCACCTCTTATCAGAGGATGTCAGTCCTCCTATCCCATGTGGTTTAACATAATAAGAGGTTTCAGCGGGGACCAGTCCTCTATTAGAGAGGGGCTGCCTCTCTTTAGGTGGGCGTGCACTGGTCAATGTGTGTAGTTACCCCTCCCACCGACGGCTCCAATGCATGGCATCCCCTATTATCCTCAAATATGGGATGGCTTAAAACTGAATCACTGGAGCCCGACTCTTAACAGACTAAGTCCGCACCCAATGGGGTCTGCTAGAGGGTGATGGCGTCTAAATTTGAAGAATATGCAAAAACAGGTCAATGTTCTAATAATGGTCTTCAACAGAATTCATATGAAGCAAGAAGAGAAAACTGAAATAAAAGAGAAGGCTTATATAGAGGTCCAGTCTTAGTCTGGTGTCTCAGAACTGGGCTTAGTGGTATGGTTGAACCTGCCAGGGGGAATAATCCCCCCACCACCATTGCCCAGCTCATCATTGAGACTCTGAAACCCCTCCACTGCTGCAAAGTGCAGAGCTATCGGAGGGGGCCTCCGCCACAAGCACCAGAGATTTCGGCGATCCTGGAGAAAACATGAAATGTCATCGAGACTCAAGAAAGTTGAGGGAGAGAGCTGAAGAAAGGTTGCCCAATTGCTTGACAGGCAACCCCAACTCGTGATAACTGGAGGAGGGGATTGCCATACTCAGCATCCCGCTCCTCTTTACTTTTCATACTTCATTGCTTGGCTTGGCCAGAAAGACACTGAAAGGGTGAAGGATTCTTCAAATCGTTCTTTGAAGAAGAAGGGGCTGGAGCGGTCTTGAACAATCACGTGGTCGTTTGCTTCTTTAGTTCCGGTCTTGGGGCAGAAGTAGTAGTCCTGGGCACAGCAGTCTTGACATACCTCATCCCATAAAAGCCTCAGCACATTGTATGAGGGGATCCTGACTCTCCTTCCTCCATCACACTTCTATTGCCTTAATGTCCTGTTGCAGGAACAAGATTGACTCATCCAAAACTGACAAATACCACAACAAAAGGGTGACCTTTCATCCCACACAGCCAGAAAAATAGCATCTCTCCACTTGAGAATCATGTTCACCCATTGGTTGGCCAACTGGATCGCTAAAAAAAGGTGACTGCTTTAGCTCCCAGAGAGAATAAGGCATGTAAATGTTTTTATCAGATTGTATAAGGGAAGGTGGAACATAATAAAAAAGGAGACCGCCTCTAACCAATGGTCAAGAGGCTTGCCATTGCAACAACAATTGTCAAAGGAGTGGGTGAATCATCTTCCGGGGTATGAATCTACAATGCATGGAGAGGACAGGAGGAAGAACCTTGTTTAATAGAATTGACCACAGCAAGTTCCTAGGTCCTGCAATCTGAATGTCTACCTTGTTCAAGGCACCTGAGTGAGCCTGGACCAAGGTAGTTCCAAATTGGGGTGAAAAGCCTGTGGATTCCCATAGCACATGTCAATCGAGGTACAACCTTCTTCCGTAGGTTTAAAAGACGGTTCTCCAATTTCGTCTAATTCTCTACTGAGCACGAACACCTATATAAAGGTGAAATCCATCTCTGAGTTGTCTGTCTCAGCATGCAGAGGACCCTGATCAGGATTAATAGAATCTGAGAGGTGCCGAGAAATCCTCCTCCCAGAGGAAAGATTTGCACGCGAGGAAGGAATCTCCACTGGATTAGCATAGGACCGATCAGGGCCTATATCCAAACCGAGCTAGTAATCCTTACCACAAAGAGCAGGCACTGAAGCGTAACTTGTCTCTTTCACTGAGTCACTCTCCGAGGATATTTGAGGACAATGTTCAGCTTCATCCAACAGTGATCTTAAGCAATCTGTTGAATACCATTTCCGACACTTAATCTCTTTGGAAGGAGGATGATGCTCAGACCTATGTATATGTGTTCGGACTGGGAGTCAGTACTAGACTAGCAATGTCTAAACCTAGTGAGACACTGAGAAGTTGATAATTTCTTTCAGGTAGATGTCTTTCATCAACTAGTTGTATGACCCTTGTTGAAACTTTCTGCACGAACCTGATGTTGGCAGAAGAGTCCCCCCCCAAAAGAATAAATTATTGTTAGATCTCACTCTCTCTCTCTCTCTCTCTCTCTCTCTCTCTCTCTCTCTCTCTCTCTCTCTCTCTCTCTCTCTCTCTTTCATAGATATATATATATATATATATATATATATATATATATATATATATATATATATATATATACAGTGGTACCTCTACATACGAATTTAATCCGTTCCAGAACCAACTTCGGATGTAGAAAATGTTCGGATGTAGAAACAAATTTTCCCATAAGAATACATTGAAATAGGATTAATTCGCGGTTGAGCCCAAAAACCTATGATAACTTCTTAATAAACTACTACACATAATTTTCCCATGAGAATAATGAACACTAAATTAGATAATAGACATGTAAATAAGAAGAATAGACATGTAAATAAGAAGAATTAGCAAAAAAATGATAAATAAGAAACGGGTTTTTAGCGTCACTTTACCTTAGAAACTCCAGCGCAGGTGTTGTTAGTCTTGCTACGCAGAGAGGAGACGGACGGGCGGCGAGGAGGTAGAGAGGTTAACTACGATAAACGTACACTACCGTAACTTATTCTAACTTACACTAAGTGAACTTTAACATAACTTGGCTTATTTTTTTTAATTTTTATATTTTATATTTTTTTTTTACATTTTCTTTTTTTCTTTTTGATGATTACGTAATTTTAATCACTATCACTCTCTACATTTAAAATTGACTGAATTTCTTTTGCTTCACTCTTTTCCGTTTTCTTTGTTTCACTTTCTTCCGCTTCACTCTGCCGTTTTCTTCGATTCACTTACATCCTCTTCATTGCGAGTTTGCTTCGCAGTTTTTTTAAAGAAAGCATCGATAGATAATTGCTTGATACGGCTTTTCAGAATGTTTCGAAAGTGAGTTAGGCAAACATCATCGAATTGAGAAACTACACGACAAACCTGCAATTTCTTTGGATGGTATTTGTCGATGAAGTCGACCACGTCTTGATATTTTCCTGACACCTTTTTTATTTGCACTGACCCTAACACATGTTCTACCTCCTCGCTCCCTTCCTCGTCATCACTCATGTTCTCCGACATAGCAAAGTGAGCTCATCCGTGGTAAGTTTGTCGTGATGTTCGGCGACGAGTTCCGTAACGTCATCTGCGTTGACCTCCAGACCCATGGACTTGCCAAGGGAGACGATTTCCTCTACAGCTTCCGCTGCACCGACCACGGGATCAGGTTCGGGGTCAAAACCCTCGAAATCTCGGGGAGAAACTGCATCAGGCCACAGCTTCTTCCAGGCAGAATTGAGGGTCCGTCGAGTTAATCCCACCCAAGCCTGATCTCTGATCTTCAAGCAGTGCACGATGTTGAAATGGCCCCTCCAAAATTCACGCAAAGTTAAGTTGGTGCTTTACGTGACATTAAAGCACTGCTTAAATAAGTGCTTGGTGTACAGCTTCTTAAAATTAGAGATGACTTGCTGGTCCATGGGCTGGAGGATAGAGGTGGTATTCGGTGGAAGATACAGCACCTTTATGAACTTGAATTCATCGAAGATATCATCTTCAAGTCCGGGGGGGGGGGGGGGGGGTGAGCGGGTGCATTGTCAAGGCATAGCAGGCACTTTAAAGGCAATTTCTGTTCATGAAGATACTTCTTCACAGAAGGGCCAAAAACTTGGTTAACCTATTGCACAAAGAATTGCCTAGTGACCCAGGCCTTCGAGTTGGATCGCCAGAAAACATGAAGCTGATCCTTATCGACGTTGTGTGCTTTAAAGGCCCTAGGGTTCTCTGAATGGTAAACCAGTAAGGGCTTGACTTTAAAGTCCCCGCTAGCGTTGGCACATAGGGCAAGAGTCAACCGATCCTTCATTGGCTTATGCCCAGGCAATTTTTTCTCTTCGGCAGTGATGTAGGTTCGACTCGGCATCTTCTTCCAAAACAGCTCGGTTTCATCACAATTAAACACCTGCTGCTCTACGTAGCCTTCTTCCTGCACGATCTTTTCGAAGTTCTTGACAAAGTCAGCTGCAGCCTTTGTGTCCGCACTAGCAGCCTCTCCGTGGCGAACAACTGAATGAATCCCGGACCGTTTCTTAAATTTCTCGAACCAGCCACGAGATGCCTTGAAATCATCTGAGGAAGGCTCGGTTGAACTCTCCCCAGCATCACCCCCAGAGCTCTCCTCATCCAAGTCCGTAAAGATGGCGTGCGCCTTCTCGCAGATAACGGTCTCGGTAATGCTGTCGCCAATGATCTCTCTATCCTTAATCCACACTAGTAGAAGTCGTTCCATCTCTTCTATGATAGGGGTACGGCGTTTGGAAATTATGGTGATCCCCTTAGAAGGTTTCACTGCTTTAATAGCTTCCTTCTGTTTAAGGATTGTCGAGATCGTCGACATATTACGGCCATACTGTTTAGCAAGTTCACTCATGCGGATGCCACGCTCATGTTTTTCAATAATTTCCTGCTTAATTTCTAAAGAAAGCATTTCCTTCTTCCTTTTCTCACCACTACCACTACCACTGGCAAAACTAAGCCTTTTAGGACCCATACTTTACGTAAATTACCGTTAAAGGATGCACATAAAAAATCACGATTAAAACAAGAGTTAATAGCAGAACGCACAGAGCACAACTGCAAGAAGCCGACGAGAACAGAGGACTGACCCAAGACCCGCTAATTGAGCGTCCCTCCGAGGTCGATGTGCTGCCTTCTATCGGCGGAAATAAAAAACACTTCAGGCGCTATGAGCACCGACTACGCGTACGAGTATTGTTTACTTCGGGTGTCGAAAAAAACATTCGGGTGTAAAGTCGGAACGTGTTCGAATTGTACTTCGCGTGTCGAAAAATTCGGATACAACCGTACGACGAAAATTGCTTACTTTGTGTGGCGAAATAAAATTCGGGTGTAGAGTCGAAAATTTGCTCGAATTTTACTTCGGATGTTGGAAAATTCGGATGTAGATACGTTCGTGTGTAGAGGTTCCACTGTATATATATATATATATATATATATATATATATATATATATATATATATATATATATATATTATATATATATATATATATATATTATATATATATATATATATATATATATATATATATATATATATATATATATATATATATATATATATATATATATATATATATATATATATATATATATATATATATATATATACATACCATCATACATTGCTCCCATGTCTGGGAACCAAAATATATCATATACCCTGTTTGTTTTTACATTAAATCTGTTACTTGAAAATATTAATACCCAAGCTCCGAGACAGTTATATAACTCCCAGACATCAAAATATAAAACACTGAATATCCAAAGGTCTCTTAAGTACACTCAAAACAACACTGAGTAATTATTATTAAGAATTATATAAAACCACCTCTTACAACGATTCATCTACAGGATACGAGCGAATATGAAATAAACACTGGTGTTTGAAATAATACACTCTTTAGAAAAATAAATATATTCAATAAAAACTAAAACACTTTGTAAGACTTTACATAGAAATAAATCACTTAAAATACTAAGTCTGAACAAAACTTACATTAGGACAAAATGTTATGCTCTGAAAATTATATAATCACTTGACTTGAAATATTAAATCTGAATAAACCTTAGACTAATACAAAAGAAATAATTAAACTCTGAAAATTATACTGTATAATCACTTGGCTCGAAATATTATTAAATCTGCATAAAACCTTAGACTTAGAAAAAAAAAATAATTACATTCCAATGCTTAAAATCTTAAAGAACTTACATAAAGTAACTGATGAACGTATTTCACTTGCACAGGGCCAGTTACAAACAATTTACACAATGACAACACTCACCACAACACAATAAATTTAAAATCACTAGCCAAATTTACAGTGTTTTACCTCACTACAAACAATATACTTTGGGGCACAGATTCCCTTTGGAGAGGACACACTATAGGTACTGAGAGAGAGTGAGGGAGGCATTTTGGCTCTTTCACAGGACGGCTGCTTCTCCTCTGCTGCTATGCAGCCCTGGGGCACCTTTGTATGAATTAGCAGAAGATTCTAGGACCGACATCTGGAAGCTTAGGGGGTGGGGTGGCCTAAGGGAGTAATAGTCCGTGGGCTGAGGGGGCTCACCTTGCAGCCCCCCTTAAAATTGACAAAAGTGCATTTAGGTTGTAGCATTTGATCCATATTTTCATTTTTTTCAATGTTCCCATTGAAAAAATAGGGACTCACTACTACTCCTCGGCCACTTTATTTGATGACATCATCGAATTTTGCAGCTGCCAATTTTGGGGTAGGGGAAACCTAATTAGACATTACTCCAGACTAAATGGTCAGAGAAAGATAAATGACATATCAAAATGTTTGCTTTGGGTATCTATAACAGATAAAATAGACAATTTGCAATTATGTTTTATGACTAGGTCACCAGAGGTCAAAAGGTCACCAAATTTGGGGTCAAGTGAAAATTTTAGGCACCTCCATAAATGTAACCCCAGGACCAGCCAGACCAATATCTGATGACTTTTTTTGCCTTATTTCATCTCTAGAGACCTCAAGAAATAGAATGATACCCATTAAGTGTACTTATTGGCTAAATCACGGATATGAGATGTTATGTAAAAAGGTCAATTTTCAAATTTGTTGTTTTTTTGCCTCAAAATTGTAAAAACTGATAAAGCTCATAACTCTTCTTATAAAGGGGCTACGGAAATTATTTTGGTGTGTTTTCCCAAGTTTTGAGGGTCAGAGAATCCAAAAAAAAACATTCTCAACAATGTCAACTAAATTACATCATGCTGAAATTCAAGATGGACGCCACTCTGGATGCCGTAATTTTGACTTGGCTATAACTCCTCCATGAATGCAGCAAGAAAGATAATATTCGTGTCCTCACCCAGGTTCTTGAGATCACAGCATCCAATAAAGGCAGTCTCAACAAGCCTGTCAGTAAATTTGGGGAAAGTCACATAAATCAACAACAGAAATGCTTCATTTGAAGGTTACAACAATCATGAATGAAATACAATAAAACTACATGAATGTACAATATACTCATGTGATGCAAGACCTCATTGGGAAAATTCACACTGTGTTGATTTGGTCTACAGAAAAAAGTCAACCTATGCAAGGTTTAAAGTTTGATAGTCTACTTGGGTACCTTTGGGTCCACTTTTAATTAATGGAAAGGCAATTATTGGAAATATCTTGTGATACAAGGGAGGTCCTTGGTCCTTCGACCCTGAAATCTACAATCTTGTTACTTGAAACTTTCTTAGTCCAAGTCGGACCCACTATCATCACTTTCATAGTCATTATCAAAATTTCCATCACTTTCATTGTTTTCATCAAGGCTTTCATCATCAGACGTCTCATCATTGTCCATCGTCTCAAGTACATAAGACATACTTGTAGGAGGTGCAGTTCCCTTGAACCAACAGGGTTCTAGATTTCCATCCTTCATTATCCAACCATGATCCACAGCTGGATGAGGGACCTCAGGTTTGAGATAATGGGCATGTTTCCATATCGCAACCTGATAGTTCACCTCCTGATATGCTCATTTAGACACTCTTGGTGGCTGAAGAGATGAAAGATCAACATTCTTCTTTGAATCCAGCGACTGCCCACTGCACTTTAACTCGAGCATTTGGTATCGAAGCTGGTCAACCTCCTTTGTCTTAGTTTTGGCAGAATACATGGTGCAGGTGAAATCCTCAAGAGCCAGGAATATTTCATCGGTTACCTCCCATGACTCCCCTAGGTAACTGAAGACTTCTTGGTACCTTGGGCATTTCTATAGAATTCGCAGCGGTTTTAACTTGACACTTCCTTTAAAGGCACTGGTCATATCGCATCCACTGAATGCATGCAGACCAAGGAGAGTGGCACAGTAAGTTGGTGTGAACCCTTTCAATAGTTCTGTGACATCTATGAATCGCCTTCTATTCCCAGTGCCAGTATCAAAAAGGAGTTGCACACCTAAGTTTGGAGCATAATACAGAAGTATGAAGAATATGTCACTGTCTGGACTTCGAACCCGAAGAAATTTATATCCTTCATCCTTGGCATAGGTTGAATAGAGAATGACACGTGAATAAGTCTCTTCCTGGATTGAGTCAAGAGATTCTATTTGAAATGCAGTGATCTTCTCATTGTGTGCCTTGAGTTTGTACGCCTTGCCCTTACAAACTAAGATAAGCTTCTTCTCTACCTTCTGTATATTCTCCTACATGCACCAAATCGTCAAGAGTAATTCAATGAGCTGAGTTTTATTGTCGTCATTACTCAAGAACTCTTCCTAGTTATCTGGTCGCCTTGAGTTTTCTCCACTACCCAAACGTTTTTCTCTGAGCCAAGATTTGATCTCTCCAGGGATTTTATTGAATTGGGCATGTAAACCGAGAGTGTTTAAATGAGCATATCAGGAGGTGAACTATCAGGTTGCGATATGGAAACGTGCCTATTATCCCAAACCTGAGGTCTGTCATCTAGCTGTGGATCATGGTTGGATAATGAAGGATGGAAATCTAGAACCCTGTTGGTTCTAGGGAACTGCACTTCCTACAAGTATACAAGGTACCTTGAGGTGATGCTACAGATGGTGAATATGGGTGCCGAAAGCAGCAGAGACAGCAAGCATCGTGATACCCATTCATCACAGATCCAGAAGAGTGAGAAAGCCGCCAGGAAGATCAAGCAAAGAACGCATTCATAACAGAGAGACTGAAGAAGAATGATGACTTCTTTGCTCGATTGCCCAAACAGAGGCTGAAGACTTTAGCTGACATTGGCAAGAAAGCACTTGTGAAAAATAAAGTAACAAAACAGTGGAGTACAAACAGCAGGGGAATATCACATTCAAGTCGTTGGTAAAGTCTCAAAACCACAAATTGGATGTCCAAGAGCTTCTACGATACTCACTCATGCCTGTGCCATCATCACTTGAGACACCAGATGGGTATCCCCTGAAGACAGACAAGAGCAAGGCATTCCACCACTTAGTGAAAGACACGAATGATTCCGCTATTCCTCCTGACAAAGATACCATGAATGTAGGAGATGGAAATGCCGTGTTTCACTCAATGAAGGAAATGCCAAAAACATTCAAACAGATATGTCAAAACATCTAGTCCGTCTCTACATATGGGAAATCCAGCGTGATTTTCAGCACTGCCACTTACATACCCAATTCAATAAAATCCCTGGAGAGATCAAATCTTGGCTCAGGAGAAAAAAAGTCTGGTTAGTGGAGAAAACACAAGGCGACCAGATAACTGGAAAGAGATCTTGAGTAATGACGACAATAAAACTCAGCCCGTTGAATTACTCTTGAGGGTTTGGTGCACTGAGGAGAATATACCGAAGGTAGAGAAAAAGAAGCTTATCTTAGTTTGTAAGGGCAAGGCGTACGAACTCAAGGCACACAATGAGAAGATCACTGCATTCCAAATTGAATCTCTTGACTCAATCCAGGAAGAGACTGATTCACGTGTCATTCTCTATTCAACCTATGCCAAGAATGAAGAATATAAATTTCTTCGGGTTCGAAGTCCAGACAGTGACATATTCTTCATACTTCTGTATTATGCTCCAAACTTAGGTGTGCAACTCCTTTTTGATACTGGCACTGGGAATAAAAGGTGTTTCATTGATGTCACAGAACTATCGAAAGGGTTCACACCAACTTACTGTGCCGCTCTCCTTGGTCTGCATGCATTCAGTAGATGCGATATGGCCAGTGCCTTTAAAGGAAGTGTCAAGTTAAAACCGCTGCGAATTCTACAGAAATGCCCAAAGTACCAAGAAGTCTTCAGTTGCCTAGGGGAGTCATGGGAGGTAACCGATGAAATATTCCTTGCTCTTGAGGATTTCACCTGCACCATGTATTCTGCCAAAACTAAGACAAAATTAGGTTGACCAGCTTCGATACCAAATGCTCGAGTTAAAGTGCAGTGGGCAGTCGCTGGATTCAAAGAAGAATGTTGATCTTTCATCTCTTCAGCCACCAAGAGTGTCTAAATGAGCATATCAGGAGGTGAACTATCAGGTTGCGATATGGAAACTTGCCCATTATCTCAAACCTGAGGTCCCTCATCCAGCTGTGGATCATGGTTGGATAATGAAGGATGGGAAATCTAGAACCCTGTTGGTTCAAGGGAACTGCACTTCCTACAAGTATGGCTGATATACTGGAGACGATGAACGATGATGAAACGTCTGATGATGAAAGCCTCGATGAAAACAATGAAAGTGATGGAAATTTTGATAATGACTATGAAAGTGATGATAGTGGGTCCGACTTGGACTAATAAGATGGAAGTAACAAGATGGTAGAATTCAGGGTCAAAGGACCAAGGACCTCCCTTGTATCACAAGGTATTTCCAATAATTGCCTTTCCATTAATTAAAAGTGGACCCAAAGATACCCAAGTAGACTATCAAACTTTAAACCTTGCATAGGTTAACTTTTTTCTGTAGCCCAAAGCAACACAGTGTGAATTTTCGAAATGAGGTCTTGCATCATATGAGTATATTGTACATTCATGTAGTTTTATTGTATTTCATTCATGATTGTCATAACCTTCAAATAAAGCATTTCTGTTGTTGATTTATGTGACTTTCCCCAAATTTACTGACAGACTTGTTGAGACTGCCTTTATTGGATGCTGTAATCTCAAGAACCTGCTTGAGGACACGAATATTACCTCTCTTGCTGCATTCATGGAGGAGTTATAGCCAAGTCAAAATTATGGCATCCAGAGTGGCGACCATCTTGAATTTCAGCATGATGTAATTAGTTGACATTGTTGAGAATGCTTTTTTTGGATTCTCTGACCCCAAAACTTGGGAAAACACACCAAAATAATTTCCGTAGCCCCTTTATAAGAAGAGTTATGAGCTTTATCAGTTTTTACAATTTTGAGGCAAAAAAACAACAAATTTGAAAATTGACCTTTTTACATATCTCATTTCCGTGATTTGGCCAATAAGTACACTTAATGGGTATCATTCTATTTCTTGAGGTCTCTAGAGATGAAATAAGGCAAAAAAAAGTCATCAGATATTGGTCTGGCTGGTCCTGGGGTTACATTTATGGAGGTGCCTAAAATTTTCACTTGACCCCAAATTTGGTGACCTTTTGACCTCTGGTGACCTAGTCAGTAAACATAATTGCAAATTGTCTATTTTATCTGTTAGAGGGACCCAAAGCAGACATTTTGATATGTCATTTATCTTTCTCTGACCATTCAGTCCGGAGTAATGTCTAATTAGGTTTCCCCTACCCCAAAATTGGCAGCTGCAAAATTCGATGATGTCATCAAATAAAGTGGCCGAGGAGTAGTAGTGAGTCCCTATTTTTTCAATGGGAACATTGATAAAATGAAAATATGGATCAATTGCTACAACCTAATTGCATTTTTGTCAATTTTAAGGGGGGGGGGGTGCAAGGTGAGCCCCCTCAGCCCACGGACTATAAGGTTGCCAAAAATTACTCTTGAAGGCGTACCAATGCAACGCGAAACGGCTCTCTTTCTCAGCTAGCTCTGCCCACCTTGTCCTCGAAATAAAAGAAAAAAAAATAGAAAATCTAACACTAGGGTTTCGAGAACTTTCCAAACCACGTAGCATACAAAAGAATTGAATATTTTCTCATAAATATGACGCATTACCTCATAAAAATCTAAAAACAACATTTACATAAGCCCTTATTCATATTTCGTGTGGATCATATAACACTATTAACAGATTGCATAAGACTACGTGAAAAAAAGTTAATTCTTAAAAATAACATAAAGTTACATATACTGACTTGAATGAAAAATACAATGAAATAAACTACGAAAGTCTTACATAATTTACATAACAAACTTATACCTACTTGAGAGAAACTCATCTTAAGAGCTGGCTATTCACCTCTTCAATGCACATATGAAAACATAATAAAATACCTGATTAACTTATTTACTCTACACTTGACCAGACGTAATGACCACCTAATTAACCTTTGATTATTATTTTTCATCTTATTAACAAAAGTTAAAGGATTATGATCTGAATACACTGTAATCTCTTCATTTTGACCTCAAACTTGCTCATCACTGCGACTAATACTAGTATTTCCTTTTCAACTGTCGAGTAGGCTCGCTGATGTTTCTTCATCTTCGACGACATAAAACAAACAGGGTGAAGAATTCCTTCCTCGTCTCCTTGCAATAAGACAGCCCCGATCCCATTATCCGACCCATCCAATTGGATAAGGAATTTCTCGTTGAAATCTGGTGCTTGAAGTATCAGTTTCGAAGTTAATATGGCTTTCTTCGGATTTTTCCTCTTTCTTGGTATCTCGATAACGTTGGTTCGGTCACTGCTCTTCTCCAAAATCCGGAATGGTTCTTGGAACTCGTTGGCGAGAGGGAATCTCCTTTCTGATGCGTAGACAAAAACCTGCCGTCCTACTATAAACTGTCTGTCTGAACTCTTCTTACCAAACCTTTTCTTTATCCGTACTTGACTCGTTTTCACGTCTTCTAAAAAAAATTTCCTTAACTCACCGATCCTTTTCCTCATATCCTTGACATTTTCTCCATCCGTTTTCTCTCGGTCCTTCCATCTTTCTGCTAACATTTTAATCGGTCCTCCTATCTCGTCCAAATACCATTTCATTCGGGCTACATCCCATGCTTTCTTGATAAGCATTACGTACCTCGAATAACATCAATGGTAGTCCGATGTCCCATTCATTCCCCCTTTCATTACAGAACTTCGATAACATACTTTTCAAAGTTTGATGAAACCTCTCTAATGCACCTTGGGTCTCCAGATGATAAGCAGTTGATAGTTGTTGTTTCACATCCACCAGTTCATTTCGTCTTTAAACAGTTTTCACATGAAATTCGTTCCTCGGTCACTTTGAACAATTTCCGGAATACCAAACTCAGTAAAATAGTCTAGTAGCTTCTTGGCGAATATTTTGGCACTGATGTTCCTGACAGGTATGGCTTCTGGGTATCTTGTCACTGGACACATCAAGGTTAACATATTCGTGACCTTTTTTTGTCCTTGATAAAGGTCCCACAATGTCAATCATTACCTTGCTGAAGGGTTCTCCTCACACTTCCATCAGGTGTAAGGGAGCTTTCTTAATGTACTTGTTTGGCTTTCCAGCTATCTAATTTATGTGACATGCACGGCAAAACTGGCTTACGTCCTTATATATGCCAGGCCAGAAAAAGTGTTTCATAACCTTCTCCGTCGTCTTCCTTATCTCCATCTCATCCACCACACGGTACAATAACTCGGTTAATGTTGCATCCTTCCGTTAGAATCCTATCAGCCTTTTCCTACTCACTTGTCATAATTCTAACACTGAGTTTTCTATTTTGTCCAACTCCATTTCTCCTTTCTCTTCTTGTCCAGTTGTCTGTCGTTCCTCATTGCTCGGGCTTACTCAGGAGTTCTCTTCTTGCGTACCTTCAAGGGAATCCTCTTCTTCGGAAAACAAATCCTCCAAGTTCATCGTTCCTTTAATTTCTTTTTCTTCTTCAGCAACCATTTTCTTCGTCATACTTCTAGTTGTTACACAACTAGGAAACAAATACGGGTAGTCCTTCTCGAGTTCAGTCGTAAGACTATACTTCAATTGTTTCTCCGTTACAATGGGACAAGGGACAAACGGCATCCCACCAACCTCATTACCCAGCAGGATGTCTACTCTGTCGACAGCCAATGAATTCTTTACTGCAAAATCAAAATTACCTGTCACCAACTCGCATGACAATTTCAAACGGCAAATAGGGGTAGCCTCTTCACCTCCTATTCCTTTCAAAATAACCGAATCGCCTGTGAGAGACTGCTCCACCAAAGGGTATACTCCTCGTACCACCAGAATATGGTTAAAAACTGTGTGGTGCAATATCCTGACCGGGGTTCATTTACTCCCATCTATTGCTGTTAACATTCCTTCGTATATATATATATATATATATATATATATATATATATATATATATATATATATATATATATATATATGGTTTAAAGGTATGCACACCTGTTCGGGTTTGTCCTGTTCGTCATGTAACCGTTGTCTGGTTTATTTTCCTCTTCATCCTTTCCCGACTGTTTCTTCGTCTTCGCATCCTGTGACGTGGAATTATTGTTAATCACTTGGGCGACTGCTTTCGGTTGTTTTGTCCAACCTTCTTTACAGATATGGCCTCTCTTGCCACACTTAAAACACACAATATTAACCTTCTGCACGTCTTTCATGATACTTGAAGGATGATGATTCAACGATTGTTGCTGTGGTACTATCACATTCTGCTTAGGAACAGTACCAGTGCTACTTCCACTGTAACTGTTGAACTTGTTCATGTAGTTATTACTGAACTGGTTTTCATGGTTCGGCGAATACTTGACACTTGGTCAGAGCGACGGTTGAAACTTCATGCCTGAGGAGGGTTTACGACGTAATATTATAACCTTCACTCAGCGAAGCGGCTTTATCAAGTTTCTTCACCTCTCTCTCTCTCTCAAGTACGTTCGAATATGTTCAGGAATTCCTCATAGATACTGTTCTATTACTATCAATTCTTCTAAATCAGCTATCTCCCTCACATTAGCAGCCTCTGTCTACCTCTTAAAACATGGTCGTACCTTATAAGCGTAATCCAGGAAAGTCATTTTCTCATCCTTCCTCAAACTTCGAAACCTTTCATTACAATATTCAGGGGTTATCCGATAAACTTGTAGCAAGCTCCTCTTCACTTCTTGATACTCCTTCCTCTGGCTGAGATAAAGATAAGTAAACACGGCGTCCTTTCCCAAACAGTACACTCTGCAATAACACAGACCATTTATCTTCGGGCCATTGCATCGTCGATGCGAAAGTTTCAAAATGATCAAAGAATTTACCAGGAGCCTCTTCTGTGAACCTTGAAATTCACCTCTGGGCATCCGACACATTAAACACAGGATCATGCAGAGCAGGGGTCACCTCTGTCTGTGTTGCCGACCCTGCACGAGCATTCAACAGCTCCAAACTCCCTCGCATGTCTCGCTTCTTCCATCTCTTTTTCTTCCTGCCTTCTCTCTTTTTCTTCCCGTGTTCTCTTTATTCTTTTTCTCGTTTTGCCTCTCATACCCTTGCAAGTCGGGCTTCTTCTTTCTCTTCTGCCATCATCTTAACTTGATCAAATTCTACTCTGCTGCAATTCATTGAATCTCAGCCTCTACATCCCTATCTGTTTTCAAGCCTTCAGTTTGTGGGTCAACTGGTCCTTGCTTCACTAAAAATTCTTCCTCAGCTTCCTCCAACAGTTAACGAGCTGCTACAATATTTTCTTCCGACAACTCTCCCGAGTTTATCAACGCTTCTAAGGCTAGACACTTGATTTGGGTTTTAATCACTCCACTCGTTGTATGGCCACCAAATGCCATTAAAATGGAGAGCCACTGAGCTTTAGTTACTTTAGCTTCTGACAATGCCTGAACATTTGGGTTATTCAAAAACTCTTGGATATTGAACTCTGCCTTCTTGTACTTTTACAATATTCAATACCTCTCAAAAAAAAAAAAAATATCCTAAAGATACACAAAATCCTATCGACACTATACTGTTCAAACCTTTAATCAAACATTGTCCTGCTATCACCAATATCTAAAACAAGCCTCGCTCGATGCCAAGGGTATGAGCACCAAAAATATATTATACAATGGTCCCGTGTATGGGAACCAAACTATAATATGTATATTATTGCTAGCTAGCTATACAACCTCGCGAGTTCTAAACTCACCTATTTGTTTTTACATTAAATCTGTTACACTTGAAAATATTTATAACCAAGCTCCGAGACAGTTATATAATTCCCAGACATCAAATTATACAACACTGAATATCTAAAGGTCTCTTAAGTATCAAAACAACACTGGGTAATTATTATTAAGAACTATTTAAAACCACCTCTTACTACGATTCATTAACAGGATATGAGCGAGTATAAAATAAGCACTGGTGATTGAAATAATACACTCTTTACAAAAATAAATATACTCTATATAAATTAAAACACTTTGAAAGACTTTACATAAAAAAAATCACTTTAAATATTAAGTCTGAACAAAACTTACATTAAGACAAAATGTTACGATCTGAAAATTATATAATCACTTGACTTGAAATATTATATGAGAATAAACCTTAGACAAAGACAAAAGAAATAATTACGCTCAAAAAATTACACAAGCACTTGACTTGAAATATTAAATGAGAATAAATCTTAGACTAAGACAAAAGAAATAATTACACTCTGAAAATTATATAATCACTTGACTCGAAATATTATTAAATCTGCATAAAACCTTAGAATAAGACAAAATAAACAATTACACTCCAATACTTAAACTCCTAAAGAACTTACATAAAGTAACGGATAAACTTACTAACTTCACGTATTTTACTTGCACAGGGCCAGTTACAACAATTTACACAATGACAATACTCACCACAACACAAATTTCAAATCACTTGCTAAATTTACTGCAACATAACTCACTACGCACGATATACGTTGGGGCACAGAATCACTTTGGAGAGGACACGCTATAGATACTAAGAGAGAGTGAGGGAGGCACTTTGGCTCTTTTACAGGACGGCTGCTTCTCCTCTGCTGCTATGCAGCCCTGGGGCGCCTATATATGAATTAGCTACTTCCAGAAGATTCTAGGACCGAGATCTGGAAGCTTGGGGGGGGGCCCTTAAGGCGTAAGGCTGCCAAAAATTACTCTTGAACGCGTACCGACACAACGCAAAATGGCTCTCTCTCTCTCTCTCTCTCTCTCTCTCTCAGCTAGCTCCGCCCACCTTGTCCTCGAAATAAAAAAAAAAAAAATCTAACACTAGGGTTCTCAAAAATCTTCCAAAGCATGTGGCATATAAAAGAATTGCGTATTTTCTCACAAAAATGACGCAATACCTCATTAAAATCTAAAAAAAACATTTACATAAGCCCTTGTTCATATCTCGTGTGGATCATATAACACTCTTAACAGATTATGAAAGACTTGGTATAAAAAATACTTGAAATAAGAAATTAATTCTTAAAAATAACGTAAATTTACATATATTGACTTGAATGAAAAATACATTGAAATTAACGACGAAAGTCTTCGTGATTTACATAGCAGACTTATTACTACATAAGAGGAACTCATCTTAACAGATGGCTATTCGTCTCTCCAATGCTCGTATGAAAACATAAGTAAAATACCTGATACACTTATTTACTCTGCACTAGACCAGCTTCGTAAGAATATAAATAAATATATATATATATATATATATATATATATATATATATATATACATATACATATATATATATATATATATATATATATATATATATCTATATATATATATATATACATATACAGTGTATAAATATATATATATATATATATATATATATATATATATATATATATATATATATATATATATATATATATATATATATACATATGTATATATATATATATATATATATATATATATATATATATATATATATATATATATATATATATATACATATATATATATAATATATATATATATATATATATATATATATATATATATATATATATATATATATATATATATATATATATATTATACACTGTATATGTATATATATATATATATATATATATATATATATATATATATATATATATATATAATATGCATTATATATGTATGGTGTGTTTTTATTGTATAAAATAAACTTTCTCGTTGGTGAACAGCAAAGTCATTGATTGACCCCCAAATACCACAAGAGAGAGACATCTTGGTGTCCATTGTATGGACACATGTGGTCTTTGAAGGCCGAAGCCATTGCCTGTAATGTTGCTGCGGCCAAAATGGTGAATTTCCCTTAGCAGGAACTGCTAAGAAAAAGGTTGGAATGAAGTACAGTACAGTTTGTCAACAGAGTTTCTCCCTAAAAACATCCATTTGAAAAGGGCCGGTTTTTCTTCTCGACTATCAAAGAGGAGCCATTTTGAAACAATAGTGGTAATACCGAGAATGAAGTAATTGTAAAGATGAAAAAGAAGGTATGAAAAACTTAAGCGACGGGGAAATGAATAGAGAGTAATCATGAGGACTGGAATACTGTACTAGTTACAGAGCAGGTAAATAAAATGCGACCAGTGCCACATACACAAAGCAGAAAAACAAATGCAAATTAGCATACAATAAATAAAATCGAGACCAAACCTCGCAATACACTGACAAATGCAGAAATATAGTGGATGCACACAATAATTAACAAATTTCTAATTTGACAGAGTTAAAGCCCATTTGATTAAATTCCTTTATTTCTTTCCATATCTTATGGCTTTTTTATTTTTTATACATTCTTCAGCCCTAAACTACGTTGTGCACGATTAATACATGAGCAAAACTGAAGGAAAATTGTAGTTGTATCATTTGTTTGTTATTCATAACATAACTTGCATATTACCAGTAAGCCTCCCATTGATAGAAAAACTGAAAAAAAAAATGGAAAGAAAGTAGGTATTTCTATTGGAGGAAAAATTGAAAAATTGAATGAAACAAGGTATAACTACTCTTTTTCCTGTGTATGTTGATTAAATTATGATTTCCTGCAAACTATATCGGATCTGTGGCCAGCACTTTCCAAGGTGGTCGCTTTGCTTACTCGTAACGGAATAAATACGCACAACTGTCAGGTCAGATATGAGATCACAATAAATGTAACCATAAAGAAATGAATTGTAGAAGCAAAAAAAACCTCATATAGGGATAGGAGGTCTAAAGAGGCTGTCACAAGTAGGCAAGTAGGTAGGGAAAAGGGGTCTATGAGGGTGTCGCAGTTAGGGAAGCGGATAGGGATAGAGGGTCTAAAGACGCTGTCACAAGTAGGTAAGTAGCTGGGATAATAAGTCTATGTGGGTGTCGCAGTTATGTTAGTGGGTAGGGAAAGGGGGTCTAAAGAAGCTGTCACAAGTAGGCAAATAGGTAGGGATAAGGGGTCTATGACGGTGTCGCAGTTAGGTAAGTGGGTGGGGATAGGGGGTCTAGAAAACACTGTCACAAGTAGGTAAATAGATAGGGATAAGGGGTCTATGGGGGTGTCGCAGTTAGGTAAGTGGGTAGGGATAGGGGGTCTAAAGAGGCAGTCACAAGTAGGTAAGTAGGTAGGGATAAAGGGTCTATGTGGGTGTCACAGTTAGGTAAGTGGGTAGGGATAGGGGGTCTAAAGATGCTGTCACAAGTAGGCAAGTAGGTAGGGATAAGGGGTCTCTGGGGGTGTCGCAGTTAGGTAAGTGGGTAGGGATAGGGGGTCTAGAAGATGATGTCACAAGTAGGTAAATAGGTAGGGATAAGGGGTCTATGGGGGTGTCGCAGTTAGGTAAGTGGGTATGGATAGGGGGTCTAAAGAGGCTGTCACTAGTAGGTAAGTAGGTAGGGATAAGGGGTCTATGGGGGTATCAAAGTTAGGTAAGTGGGTAGGGATAGGGGGTCTAAAGAGGCTGTTACAAGTAGGTAAGTAGTTAGGGATAAGGGGTCTATGGGGGTATCACAGTTAGGTAAGTGGGTAGGGATAGGGGTCTAAAGAGGCTGTCACATGTAGGTAAGTAGGTAATAATAAGGGGTCTATGGGGGGGTCACAGTTAGGTAAGTGGGTAGGGATAGGGGTCTAAAGAGGCTGTCACAAGTAGGTAAGTAGGTAGGAATAAGGGGTCTATGGGGGTGTCGCAGGTAGGTAAGTGGGAAAAGGATAGGGGGTCTAAAGAGGCTGTCACAAGTAGGTAAGTAGGTAGGAATAAGGGGTCTATTGGGGTGTCACAGTTAGGTAAGTGGGAAAGGGATAGGGGGTCTAAAGAGGCTCTCACAAGTAGGTAAGTAGGTAGGGATAAGGGGTTTATGGGGGTATCACAGTTAGGTAAGTGGGTAGGGATAAGGGTCTAAAAAGGCTGACACAAGTAGGTAAGTAGGTAGGAATAAGGGGTCTATTGGGGTGTCGCAGGTAGGTAAGTGGGAAAAGGATAGGGGGTCTAAAGAGGCTGTCACAAGTAGGTAAGTAGGTAGGGATAAGGGGTCTATGGGGGTATCACAGTTAGATAAGTGGGTAGGGATAGGGGGTCTAAAGAGGCTGTCACAAGTAGGTAAGTAGGTAGGGATAAGGGGTCTATGGGGGTATCACAGTTAGATAAGTGGGTAGGGATAGGGGGACTAAAGAGGCTGTCACAAGTAGGTAAGTAGGAAGGAATAAGGGGTCTATGGGGGTGTCCGTGGTATGTAAGTGGGAAAGGGATAGGTGGTCTAAAGAGGCTGTCACAAGTAGGTAAGTAGGTAGGGATAAGGGGTCTATGGGGGTGTCGCAGTTAGGTAAGTGGGTATGGATAGGGGGTCTAAAGAGGCTGTCACAAGTATGTAAGTAGGTAGGGATAAGGGGTCTATGGAGGTGTCACAGTTAGGTAAGCGGGTAGGGATAGGGGATCTAAAGAGGCTGTCACAAGTAGTTAAGTAGGTAGGGATAAGGGGTCTATGGGGGTGTCACAGTTAGGTAAGTGGGTAAGGATAGGGGGTCTAAGAAGGCTGTCACAAGTAGGTAAGTAGGTAAGGATAAGGGGTCTAAGGGGGTATCGCCGGTAGGTAAGTAGGTAGGGATATTGGGTCTAAAGAGGCAGCCACAAGTAGGTAAGTAAGTAGGGATAAGGGGTCTATGGGGGTATCACAGTTAGGTATGTAGGTATGGATAGGGGTTTAAAGAGGCCGTCACGAGTAGGTAAGTAGGTAGGGATAAGGGGTCTATGGAGGTGTCGCAGTTAGGTAAGTGGGTAGGGATAGGGGATCTAGAGAGGCTATCACAAATAGGTAAATAAGCAGGGATAAGGGGTCTAAGGAGGCTTTCACAAGTAGCTAAGTAGGTAGGGATAAGGGGTCTATGGGGGTGTCACAGGTAGGTAAGTGGGCAAGGATAGGGGGTCTAAGGAGGCTGTCAGAAGTAGGTAAGTAGGTAAGGATAGGGCGTCTAAGGGGGTGTCGCAGGTAGGTAAGTAGGTAGGGATAGGGGGTCTAAAGAGGAAGTCACAAGTAGGTAAGTAGGTAGGGATAAGGGGTCTATGGAGGTGTCACAGTTAGGTAAGTGGGTAGGGATAGGGGATCTACAGAGGCTGTCACAAGTAGGTAAGTAGGTAGGGTTAAGGGGTCTATGGGGGTGTCGCAGTTAGGTAAGTGGGTAGGGATAGGGGGTCTAAAGAGGCTGTCACGAGCAGGTAGTAGGTAGGATAAGGGGTCTATGGGGGTGTCACAGTTAGGTAAGTGGGAGGGATAGGGGGTCTAAAGAGGCAGTCACAAGTAGGTTAGGTAAGTAGGTAGGGATAAGGGGTCTATGGGGGTATCACAGTTATGTAAGTGGGTAGGATAAGGGTCTAAAGAGGCTGTCACGAGTAGGTAAGTAGGTAGGATAAGGGGTCTATGGGGGTGTCACAGTTAGGTAAGTGGGAGGGATAGGGGGTCTAAAGAGGCTGTCACAAGTAGGTAGGTAAGTAGGTAGGGATAAGGGTCTATGGGGGTATCGCAGTTAGGTAAGTGGGTAGGGATAGGGGTCTAAAGAGGCTGCACAAGTAGGTAAGTAGGTAGGAATAAGGGTCTATGGGGGTGTCACAGTTAGGTAAGTGGGTAGGATAGGGGGTCTAAGGAGGCTGTCACAAGTAGGTAAGTAGGTAGGGATAGGGGGTCTAAGGGGGTGTCGCCGTAGGTAAGTGAGTAGGGATAGGGGGTCTAAAGAGGCTGTCACAGTAGGTAAGTAGGTAGGGATAAGGGTCTAAGGGGGTGTCGCAGGTAGGTAAGTGGGAAAATGATAGGGGGTCTAAAGAGGCTGTCACAAGTAGGTAAAAGTAGTAGGGATAAGGGGTCTATGGGGGTATCACAGTTAGGTAAGTGGTAGGGATTGGGGTCTAAAGAGGCTGTCAAAAGTAGGTAAGTAGGTAGGGATAAGGGGTCTATGGGGGTGTCACAGTTAGGTAAGTGGGTAGGGATAGGGGGTCTAAGAGGCTGTCACAAGTAGATAAGTAGGTAATGATAGGGGGTCTAAGGGGTTTTCGCAGGTAGGGATAGGGGATCTAAGAGGCTGTCACAAGTAGGTAAGTAGGTAGGGATAAGGAGTCTATGGGGTGTCTTAGGTAGTTAAGTGGGTAGGGATAGGGGATCTAGAAGGATGTCACAAGTAGGTAAGTAGGTAGGATAGGGGTCTAAAGAGGCTGTCACAAGTAGGTAAGTAGGTAGGGATAAGGGGTCTATGGGGGTGTCGCAGGTAGCAAGTGGTAGGGATAGGGGGTCTAAAGAGGCTGTCACAAGTAGGTAAGTAGGTAGGGATAAGGGGTCTATGGGGTGTCGCAGTTAGGTAAGTAGGTAGGGATAGGGGGTCTAAAGAGGCTGTCACAAGTAGGTAAGTAGGTAGGGATAAGGGGTCTATGAGGGTGTCGCAGTAGGTAAGTAGGTAGGGATAGGGGGTCTAAAGAGGCTGTCACAAGTAGGTAAGTAGGTAGGGATAAGGGGTCTAGGGGGTGTCGCAGGTAGGTAAGTAGGTAGGGATAAGGGGTCTAAAGAGGCTGTCACAAGTAGGTAAGTAGGTAGGGATAAGGGGTCTCTGGGTGTCGCAGTTAGGTAAGTGGGTAGGGATAGGGGTCTAAAGAGGCTGTCACAAGTAGGTAAATAGGTAGGATAAGGGGTCTATGGGGGTGTCTCAGTTAGGTAAGTGGGTAGGGATAGGGGGTCTAAAGAGGCTGTCACAAGTAGGTAAGTAGGTAGGGATAAGGGGTCTATGGGGGTGTCGCAGTTAGGTAAGTAGGTAGGGATAGAGGGTCTAAAGAGGCTGTCACAAGTAGGTAAGTAGGTAGGGATAAGGGGTCTATGGGGGTGTCACAGTTAGGTAAGTGGGTAGGATAAGGGGTCTAAAGAGGCTGTCACAAGTAGGTAAGTAGGTAGGGATAAGGGTCTATGGGGGTGTCACAGTTAGGTAAGTGGGTAGGGATAGGGGGTCTAAAGAGGCTGTCACAAGTAGGTAAGTAGGTAGGGATAAGGGGTCTATGGGGTGTCGCAGTTGGTAAGTGGGTAAGGATAGTGGGTCTAAAAGGCTGTCACAAGTAGGTAAGATATAAGGGGTCTATGGGGGTGTCGTAGTTAGGTAAGTGGGTAGGGATAGGGGGTCTAAAGAGGCTGTCCACAAGTAGGTAAGTAGGTAGGGATAAGGGGTATGGGGTGTCGCAGTTAGGTAAGTGGGTAGGGATAGGGGGTCTAAAGAGGCTGTCACAAGTAGGTAAGTAGGTAGGGATAAGGGGTCTATGGGGGTGTCGTAGTTAGGTAAGTGGGTAGGGATAGGGGGTCTAAAGAGGCTGTCACAAGTAGGTAAGTAGGTAGGGATAAGGGTCTATGGGGTGTCGCAGTTAGGTAAGTGGTAGGGATAGGGGGTCTAAAGAGGCTGTCACAAGTAGGTAAGTAGGTAGGGATAAGGGGTCTATGGGGGTGTCGTAGTTAGGTAAGTGGGTAGGGATAGGGGTCTAAAGAGGCTGTCACAAGTAGGTAAGTAGGTAGGGATAAGGGTCTATGGGGGTGTCGCAGTTAGGTAAGTGGGTAGGGATAGGGGGTCTAAAGAGGCTGTCACAAGTAGGTAAGTAGGTAGGGATAAGGGGTCTATGGGGGTGTCGCAGTTAGGTAAGTGGGTAGGGATAGGGGGTCTAAAGAGGCTGTCACAAGTAGGTAAGTAGGTAGGGATAAGGGGTCTATGGGGGTGTCGCAGTTAGGTAAGTGGGTAGGGATAGGGGGTCTAAAGAGGCTGTCACAAGTAGGTAAGTAGGTAGGTATAGGGGGTCTAAAGAGGCTGTCACAAGTAGGTAAGTAGGTAGGGATAAGGGTCTATGGGGTATCGCAGTTAGGTAAGTAGGTAGGATAGGGGTCTAAAGAGGCTGTCACAAGTAGGTAAGTAGGTAGGATAAGGGGTCTATGGGGGTGTCGCAGTTAGGTAAGTGGGTAGGGATAGGGGGTCTAAAGAGGCTGCACAAGTAGGTAAGTAGGTAGGGATAAGGGGTCTATGGGGGTGTCGCAGTTGGTAAGTGGGTAAGGATAGGGGTCTAAAAGGCTGTCACAAGTAGGTAAATAGGTAGGGATAAGGGGTCTATGGGGGTGTCGCAGTTAGGTAAGTGGGTAGGGATAGGGGGTCTAAAGAGGCTGCCACAAGTAGGTAAGTAGGTAGGGATAAGGGGTCTATGGGGTGTCAGTTAGGTAAGTGGGTAGGGATAGGGGTCTAAAGAGGCTGTCACAAGTAGGTAAGTAGGTAGGGATAAGGGGTCTATGGGGGTGTCGCAGTTAGGTAAGTGGGTAAGGATAGGGGGTCTAAAGAGGCTGTCACAAGTAGGTAAGTAGGTAGGGATAAGGGGTCTATGGGGGTGTCGCAGTTAGGTAAGTGGGTAGGGATAGGGGTCTAAAGAGGCTGTCACAAGTAGGTAAGTAGGTAGGGATAAGGGGTCTATGGGGGTGTCGCAGTTAGGTAAGTGGGTAGGGATAGGGGGTCTAAAGAGGCTGTCACAAGTAGGTAAGTAGGTAGGGATAAGGGGTATGGGGTGTCGCAGTTAGGTAAGTAGGTAGGGATAGGGGGTCTAAAGAGGCTGTCACAAGTAGGTAAGTAGGTAGGGATAAGGGGTCTATGGGGGTGTCGCAGTTAGGTAAGTGGGTAGGGATAGGGGGTCTAAAGAGGCTGTCACAAGTAGGTAGGTAAGTAGGTAGGGATAAGGGTCTATGGGGGTGTCAGTTAGGTAAGTGGGTAGGGATAGGGGTCTAAAGAGGCTGTCACAAGTAGGTAAGTAGGTAGGGATAAGGGGTCTATGGGGGTGTCGCAGTTAGGTAAGTGGGTAGGGATAGGGGGTCTAAAGAGGCTGTCACAAGTAGGTAAGTAGGTAGGATAAGGGGTCTATGGGGGTGTCACAGTTAGGTAAGTGGGTAGGGATAGGGGGTCTAAAGAGGCTGTCACAAGTAGGTAAGTAGGTAGGGATAAGGGGTCTATGGGGGTCGCAGTTAGGTAAGTAGGTAGGGATAGGGGGTCTAAAGAGGCTGTCACAAGTAAGTAGGTAGGATAAGGGGTCTATGGGGGTATCGCAGTAGGTAAGTAGGTAGGGATAAGGGGTCTATGGGGTGTCGCAGTTAGGTAAGTGGGTAGGGATAGGGGGTCTAAAGAGGCTGTCACAAGTAGGTAAGTAGGTAGGGATAAGGGGTCTATGGGGGTTCGCAGTTGGTAAGTGGGTAGGATAGGGGGTCTAAAGGCTGTCACAAGTAGGTAAGTAGGTAGATAGGGGTCTATGGGGGTGTCGTAGTAGGGTCTATGGGGGTGTCGCAGTTAGGTAAGTGGGTAAGGATAGGGGGTCTAAAGACTGTCACAAGTAGGTAAGTAGGTAGGGATAAGGGGTCTATGGGGGTGTCGCAGTTAGGTAAGTGGGTAGGGATAGGGGTCTAAAGAGGCTGTCACAAGTAGGTAAGTAGGTAGGGATAAGGGGTCTATGGGGGTGTCGCAGTTAGGTAAGTGGGTAGGGATAGGGGTCTAAAGAGGCTGTCACAAGTAGGTAAGTAGGTAGGGATAAGGGGTCTATGGGGGTGTCGCAGTTAGGTAAGTGGGTAGGGATAGGGGGTCTAAAGAGGCTGTCACAAGTAGGTAAGTAGGTAGGGATAAGGGGTCTATGGGGGTGTCGCAGTTAGGTAAGTGGGTAGGGATAGGGGGTCTAAAGAGGCTGTCACAAGTAGGTAAGTAGGTAGGGATAAGGGGTCTATGGGGTGTCGCAGTTAGGTAAGTGGGTAGGATAGGGGGTCTAAAGAGGCTGTCACAAGTAGGTAAGTAGGTAGGGATAAGGGGTCTATGGGGGTGTCGCAGTTAGGTAAGTGGGTAGGGATAGGGGTCTAAAGAGGCTGTCACAGAGTAGGTAAGTAGGTAGGGATAAGGGGTCTATGGGGGTGTCGCAGTTAGGTAAGTGGGTAGGGATAGGGGGTCTAAAGAGGCTGTCACAAGTAGGTAAGTAGGTAGGGATAAGGGGTCTATGGGGGTGTCAGTTAGGTAAGTGGGTAGGGATAGGGGTCTAAAGAGGCTGTCACAAGTAGGTAAGTAGGTAGGGATAAGGGGTCTATGGGGGTGTTGCAGTTAGGTAAGTGGGTAGGGATAGGGGGTCTAAAGAGGCTGTCACAAGTAGGTAAGTAGGTAGGGATAAGGGGTCTATGGGGGTGCGCAGTTAGGTAAGTGGGTAGGGATAGGGTCTAAAGAGGCTGTCACAAGTAGGTAAGTAGGTAGGGATAAGGGGTCTATGGGGGTGTCGCAGTTAGGTAAGTGGGTAGGGATAGGGGGTCTAAAGAGGCTGTCACAAGTAGGTAAGTAGGTAGGGATAAGGGGTCTATGGGGTGTCGCAGTTAGGTAAGTGGGTAGGGATAGGGGGTCTAAAGAGGCTGTCACAAGTAGGTAAGTAGGTAGGGATAAGGGGTCTATGGGGGTGTCACAGTTAGGTAAGTGGGTAGGATAGGGGTCTAAAGGCTGTCACAAGTAGGTAAGTAGGTAGGGATAAGGGGTCTATGGGGGTGTCGCAGTTAGGTAAGTGGGTAGGGATAGGGGTCTAAAGAGGCTGTCACAAGTAGGTAAGTAGGTAGGGATAAGGGGTCTATGGGGTGTCGCAGTTAGGTAAGTGGGTAGGGATAGGGGTCTAAAGAGGCTGTCACAAGTAGGTAAGTAGGTAGGGAAAGGGGTCTATGGGGGTGTCGCAGTTAGGTAAGTGGGTAGATAGGGGGTCTAAAGAGGCTGTCACAAGTAGGTAAGTAGGTAGGGATAAGGGGTCTATGGGGGTGTCGCAGTTAGGTAAGTGGGTAGGGATAGGGGGTCTAAAGAGGCTGTCACAAGTAGGTAAGTAGGTAGGGATAAGGGGTCTATGGGGGTGTCGCAGTTAGGTAAGTGGGTAGGGATAGGGTCTAGGGGTGTACAGTAGGTAAGTGGTAGGATAGGGGTCTAAGAGGCTGTCACAAGTAGGTAAGTAGGTAGGGATAAGGGGTCTATGGGGGTGTCGCAGTTAGGTAAGTGGTAGGGATAGGGGGTCTAAAGAGCTGTCACAAGTAGGTAAGTAGGTAGGATAAGGGGTCTATGGGGGTGTCGCAGTTAGGTAAGTAGGTAGGGATAGGGGGTCTATGGGGTGTCACAGTTAGGTAAGTAGGTAGGGATAAGGGGTCTAAAGGGCTGTCACAAGTAGGTAAGTAGGTAGGGATAAGGGGTCTAAAGGGGTGTCCAGTAGGTAAGTAGGTAGGGATAAGGGGTCTATGGGGGTGTTGCAGTTAGGTAAGTGGGTAGGGATAGGGGGTCTAAAGGGCTGTCACAAGTAGGTAAGTAGGTAGGGATAAGGGGTCTATGGGGGTGTCGCAGTTAGGTAAGTGGGTAGGGATAGGGGGTCTAAAGAGGCTGTCACAAGTAGGTAAGTAGGTAGGGATAAGGGGTCTATGGGGGTGTCGCAGTTAGGTAAGTGGGTAGGATAGGGGGTCTAAAGAGGCTGTCACAAGTAGGTAAGTAGGTAGGGATAAGGGGTCTATGGGGGTGTCAGTTAGGTAAGTGGGTAGGGATAGGGGGTCTAAAGAGGCTGTCACAAGTAGGTAAGTAGGTAGGGATAAGGGGTCTATGGGGGTGTCGCAGTTAGGTAAGTGGGTAGGGATAGGGGTCTAAAGAGGCTGTCACAAGTAGGTAAGTAGGTAGGGATAAGGGGTCTATGGGGGTGTCGCAGTTAGGTAAGTGGGTAGGGATAGGGGGTCTAAAGAGGCTGTCACAAGTAGGTAAGTAGGTAGGGATAAGGGGTCTATGGGGGTTCGCAGTTAGGTAAGTGGGTAGGGATAGGGGTCTAAAGAGGCTGTCACAAGTAGGTAAGTAGGTAGGGATAAGGGGTCTATGGGGGTGTCGCAGTTAGGTAAGTGGGTAAGGATAGGGGGTCTAAAGAGGCTGTCACAAGTAGGTAAGTAGGTAGGGATAAGGGGTCTATGGGGGTGTCGCAGTTAGGTAAGTGGGTAGGGATAGGGGGTCTAAAGAGGCTGTCACAAGTAGGTAAGTAGGTAGGGATAAGGGGTCTATGGGGGTGTCGCAGTTAGGTAAGTGGGTAGGGATAGGGGGTCTAAAGAGGCTGTCACAAGTAGGTAAGTAGGTAGGGATAAGGGGTCTATGGGGGTGTCGCAGTTAGGTAAGTGGGTAGGGATAGGGGGTCTAAAGAGGCTGTCACAAGTAGGTAAGTAGGTAGGGATAAGGGGTCTATGGGGGTGTCGCAGTTAGGTAAGTGGGTAGGATAGGGGTCTAAAGAGGCTGTCACAAGTAGGTAAGTAGGTAGGGATAAGGGGTCTATGGGGGTGTCGCAGTTAGGTAAGTGGTAGGGATAGGGGTCTAAAGAGGCTGCACAAGTAGGTAAGTAGGTAGGGATAAGGGGTCTATGGGGGTGTCGCAGTTAGGTAAGTGGGTAGGGATAGGGGGTCTAAAGAGGCGTCACAAGTAGGTAAGTAGGTAGGGATAAGGGGTCTATGGGGGTGTCGCAGTTAGGTAAGTGGGTAGGGATAGGGGGTCTAAAGAGGCTGTCACAAGTAGGTAAGTAGGTAGGGATAAGGGGTCTATGGGGGTGTCGCAGTTAGGTAAGTGGGTAGGGATAGGGGGTCTAAAGAGGCTGTCACAAGTAGGTAAGTAGGTAGGGATAAGGGGTCTATGGGGGGTCGCAGTTAGGTAAGTGGGTAGGGATAGGGGTCTAAAGAGGCTGTCACAAGTAGGTAAGTAGGTAGGGATAAGGGGTCTATGGGGGTTCGCAGTTAGGTAAGTGGGTAGGGATAGGGGTCTAAAGAGGCTGTCACAAGTAGGTAAGTAGGTAGGGATAAGGGGTCTATGGGGGTGTCGCAGTTGGGTAAGTGGGTAAGGATAGGGGTCTAAAAGGCTGTCACAAGTAGGTAAGTAGGTAGGGATAAGGGGTCTATGGGGGTGTCGCAGTTAGGTAAGTGGGTAGGATAGGGGGTCTAAAGAGGCTGTCACAAGTAGGTAAGTAGGTAGGGATAAGGGGTCTATGGGGGTGTCGCAGTTGGTAAGTGGGTAGGATAGGGGTCTAAAAGGCTGTCACAAGTAGGTAAGTAGGTAGGGATAAGGGGTCTATGGGGGTGTCGCAGTTAGGTAAGTGGGTAGGGATAGGGGGTCTAAAGAGGCTGTCACAAGTAGGTAAGTAGGTAGGGATAAGGGGTCTATGGGGGTGTCGCAGTTAGGTAAGTGGTAGGATAGGGGGTCTAAAGAGGCTGTCACAAGTAGGTAAGTAGGTAGGGATAAGGGGTCTATGGGGGTGTCGCAGTTAGGTAAGTGGGTAGGATAGGGGGTCTAAAGAGGCTGTCACAAGTAGGTAAGTAGGTAGGGATAAGGGGTCTATGGGGGTGTCGCAGTTAGGTAAGTGGGTAGGGATAGGGGTCTAAGAGGCTGTCACAAGTAGGTAAGTAGGTAGGATAAGGGGTCTATGGGGGTGTCGCAGTTAGGTAAGTGGGTAGGGATAGGGGGTCTAAAGAGGCTGTCACAAGTAGGTAAGTAGGTAGGATAAGGGGCTATGGGGGTGTCGCAGTTAGGTAAGTGGGTAGGGATAGGGGGTCTAAAGAGGCTGTCACAAGTAGGTAAGTAGGTAGGGATAAGGGGTCTATGGGGGTGTCACAGTTAGGTAAGTGGGTAGGGATAGGGGGTCTAAAGACTGTCACAAGTAGGTAAGTAGGTAGGATAAGGGGTCTATGGGTGTAGCAGTTAGGTAAGTGGGTAGGGATAGGGGGTCTAAAGAGGCTGTCACAAGTAGGTAAGTAGGTAGGGATAAGGGGTCTATGGGGGTGTCGCAGTTAGGTAAGTGGGTAGGGATAGGGGTCTAAAGAGCTGTCACAAGTAGGTAAGTAGGTAGGGATAAGGGGTCTATGGGGGTGTCGCAGTTAGGTAAGTGGGTAGGGATAGGGGGTCTAAAGAGGCTGTCACAAGTAGGTAAGTAGGTAGGGATAAGGGGTCTATGGGGGTGTCGCAGTTGGTAAGTGGGTAAGGATAGGGGTCTAAAGGCTGTCACAAGTAGGTAAGTAGGTAGGGATAAGGGGTCTATGGGGGTGTCGCAGTTAGGTAAGTGGGTAAGGATAGGGGGTTAAAGAGGCTGTCACAAGTAGGTAAGTAGGTAGGGATAAGGGGTCTATGGGGGTGTCGCAGTTAGGTAAGTGGGTAGGGATAGGGGTCTAAAAGGCTGTCACAAGTAGGTAAGTAGGTAGGGATAAGGGGTCTATGGGGGTGTCGCAGTTAGGTAAGTGGGTAGGGATAGGGGGTCTAAAGAGGCTGTCACAAGTAGGTAAGTAGGTAGGGATAAGGGGTCTATGGGGGTGTCGCAGTAGGTAAGTGGGTAGGATAGGGGGTCTAAAGAGGCTGTCACAAGTAGGTAAGTAGGTAGGGATAAGGGGTCTATGGGGGTGTCGCAGTTAGGTAAGTGGGTAAGGATAGGGGGTCTAAAGAGGCTGCACAAGTAGGTAAGTAGGTAGGGATAAGGGGTCTATGGGGGTGTCGCAGTTGGTAAGTGGGTAGGGATAGGGGTCTAAGGGCTATCACAAGTAGGTAAGTAGGTAGGGATAAGGGGTCTATGGGGGTGTCGCAGTTAGGTAAGTGGGTAGGGATAGGGGGTCTAAAGAGGCTGTCACAAGTAGGTAAGTAGGTAGGAATAAGGGGTCTATGGGGGTGTCAGTTAGGTAAGTGGGTAGGGATAGGGGGTCTAAAGAGGCTGTCACAAGTAGGTAAGTAGGTAGGGATAAGGGGTCTAAAGAGGCTGTCACAAGTAGGTAAGTAGGTAGGGATAAGGGGTCTATGGGGGTAGCGCAGTTAGGTAAGTGGGTAGGATAGGGGTCTAAAGAGGCTGTCACAAGTAGGTAAGTAGGTAGGGATAAGGGGTCTATGGGGGTGTCGCAGTTAGGTAAGTGGGTAGGGATAGGGGTCTAAAGAGGCTGTCACAAGTAGGTAAGTAGGTAGGGATAAGGGGTCTATGGGGGTGTCGCAGTTAGGTAAGTGGGTAGGATAGGGGGTCTAAAGAGGCTGTCACAAGTAGGTAAGTAGGTAGGGATAAGGGGTCTATGGGGGTGTCGCAGTTAGGTAAGTGGGTAGGATAGGGGGTCTAAAGAGCTGTCACAAGTAGGTAAGTAGGTAGGGATAAGGGGTCTATGGGGGTGTCGCAGTTAGGTAAGTGGGTAGGGATAGGGGTCTAAAGAGGCTGTCACAAGTAGGTAAGTAGGTAGGGATAAGGGGTCTATGGGGGTGTCGCAGTTAGGTAAGTGGGTAGGGATAGGGGTCTAAAGAGGCTGTCACAAGTAGGTAAGTAGGTAGGGATAAGGGGTCTATGGGGGTGTCGCAGTTAGGTAAGTGGGTAGGGATAGGGGGTCTAAAGAGGCTGTCACAAGTAGGTAGTAGTAGGGATAAGGGGTCTATGGGGGTGTCGCAGTTAGGTAAGTGGGTAGGATAGGGGGTCTAAAGAGGCTGTCACAAGTAGGTAAGTAGGTAGGGATAAGGGGTCTATGGGGGTGTCGCAGTTAGGTAAGTGGGTAGGATAGGGGTCTAAAGAGGCTGTCACAAGTAGGTAAGTAGGTAGGGATAAGGGGTCTATGGGGGTGTCGCAGTTAGGTAAGTGGTAGGGATAGGGGGTCTAAGGAGGCTGTCACAAGTAGTAGGTAGGATAAGGGGTCTAGGGGGTATCGCAGTAGGTAAGTAGGTAGGGATAAGGGGTCTATGGGGGTGTCGCAGTTAGGTAAGTGGGTAGGGATAGGGGGTCTAAGAGGCTGTCACAAGTAGGTAAGTAGGTAGGATAAGGGGTCTATGGGGGTGTCGCAGTTAGGTAAGTGGGTAGGGATAGGGGGTCTAAAGAGGCTGTCACAAGTAGGTAAGTAGGTAGGATAAGGGGTCTATGGGGGTGTCGCAGGGGTCTATGGGGGTGTCGCAGTTAGGTAAGTGGGTAGGATAGGGGTCTAAAGAGGCTGTCACAAGTAGGTAAGTAGGTAGGGATAAGGGGTCTATGGGGGTGTCGCAGTTAGGTAAGTGGGTAGGGATAGGGGTCTAAAGAGGCTGTCACAAGTAGGTAAGTAGGTAGGGATAAGGGGTCTATGGGGGTGTCGCAGTTAGGTAAGTGGGTAGGGATAGGGGGTCTAAAGAGGCTGTCACAAGTAGGTAAGTAGGTAGGGATAAGGGGTCTATGGGGGTGTCGCAGTTAGGTAAGTGGGTAGGGATAGGGGGTCTAAAGAGGCTGTCACAAGTAGGTAAGTAGGTAGGGATAAGGGGTCTATGGGGGTGTCGCAGTTAGGTAAGTGGGTAGGGATAGGGGTCTAAAGAGCTGTCACAAGTAGGTAAGTAGGTAGGGATAAGGGGTCTATGGGGGTCGCAGTTAGGTAAGTGGGTAGGGATAGGGGTCTAAAGAGGCTGTCACAAGTAGGTAAGTAGGTAGGGATAAGGGGTCTATGGGGGTGTCGCAGTTAGGTAAGTGGGTAAGGATAGGGGTCTAAAGAGGCTGTCACAAGTAGGTAAGTAGGTAGGGATAAGGGGTCTATGGGGGTGTCGCAGTTAGGTAAGTGGGTAGGAATAGGGGGTCTAAAGAGGCTGCCACAAGTAGGTAAGTAGGTAGGGATAAGGGGTCTATGGGGGTGTCGCAGTTGGGTAAGTGGGTAGGATAGGGGTCTAAAAGGCTGTCACAAGTAGGTAAGTAGGTAGGGATAAGGGGTCTATGGGGGTGTCGCAGTTAGGTAAGTGGTAGGGATAGGGGGTCTAAGGAGGCTTCACAAGTAGGTAAGTAGGTAGGATAAGGGGTCTATGGGGGTGTCGCAGTAGGTAAGTGGTAGGATAGGGGGTCTAAAGAGGCTGTCACAAGTAGGTAAGTAGGTAGGGATAAGGGGTCATGGGGGTGTCGCAGTTAGGTAAGTGGGTAAGGATAGGGGTCTAAAGAGGCTGTCACAAGTAGGTAAGTAGGTAGGGATAAGGGGTCTATGGGGGTGTCGCAGTTGGTAAGTGGGTAGGGATTGGGGTCTAAGGAGGCTATCACATGTAGGTAAGTAGGTAGGATAAGGGGTCTATGGGGGTGTCGCAGTTAGGTAAGTGGGTAGGGATAGGGGGTCTAAGAGGCTGTCACAAGTAGGTAAGTAGGTAGGATAAGGGGCCTATGGGGGTGTCGCAGTTAGGTAAGTGGGTAGGATAGGGGGTCTAAAGAGGCTGTCACAAGTAGGTAAGTAGGTAGGGATAAGGGGTCTATGGGGGTGTCGCAGTTAGGTAAGTGGGTAGGGATAGGGGGTCTAAAGACTGTCACAAGTAGGTAAGTAGGTAGGGATAAGGGGTCTATGGGTGTAGCAGTTAGGTAAGTGGGTAGGGATAGGGGTCTAAAGAGGCTGTCACAAGTAGGTAAGTAGGTAGGGATAAGGGGTCTATGGGGGTGTCGCAGTTAGGTAAGTGGGTAGGGATAGGGGGTCTAAAGAGGCTGTCACAAGTAGGTAAGTAGGTAGGGATAAGGGGTCTATGGGGTGTCGCAGTTAGGTAAGTGGGTAGGGATAGGGGGTCTAAAGAGGCTGTCACAAGTAGGTAAGTAGGTAGGGATAAGGGGTCTATGGGGGTGTCGCAGTTGGTAAGTGGGTAGGATAGGGGGTCTAAAGGCTGTCACAAGTAGGTAAGTAGGTAGGGATAAGGGGTCTATGGGGGTGTCGCAGTTAGGTAAGTGGGTAGGGATAGGGGGTTAAAGAGGCTGCCACAAGTAGGTAAGTAGGTAGGGATAAGGGGTCTATGGGGGTGTCGCAGTTGGTAAGTGGGTAAGGATAGGGGTCTAAAAAGGCTGTCACAAGTAGGTAAGTAGGTAGGGATAAGGGGTCTATGGGGGTGTCGCAGTTAGGTAAGTGGGTAGGGATAGGGGGTCTAAGGAGGATTCACAAGTAGGTAAGTAGGTAGGATAAGGGGTCTATGGGGGTGTCGCAGTAGGTAAGTGGTAGGATAGGGGGTCTAAAGAGCTGTCACAAGTAGGTAAGTAGGTAGGGATAAGGGGTCTATGGGGGTGTCGCAGTTAGGTAAGTGGGTAAGGATAGGGGGTCTAAAGAGGCTGCACAAGTAGGTAAGTAGGTAGGGATAAGGGGTCTATGGGGGTGTCGCAGTTGGGTAAGTGGGTAGGGATTGGGGTCTAAGGGGCTATCACATGTAGGTAAGTAGGTAGGATAAGGGGTCTATGGGGGTGTCGCAGTTAGGTAAGTGGGTAGGGATAGGGGGTCTAAAGAGGCTGTCACAAGTAGGTAAGTAGGTAGGAATAAGGGGTCTATGGGGGTGTCAGTTAGGTAAGTGGGTAGGATAGGGGGTCTAAAGAGGCTGTCACAAGTAGGTAAGTAGGTAGGGATAAGTGGGTCTAAAGAGGCTGTGACAAGTAGGTAAGTAGGTAGGGATAAGGGGTCTATGGGGGTGCGCAGTTAGGTAAGTGGGTAGGGATAGGGGTCTAAAGAGGCTGTCACAAGTAGGTAAGTAGGTAGGGATAAGGGGTCTATGGGGGTGTCGCAGTTAGGTAAGTGGGTAGGGATAGGGGTCTAAAGAGGCTGTCACAAGTAGGTAAGTAGGTAGGGATAAGGGGTCTATGGGGGTGTCGCAGTTAGGTAAGTGGGTAAGGATAGGGGTCTAAAGGCTGTCACAAGTAGGTAAGTAGGTAGGGATAAGGGGTCTATGGGGGTGTCGCAGTTAGGTAAGTGGGTAGGATAGGGGGTCTAAAGAGCTGTCACAAGTAGGTAAGTAGGTAGGGATAAGGGGTCTATGGGGGTGTCGCAGTTAGGTAAGTGGGTAGGGATAGGGGTCTAAAGAGGCTGCACAAGTAGGTAGGGATAAGGGGTCTATGGGGGTGTCGCAGTTAGGTAAGTGGGTAGGGATAGGGGTCTAAAAGGCTGTCACAAGTAGGTAAGTAGGTAGGGATAAGGGGTCTATGGGGGTGTCGCAGTTAGGTAAGTGGGTAGGGATAGGGGGTCTAAGAGGCTCACAAGTAGGTAAGTAGGTAGGGATAAGGGGTCTATGGGGGTGTCGCAGTTAGGTAAGTGGGTAGGATAGGGGGTCTAAAGAGGCTGTCACAAGTAGGTAAGTAGGTAGGGATAAGGGGTCTATGGGGGTGTCGCAGTTAGGTAAGTGGGTAGGATAGGGGGTCTAAAGAGGCTGCACAAGTAGGTAAGTAGGTAGGGATAAGGGGTCTATGGGGGTGTCGCAGTTGGTAAGTGGGTAGGGATAGGGGGTCTAAGAGGCTGTCACAAGTAGGTAAGTAGGTAGGAATAAGGGGTCTATGGGGGTGTCGCAGTTAGGTAAGTGGGTAGGGATAGGGGGTCTAAGAGGCTGTCACAAGTAGGTAAGTAGGTAGGAATAAGGGGTCTATGGGGGTGTCGCAGTTAGGTAAGTGGGTAGGATAGGGGGTCTAAAGACTGTCACAAGTAGGTAAGTAGGTAGGGGGTAGGGATAAGGGGGTCTAAAGAGGCTGTCACAAGTAGGTAAGTAGGTAGGGATAAGGGGTCTATGGGGGTGTCACAGTTAGGTAAGTGGGTAGGGATAGGGGTCTAAAGGGCTGTCACAAGTAGGTAAGTAGGTAGGGATAAGGGGTCTATGGGGGTGTCGCAGTTAGGTAAGTGGGTAGGGATAGGGGGTCTAAAGAGGCTGTCACAAGTAGGTAAGTAGGTAGGGATAAGGGGTCTATGGGGGTGTCGCAGTTAGGTAAGTGGGTAGGATAGGGGTCTAAGAGGCTGTCACAAGTAGGTAAGTAGGTAGGGATAAGGGGTCTATGGGGGTGTCGCAGTTAGGTAAGTAGGTAGGGATAGGGGTTATGGGGTGTCGCAGTTGGTAAGTGGGTAGGGATAGGGGTCTAAAGAGGCTGTCACAAGTAGGTAAGTAGGTAGGGATAAGGGGTCTATGGGGGTGTCGCAGTTAGGTAAGTGGGTAGGGATAGGGGTCTAAAGAGGCTGTCACAAGTAGGTAAGTAGGTAGGGATAAGGGGTCTATGGGGGTGTCGCAGTTAGGTAAGTGGGTAGGGATAGGGGTCTAAAGAGGCTGTCACAAGTAGGTAAGTAGGTAGGGATAAGGGGTCTATGGGGGTGTCGCAGTTAGGTAAGTGGGTAGGATAGGGGTCTAAAAGGCTGTCACAAGTAGGTAAGTAGGTAGGGATAAGGGGTCTATGGGGGTGTCGCAGTTAGGTAAGTGGGTAGGATAGGGGGTCTAAAGAGGCTGCCAAGTAGGTAAGTAGGTAGGGATAAGGGGTCTAAGGGGATTCACAAGTAGGTAAGTAGGTAGGGATAAGGGGTCTATGGGGTGTCGCAGTTAGGTAAGTGGTAGGGATAGGGGGTCTAAGAGGCTGTCACAAGTAGGTAAGTAGGTAGGGATAAGGGGTCTATGGGGGTGTCGCAGTTAGGTAAGTGGGTAGGATAGGGGGTCTAAAGAGGCTGTCACAAGTAGGTAAGTAGGTAGGGATAAGGGGTCTATGGGGGTGTCGCAGTTAGGTAAGTGGGTAGGATAGGGGTCTAAAGAGGCTGTCACAAGTAGGTAAGTAGGTAGGGATAAGGGGTCTATGGGGGTGTCGCAGTTGGGTAAGTGGGTAGGGATTGGGGTTCTAAGGAGGCTATCACATGTAGGTAAGTAGGTAGGGATAAGGGGTCTATGGGGGTGTCGCAGTTAGGTAAGTGGGTAGGGATAGGGGGTCTACAGAGGCTGTCACAAGTAGGTAAGTAGGTAGGAATAAGGGGCTATGGGGGTGTCGCAGTTAGGTAAGTGGGTAGGGATAGGGGGTCTAAAGAGGCTGTCACAAGTAGGTAAGTAGGTAGGGATAAGGGGTCTATGGGGGTGTCGCAGTTAGGTAAGTGGGTAGGGATAGTCTAAAGAGGCTGTCACAAGTAGGTAAGTAGGTAGGGATAAGGGGTCTATGGGGGTGTCGCAGTTAGGTAAGTGGGTAGGGATAGGGGTCTAAAGAGGCTGTCACAAGTAGGTAAGTAGGTAGGGATAAGGGGTCTATGGGGGTGTCGCAGTTAGGTAAGTGGGTAGGGATAGGGGTCTAAAGAGGCTGTCACAAGTAGGTAAGTAGGTAGGGATAAGGGGTCTATGGGGTGTCGCAGTTAGGTAAGTGGGTAAGGATAGGGGGTCTAAAAAGGCTGTCACAAGTAGGTAAGTAGGTAGGGATAAGGGGTCTATGGGGGTGTCGCAGTTAGGTAAGTGGGTAGGGATAGGGGGTCTAAAGAGGCTGTCACAAGTAGGTAAGTAGGTAGGGATAAGGGGTCTATGGGGTGTCGCAGTTAGGTAAGTGGGTAGGGATAGGGGTCTAAGAGGCTGCACAAGTAGGTAGGGATAAGGGGTCTATGGGGGTGTCGCAGTTAGGTAAGTGGGTAGGATAGGGGGTCTAAGAGGCTGTCACAAGTAGGTAAGTAGGTAGGGATAAGGGGTCTATGGGGTGTCGCAGTTGGTAAGTGGGTAGGGATAGGGGGTCTAAGAGGCTGTCACAAGTAGGTAAGTAGGTAGGATAAGGGGTCTATGGGGGTGTCGCAGTTAGGTAAGTGGGTAGGGATAGGGGTCTAAAGAGGCTGTCACAAGTAGGTAAGTAGGTAGGATAAGGGGTCTATGGGGGTGTCGCAGTTAGGTAAGTGGGTAGGGATAGGGGGTCTAAGAGGCTGCACAAGTAGGTAAGTAGGTAGGGATAAGGGGTCTATGGGGGTGTCGCAGTTAGGTAAGTGGGTAGGGATAGGGGTCTAAGAGGCTGTCACAAGTAGGTAAGTAGGTAGGAATAAGGGGCTATGGGGGTGTCGCAGTTAGGTAAGTGGGTAGGGATAGGGGTCTAAAGAGGCTGTCACAAGTAGGTAAGTAGGTAGGATAAGGGGTCTATGGGGGTGTCACAAGTAGGTAAGTAGGTAGGGATAGGGGTTATGGGGGTGCGCAGTTAGGTAAGTGGTAGGGATAGTCTAAAGAGGCTGTCACAAGTAGGTAAGTAGGTAGGGATAAGGGGTCTATGGGGGTGTCACAGTTAGGTAAGTGGGTAGGGATAGGGGTCTAAAGAGGCTGTCACAAGTAGGTAAGTAGGTAGGGATAAGGGGTCTATGGGGGTGTCGCAGTTAGGTAAGTGGGTAGGGATAGGGGTCTAAAGAGGCTGCCAAGTAGGTAAGTAGGTAGGGATAAGGGGTCTATGGGGTGTCGCAGTTGGGTAAGTGGGTAAGGATAGGGGTCTAAAGGCTGTCACAAGTAGGTAAGTAGGTAGGGATAAGGGGTCTATGGGGGTGTCGCAGTTAGGTAAGTGGGTAGGAATAGGGGGTCTAAAGAGGCTGTCACAAGTAGGTAAGTAGGTAGGGATAAGGGGTCTATGGGGTGTCGCAGTTGGGTAAGTGGGTAGGGATTGGGGTTAAGGAGGCTGTCACATGTAGGTAAGTAGGTAGGGATAAGGGGTCTATGGGGGTGTCGCAGTTAGGTAAGTGGGTAGGGATAGGGGGTCTAAAAGGCTGTCACAAGTAGGTAAGTAGGTAGGGATAAGGGGTCTATGGGGTGTCGCAGTTAGGTAAGTGGGTAGGGATAGGGGGTCTAAGAGGCTGTCACAAGTAGGTAAGTAGGTAGGGATAAGGGGTCTATGGGGGTGTCGCAGTTAGGTAAGTGGGTAGGGATAGGGGTCTAAAGAGGCTGTCACAAGTAGGTAAGTAGGTATAAGGGGTCTATGGGGGTGTCGCAGTTAGGTAAGTGGGTAGGGATAGGGGGTCTAAGAGGCTGCCACAGTAGGTAAGTAGGTAGGGATAAGGGGTCTATGGGGGTGTCGCAGTTAGGTAAGTGGGTAGGGATAGGGGGTCTAAGAGGCTGTCACAAGTAGGTAAGTAGGTAGGAATAAGGGGCCTATGGGGGTGTCACAGTTAGGTAAGTGGGTAGGGATAGGGGGTCTAAGAGGCTGTCACAAGTAGGTAAGTAGGTAGGGATAAGGGGTCTATGGGGGTGTCGCAGTTAGGTAAGTGGGTAGGGATAGGGGTCTAAAGAGCTGTCACAAGTAGGTAAGTAGGTAGGGATAAGGGGTCTATGGGGGTGTCGCAGTTAGGTAAGTGGGTAGGGATAGGGGGTCTAAGAGGCTGTCACAAGTAGGTAAGTAGGTAGGGATAAGGGGCTATGGGGGTGTCACAGTTAGGTAAGTGGGTAGGGATAGGGGTCTAAAGAGGCTGTCACAAGTAGGTAAGTAGGTAGGGATAAGGGGTCTATGGGGGTGTCGCAGTTAGGTAAGTAGTAGGATAAGGGGTCTATGGGGTGTCGCAGTTGGTAAGTGGGTAGGGATATGGGGTCTAAAGAGGCTGTCACAAGTAGGTAAGTAGGTAGGGATAAGGGGTCTATGGGGGTGTCGCAGTTAGGTAAGTGGGTAGGGATAGGGGGTCTAAAGAGGCTGTCACAAGTAGGTAAGTAGGTAGGGATAAGGGGTCTATGGGGTGTCGCAGTTGGTAAGTGGGTAGGGATAGGGGTCTAAGAGGCTGTCACAAGTAGGTAAGTAGGTAGGGATAAGGGGTCTATGGGGGTGTCGCAGTTAGGTAAGTGGGTAGGGATAGGGGTCTAAAGAGGCTGTCACAAGTAGGTAAGTAGGATAAGGGGTCTATGGGGGTGTCGCAGTTAGGTAAGTGGGTAGGATAGGGGGTCTAAGAGGCTGCCACAAGTAGGTAAGTAGGTAGGGATAAGGGGTCTATGGGGGTGTCGCAGTTAGGTAAGTGGGTAGGGATAGGGGGTCTAAGAGGCTGTCACAAGTAGGTAAGTAGGTAGGGATAAGGGGTCTATGGGGTGTCGCAGTTGGGTAAGTGGGTAGGGATAGGGGGTCTAAGAGGCTGCCACAGTAGGTAAGTAGGTAGGGATAAGGGGTCTATGGGGTGTCGCAGTTGGGTAAGTGGGTAGGGATAGGGGGTCTAAGAGGCTGTCACAAGTAGGTAAGTAGGTAGGATAAGGGGTCTATGGGGTGTCACAGTTAGGTAAGTGGGTAGGGATAGGGGGTCTAAAGAGGCTGTCACAAGTAGGTAAGTAGGTAGGGATAAGGGGTCTATGGGGGTGTCGCAGTTAGGTAAGTGGGTAGGGATAGGGGTCTAAGAGGCTGCACAAGTAGGTAAGTAGGTAGGGATAAGGGGTCTATGGGGGTGTCGCAGTTAGGTAAGTGGGTAGGGATAGGGGGTCTAAGAGGCTGTCACAAGTAGGTAAGTAGGTAGGAATAAGGGGCTATGGGGTGTCACAGTTAGGTAAGTGGGTAGGGATAGGGGTCTAAGAGGCTGTCACAGTAGGTAAGTAGGTAGGGATAAGGGGTCTATGGGGGTGTCGCAGTAGGTAAGTAGGTAGGATAGGGGTCTATGGGGGTAGCAGTTAGGTAAGTGGGTAGGGATAGGGGTCTAAGAGGCTGTCACAAGTAGGTAAGTAGGTAGGGATAAGGGGTCTATGGGGGTGTCGCAGTTAGGTAAGTGGGTAGGGATAGGGGGTCTAAAGAGGCTGTCACAAGTAGGTAAGTAGGTAGGGATAAGGGGTCTATGGGGGTGTCGCAGTTAGGTAAGTGGGTAGGGATAGGGGTCTAAAGAGGCTGCCAAGTAGGTAAGTAGGTAGGGATAAGGGGTCTATGGGGGTGTCGCAGTTAGGTAAGTGGGTAGGGATAGGGGTCTAAAGAGGCTGTCACAAGTAGGTAAGTAGGTAGGGATAAGGGGTCTATGGGGGTGTCGCAGTTAGGTAAGTGGGTAGGGATAGGGGGTCTAAAGAGGCTGTCACAAGTAGGTAAGTAGGTAGGGATAAGGGGTCTATGGGGTGTCGCAGTTGGGTAAGTGGGTAGGGATTGGGGTTAAGGAGGCTATCACATGTAGGTAAGTAGGTAGGGATAAGGGGTCTATGGGGGTGTCGCAGTTAGGTAAGTGGGTAGGGATAGGGGGTCTAAGAGGCTGTCACAAGTAGGTAAGTAGGTAGGGATAAGGGGTCTATGGGGTGTCGCAGTTGGGTAAGTGGGTAGGGATAGGGGGTCTAAGAGGCTGTCACAAGTAGGTAAGTAGGTAGGGATAAGGGGTCTATGGGGTGTCACAGTTAGGTAAGTGGGTAGGGATAGGGGTCTAAAGAGGCTGTCACAAGTAGGTAGGGATAAGGGGTCTATGGGGTGTCGCAGTTAGGTAAGTGGGTAGGGATAGGGGGCTAAGAGGCTGCCATGTAGGTAAGTAGGTAGGGATAAGGGGTCTATGGGGGTGTCGCAGTTAGGTAAGTGGGTAGGGATAGGGGGTCTAAGAGGCTGTCACAAGTAGGTAAGTAGGTAGGAATAAGGGGCCTATGGGGTGTCACAGTTAGGTAAGTGGGTAGGGATAGGGGTCTAAGAGGCTGTCACAGTAGGTAAGTAGGTAGGGATAAGGGGTCTATGGGGTGTCGCAGTTAGGTAAGTGGGTAGGGATAGGGGTCTAAGAGGCTGTCACAAGTAGGTAAGTAGGTAGGGATAAGGGGTCTATGGGGTGTCGCAGTTAGGTAAGTGGGTAGGGATAGGGGGTCTAAGAGGCTGTCACAAGTAGGTAAGTAGGTAGGGATAAGGGGTCTATGGGGGTGTCGCAGTTAGGTAAGTGGGTAGGGATAGGGGTCTAAAGAGGCTGTCAAGTAGGTAAGTAGGTAGGGATAAGGGGTCTATGGGGTGTCGCAGTTAGGTAAGTAGGTAGGGATAAGGGGTCTATGGGGTGTCGCAGTTGGTAAGTGGGTAGGGATAGGGGTCTAAGGAGGCTGTCACAAGTAGGTAAGTAGGTAGGGATAAGGGGTCTATGGGGGTGTCGCAGTTAGGTAAGTGGGTAGGGATAGGGGGTCTAAAGAGGCTGTCACAAGTAGGTAAGTAGGTAGGGATAAGGGGTCTATGGGGTGTCGCAGTTAGGTAAGTGGGTAGGGATTGGGGTTCTAAGAGGCTATCACATGTAGGTAAGTAGGTAGGGATAAGGGGTCTATGGGGGTGTCGCAGTTAGGTAAGTGGGTAGGGATAGGGGGTCTAAGAGGCTGTCACAAGTAGGTAAGGGATAAGGGGTCTATGGGGTGTCGCAGTTAGGTAAGTGGGTAGGGATAGGGGTCTAAGAGGCTGCCATGTAGGTAAGTAGGTAGGGATAAGGGGTCTATGGGGTGTCGCAGTTAGGTAAGTGGGTAGGGATAGGGGTCTAAGAGGCTGTCACAAGTAGTAAGTAGGTAGGGATAAGGGGTCTATGGGGTGTCGCAGTTGGGTAAGTGGGTAGGGATAGGGGGTCTAAGAGGCTGTCACAAGTAGGTAAGTAGGTAGGGATAAGGGGTCTATGGGGGTGTCGCAGTTAGGTAAGTGGGTAGGGATAGGGGTCTAAAGAGGCTGTCACAAGTAGGTAGGGATAAGGGGTCTATGGGGTGTCGCAGTTAGGTAAGTGGGTAGGGATAGGGGGTCTAAGAGGCTGCCACTAGTAGGTAAGTAGGTAGGGATAAGGGGTCTATGGGGGTGTCGCAGTTAGGTAAGTGGGTAGGGATAGGGGGTCTAAGAGGCTGTCACAAGTAGGTAAGTAGGTAGGGATAAGGGGCCTATGGGGTGTCACAGTTAGGTAAGTGGGTAGGGATAGGGGGTCTAAGAGGCTGTCACAAGTAGGTAAGTAGGTAGGAATAAGGGGTCTATGGGGGTGTCGCAGTTAGGTAAGTGGGTAGGGATAGGGGGTCTAAGAGGCTGTCACAAGTAGGTAAGTAGGTAGGGATAAGGGGTCTATGGGGGTGTCGCAGTTAGGTAAGTGGGTAGGGATAGGGGGTCTAAGAGGCTGTCACAAGTAGGTAAGTAGGTAGGGATAAGGGGTCTATGGGGGTGTCGCAGTTAGGTAAGTAGTAGGGATAAGGGGTCTATGGGGTGTCGCAGTTAGGTAAGTGGGTAGGGATAGGGGTCTAAGGAGGCTGTCACAAGTAGGTAAGTAGGTAGGGATAAGGGGTCTATGGGGGTGTCGCAGTTAGGTAAGTGGGTAGGGATAGGGGTCTAAAGAGGCTGTCACAAGTAGGTAAGTAGGTAGGGATAAGGGGTCTATGGGGTGTCGCAGTTGGTAAGTGGGTAGGGATAGGGGTTAAGGAGGCTATCAATGTAGGTAAGTAGGTAGGGATAAGGGGTCTATGGGGGTCGCAGTTAGGTAAGTGGGTAGGGATAGGGGTCTAAGGAGGCTGTCACAGTAGGTAAGTAGGTAGGGATAAGGGGTCTATGGGGTGTCGCAGTTAGGTAAGTGGGTAAGGATAGGGGGTCTAAGAGGCTGCACACTAGGTAAGTAGGTAGGGATAAGGGGTCTATGGGGTGTCGCAGTTGGTAAGTGGGTAGGGATAGGGGGTCTAAGAGGCTGTCACAAGTAGGTAAGTAGGTAGGGATAAGGGGTCTATGGGGGTGTCGCAGTTGGTAAGTGGGTAGGGATAGGGGTTCTAAGGAGGCTGTCACATGTAGGTAAATAGGTAGAATAAGGGTCTATGGGGCAGTTGGGTAAGTGGGTAGGGATAGGGGGTCTAAGGAGGCTGTCACAAGTAGGTAAGTAGGTAGGGATAAGGGGTCTATAGGGTGTCGCAGTTAGGTAAGTGGGTAGGGATAGGGGGTCTAAAGGCTGTCACAAGTAGGAAGTAGGTAGGGATAGGGGTCTATGGGGGTGTCGCAGTTAGGTAAGTGGGTAAGGATAGGGGGTCTAAAGAGGCTGTCACAGTAGGTAAGTAGGTAGGAATAGGGGTCTATGGGGGTGTCGCAGTTAGGTAAGTGGGTAAGGATAGGGGGTCTAGAAAGGCTGTCACAAGTAGGTAAGTAGGTAGGGATAAGGGGTCTATGGGGGTGTCGCAGTTAGGTAAGTGGGTAAGTAGGGGGTCTATGGAGGCTGTCACATGTAGGTAAGTAGGTAGGATAGGGGTCCAAGGGGTTGTCGCAGTTGGTAAGTGGGTAGGATAGGGGGTCTAAGGAGGCTGTCAAGTAGGTAAGTAGGTAGGGATAGGGTTAATGGGGTGTCACAGGTAAGTGAGTTGGAAGGGATAGGGGTCTAAGGAGGCTGTCACAAGTAGGTAGTGGGTAGGGATTTGGGATCTAAAGAGCCTGTCACCACTAAGTAGGTAGGGATAGGGGTCTATGGGGCTGTTGCAGGTTGGTATGTGGGTAGGGATAGGGGGACTAAGTGGGTGTCGCAGTTAGGTAAGTAGGTAGGAATATTGGGACTAAGGGGCTATTACAGGTAGGTGAAGTAGGTAGGGATAGGGGGTCTATGGGGGTGTTAAAAGGTAGGTGAGTTGTTAAGGATGGGGTGTAAGTAGGCTGTCATAAGTATGTAAGTAGGTAGGGATAGGCGCCATGGGGGTGTCGCAGGTAGGTAAGTAGGTAGAGATAATCAGATCTAAGGGGGCTGTTGCAGGTAGGGGAGTAGGTAGTGCTAGGGGTCTAATGGGGTATTGCAGTTATGTAAATAGGTAGGGATAGGGTGTCGAAGGAGGCTGTCAGAAGTAGGTAAGTATGTAGGGATATGGGGTGTAATCGGTGTCACATTTAGGAAAGTAGGAAGGGATAAGGGGTTTAAGGTAGCTGTTGCAGGTAGGGATATTGGGTCTAGGGGGTGTTGCAGGTAGGTAAGCAGGTAGGGATAGGGGGTCTAAAGGGGTGCCGCAAGTAAGTAAGTGGATAGTGATAGGGGGTCGAAGGGGTTTCACAAGTAGGTAAGTAGGTAGGGATATGGGGGTCTAAGGAGGGTGTCACAAGTAGGAAGGTAGGTAGTGATAGGAGGTCTAAGGGGGTGTTACATGTCTGTAAGTAGCTAGGGTGTTGTAGGTAGGTAAGTAGGTAAGGATAGGAGAATCTAAGGAGGCTGTCACAAGTAGGTGAGTAGGAAGGATAGGGGGTCTAATGGGGTATCGCAGGTAGGTAAGTAGATAGGGATAGGGGGTCGAAGGGGGGGGGTCTAATAGGGCGTTGTAGGTAGGTAGGTAGGTATGGATGGGGGTCTAAGGAGGCTGTCATGAGTTAGTGAGTAAGCAGTGATAGGAGGTCTCAGGGGGTGTTGCAGGTAGGTAAGTGGGTAGTAATAGGAGGTCTAAGGAGGCTGTCACAATTAGGTAATTAGGTAAAGATAGGCGGTCTAATGGGGTGTCGCAGGTAGGTAAGTATGTAGGAATAGGGGGTTCTAAGGAGGCTGTCACAAATAGGTAAGTAGGTAGACATAGGGTGGTCTAAAGGGCCTGTTGCATGTAGGTAAGTAGTTAACAATAGGGGGTCTCAGGGGGTGTCGCAGTTAGGCGAGTAGGTAGGGATAGTTGGTCTATGGGGGTGTCACAGGTAGGTAAGTAGGTAGAGATTGGGGGGTCTAATGGGGCTGTTGCAGGTAGGTTAGTAGGTAGCGATAGGGGGTCTAAGGGGTTATCGCAGTTAGGTAAGTAGGTCTAATGAGGATGTCAAAAGTAGGTAAGTAGCTAGAGATAGGGGGTCTATGGGTTGTTGCAGGTAGGTAAGTAGGTATGGATAGGGGGTCTAAGGAGGATGTCACAAGTAGGTAAGTAAGTAGGGATAGGGGGTCTAAGGGGCTTTCACAGGTAGGTAAGTAGGTAGGGATGAGGGTGTCGCAGGTAGGTAAGTAGGTAGAAATCAGGGGGTCTAAGGGGGCTGTTACAAGAAGGTAAGTATGTAGGGATAGGGGGTCTAAGGGAGTGTCCCAGGTAGGTACGAAGGTAGGGATAGGGGGTCTAAGGAGGCTGTGACAGGTAGGTAGGTAGGTAAGGATAGGGGTCTAAGGGGGTGTCACAGGTAGGTAAGTACGTAGGGATAGGAGTCTAAGGAGGCTGTCAGTAGTAGAAGTTATGCCTCAGCTACTCACTTTTTGGGTGGGCGTTGTCAGGTTTGCTCACGTTGTCAGGTTTGCTCACTTTTTCAGATTTGCTCACTTTTGAGACGAGGCCGTCTAGATTGCTCATTTTTTTGTGAATGGGTCGGCCTCTGCAACTCAGTTTGGGATTTAAACGTGAGGTTATGTTTACCAGAGCCAACACCCCCCTCCCTCCCGCGGGTTGAGAGGGTACGTTTGCAGTAAGTACGTACGCTCCCAGCGCGCGAGGAGTTCACACGCTCCTGTACTCTCTCTCTCTCTCTCTCTGGGAGAGCTGATGCTCTGATGACTCATGCCCCTAGGCACTGTCATTGAGCCTAACGACCACACAGGTTATTTTTTTTTATCATAAGACATGCACTTGTGTACAAGCGAGGAATTCACACGCACCCGTTCTCTTTCTCTATCTCTCTCTGGGAGAGCTGTTATGATGACACATACACTGTTATGTACATTCCTAGGCCTATGAGAAAGCGGCCACATGCCTTTCCAATTTAAAGTGCTCATCTTTCAGTCCATTTGTTTTAAGCCCTTTTGCCTTCCCTTTACGTTAACATATATGGTTAATAAAAAACATCTGTGAGAGCTGGTTGATTTGGGCACACATTCCCTTCAATGTAAAGTACTCATCTCTCTGTCCATTTGCTTTAAGCCCTTTCACATCCATTTTACATTAACATATATGGATAATATAAAACGTATTACAGCTTAGTTTCTTTTATAATAGGAAGCATACATCCAAAATAACATTGTGTGAATAATGACATAGCATTTAGTGGGTAAAAATCTTACACTAAAAACATTCATTTGAAACGCAGACATTTTGCACGCTTAAAAGCAGTAGGAAAACTTTTTTAATTACGTTTCTTTAGCACTTGCCAAATCTTCATTGAAAATTCAGGTTTTGTATATTTCTAGATGTACATACACGGTCTCGAATTTAAATGCACAAGATAGTATAATAACACCGTTACATCATTTTCCTTTAAGTCGATGGTGGATAAATGCTCCCAAGTTTCCATTTAGAGTTACGCTATGTGTAAATTATAGGCAGAAGAATGCACACAAAGCCGAATTGTAATATTGCACTCGCATATTATTTATGAAGCACTTCATGGTAGAATACCTTCGTAAAAAATCAGTAAAGTATTCCGAATGATCTTCTGGCCGCATGCCCAATGGGTAAAAAAATACAATGTTTTCTACTGGAATTTTCTGTATTATAAATACAACCCAGTGCTCGATTTCACGATACTGATGTGATGGTAGGGTATTCACAATAAGTATGATGGGCTTTGACCTTATCAAGGGTATTTTGAAGCCGACCAAATGGCCACTGGGTACACACCCATAAAAATGTGCTTCAGGCCCTAACCTTTTCTCCAGAGCATATTCAATGTCTGAAGTATTCATTTTTATATGTTGCCTCCTCCACTTCCGAACTTCTACTACTGCCATTTCAACTCTGCCCCTTTGAATATGCCTGTTTTGTTATTATTTTACCCAAACAAAATTCATAATGAAGAGATAATAGAAACAACATTTCTTACATTTTTATTAAGGAAACCTTATATTTCAATTCATGGAATACATACATTTAAAACATTACAAATAATGTTTATACATAGTAGTTTGCGGTCCCCCCCCCCCCCCCCCCCCGCTTTAAACAGTAACAAAATCATTGTCGATTTGGGTAACAAACTTTAATTGTGGTATTTTACCATGCATCTCAAACGGCGTGTCCAATCCGAGCGTAGACTATCACGATTTTTCGACAGCTTTCTGGATTTTTTTCTCATTTTCGATTTCTTCTAGCTCACAGGCGATTGACAGTCCATCCACCATCGTCCCCGGCTGCGTAAGTAATGATTCGGACAGGTACGTTTCATCTGCAGCTGTTGTAGGTATATGGATAACCCCCTCCATGGGGTCATTTTCTTCAGTTTTTGGGCACATCTCCATCATTTGTTTTTGCACACTTTCGAATGCAGCCACCTGTCCCGCAGCTCCCCGCAGACCCTGTCTGATCTCGTATTGGATGTTTATTCCCTGCATAAGCAGGGGGCACGTTTCGGGCTGGGACCCGCCCCCTGCTTTCATGACTTCGCTCACAAGCTGCCGATTCATCATCTCAATCGATTCAGCCGTCTTCCGAAGGTATTCGTTTAGTTTACAACGGAATTCTGCGTAATATTGCTGCGACTTACGGATTTGACCTTCATATAAGAGGGGGACCTCCCAATCTGTTAGGAAGAAACACTTCGATAACTATTGTATCTAAAATAATTATTGCCACACACACACACACATCCAAAATAATTATTGCCACACACACACACACACACTACGTTTTATTTCACAAAAATTGTTTGCACCTCTATAAGTATTATATTAACTTCAGTTCTAGCAAAATACAAGGACATACTTACTCTCAGAAAGATAGAGCAATTCCTCCCTCAAGAGGTGTGCGTCATTGTAACGTGACATGGTTTACCTCCTGCTACGTTATGACTTGAAATATGTCTCGGAGGAGGGTGTATATACAGTATCTACTAGCCCAACTACTAGCACACATGCATACACTCCTAGGCCCAACTTAGGCCACGTCTCCCGTTGACAAATCGATTTGCAATGCCGCGCGGGTTACCCTGTAATTGAACAGACGTTCTCCTACAAACTGCCCCATCCTCTAGCAACAGGGAAAATGCGCGAGGAAGTAATATAAACCCACAGTGAAATTTCAGATAGTTTATATGGGAGTTTATTTGTTCATGAAAGCGACTGCAATTGTGCTATGAAATTTCAGTCTGTTTACGACACCGAATATTACATTGTAATAAGCGCCTGTGTATGCAATACTTTTCAGGTGGAAAGGATCGGAAAAGGAAACACGATGATAGTGAAACACACCTTCCACTCAAAAAAAGAAAAGGACAACTAGCCAGTAAGAATTACTTAATAAAAACAATGTACTATGAGGTGTTAATATCTTCCGATTTGAACGTAGAATGAATTTTTAATCCGACTATACAACTTCCAAGTAAATTAAAAACCTATTTTCTCTTATTGCAAACCAGACATTATTATACACAAAGCAATGAAAGGTGTTAATATCTTTCGATTTGGATGCAGAGAGGATTTTTAATTCAACTTTAGAACTTCAAGTAAATTAAAAACCGTATATCTCTTATTGCAGTGCTATCAACCAGACACAAATTACTCGAAGAAACCCCACCTCAGGGGATTGCTTCAACATCCACTGCATACTTGCCCCCAGATTCAGACACCCCGGGGACGAGCACCCCTCTAACAAACAGTCGCAAATTACTCGAAGAACTCCCGCCTCAGGGGATTGCTTCGGCATCCACCGCAAGCAACCCCCCAGATTTACCTACAGTAACAGCAGGGACGACGCCCACTTCAGGACGGATGTTGAAGTTCGTTAGAAGAAAGACATCCTTCGACAAGTTCTACATACAAGAGGAATACAGACTTCCCTAGGTGAGTGATCCACTGTTATTCTTAATTTACGGTAGGAATGATATACGGGGCTGCTTAGAATGGTACTTTAAAAACAAAAATTTTCTGCTAAGATCGCTGGTCTTTTGACCTCAATAATGAAAAGAAACTTATTTGTAACGAAGAAACAAACGAAAAATACGCTTATGGAGCTGTGGCTCCCGGCCACGTTTATCAATGCTGGTCAAATTGGCGACCCCATAAATTAATGGGAGGATGCGGTAAATTCTAAGTTCCCTCGAATAGTCAATGAATTAATGGGGAGTGGATGGATAGTAGAAGGCATTGACAACTTCAAAACTTTTTTTACCACAGGGTTTTCGTCTTTATTCCCTCGGGAATTGGGAATTACTGTTTTATTCAGTCTCTGGCTGCCTATAGAATGGCTAAACAAACCCTAAATCCTCGTTGGCTGAATATTAGTCTATCTGTAAATAGTATCCGCCGTTGCATGCAATATGTTAACTTCCACAAGATTGCCATGCCTATTCAGTGGGAGGACATTTCACGCCTTGAGTTAATGAATCAACTCTCTATTTACATACATGAAATGGAAAGAGGGGGGATGGGAAGTATATCATTCAGTTGGCAAGGCGTGGAACGAAAAAATTCCCAACTATTGCCCCCTCCTACTAATGGGTGGTGACCATATTTGTCACATTAAAGATTTTCACCATTTTGTGAAAAATTTTGCTAGGGCAAATCCTTCCAACCCCTTTTATTTCTGCCATAACTGCCTATCACAGCATGCAACAACCGACCGGCAAAAACAGCATGAAGCTACCTGCGACCTGTCAGTGGCGCTGAATTTTCCCCATCGTGGGAGAACAGTAAGATTTAGCAGCCCCCATAAGACGCAAAAGTTTTCTTATATTTGCGCCTTTGACTTAGAATCAGCTTTGAAGAAATCCCCTGGGGCTTATGGTGTGGAGACCATACACGAATCAATAGCTTATTGCTATATCATTCTCGATGGCGAAGGAGAAATAGCTGCCTCCAGTTATTATTGCGGGAATGATTGCATCGATAACTTTCTGTCAGATCTTAGTGATTTTTGGGCGGCGATAAGATCGCAGAGGAAAACATTCCCCATTGATATGTCAACCGAGGATGAAAGAACTTTCCAACAGTAGACTGTATGCCAGCTGTGTAAGACGTCGTTCAAACACGACCGCGACAAGCATAGACACCATGACCAGGCTAAACCCAAGAATAACTTTATTGGGGATTACTTCGCTCATTGTAATTTAGCGTGTCGCGAACTTAAAACTCGACTCCCCATTTTCGCACACAATTCTAGTTACGACCTGAGTCTTATCCTTAAGGAATTGAAAACTAAAGTCAACATTACAATCATGATGAAGCAAGGGCTTAAAATTCAGTGAATGACCGCTGATAATTTAGTTTTCCTCGACTCTCTAGCCTTTTTAGGATCTTCTTTGGATAGTTTAGCCTCCGAATATTTTAGGGATGGAAGGAAGGCTTGCTTAACAGAGAACATGTTAAGCGGAATTAGGGATAGTAAACTGCGGGGTGAAGTCATTCAAGGCAAATAACCTTTCTGCTATGACTATATAGAGTGTCTTGCAAAACTCAAAGAAACGCATTTTCCCCCCAAATCGGCATTTTACAACAGGCTAAAGGTGTGTGATTTATCAGAGGAATATAAACGGGCTCAGCGTGTTTGGGATATAAGCAAATGTAAAACACTGAAAGATTTTCTTCTCCTTTACCCCATTGTATACACGGCTTTATTGGGGGATATTCTCATTTGGTGGCGCTTTATATTTTATGATAAGTACGGTCTTGATTTACCGCACTATGTTTCACTTCCATCCTACGCCTTTGAGAGCTTTCTTAAGATGAGCAAGATTGAGCTGGATCATGTCTATGATGAAGCATTGTATAATCTAATCAGGCATAGTGTTGGGGAGGGGGGTTTACTTCTGTGGTGCGTCAATCATTCACTGCCAACAACCGTGAAATAAATCCATCATTTAATCCTGATCTATGCCAAAGTTCTTAAATCCTTTATTTAGACTTCAAATCCCTGTATGCAACAGTTATGACTAAGATCCTTCCCACTGGTGGACTTCGTAAACTTTCCGATGAAGAAAAGGATCAGTTTTTAGGAAGGGGTATTGAAAGTGCTAATACAAACGGGGATAAAGGACACTGGCTCCTCGTCACTACTAAAGCACCTTCAGAAGAAGTTGCTAGAGCCACTGATGAACTGCCGTTATGCTTATCCCACGAGGAAGTTACTTTTAGAAATCTATCATCCTACTGTAAAAGCGTACTAGAACACGAAGGAGGATGCATGACTGTTAAGTGTAAAAAGCTTATGGCTACCCATCACTGTAAAAAAGTGAATTCAGTCAAAGTGCTTCCATGAAGGATTTTATTAAAACTAACATCGAAGCGAGGAGCGCAGCAACCTCATCAACAGAAGAAAAAGCCTTCAAAGCCATGAGTAACTGCATCTTTGGAAAACTACTCAACCCTTTGAAATACGCCGAAAAAGTAAAGTTGTCACTAAAGCAGCCATCTACTTAAAGGAAGCCCGGAATCCGAGACTAATATCAACCATCCATTTGTCAGAAGACCGTATTATCTGTACTTCTACCCTTCCACAGGTTGCCATCAATATGCCTGATTGCATAGGTTTTGCCATTCTAGAATCGGCCAAGTTTGACCTTTACTACTACTTTTATAAGGTTCTCAAGAATAATTATGGTGATAAAGTCAAACTCCTTTACACTGATACAGATAGTTTCATTTTTGCTCTGGAAGTTTAAGTTCATAATTTGGAGTTAGTTCAAGAACCTTTGACATCATATATGGATTTTTCCAACTTCGACGTTGATCACCCGATTTTTCCAACTTCGACGTTGATCACCCACTTTTTAGTAATGAGAGAAAAGGGGAGCTAGGGCTTTTAAAATCAGAAACAGGGAGTGATCTTATAACCGAGGTGAAAGCGTTGAAACCTAAAATGTATTCCATACTAGCTAAGAAACAAGGTCACATTAATCGTGCGAAAAGCATACCAGGTCACATGCACGAACTGTACTCCCAAATCCTGGAAGATCATCGTGTCAACTATCCCACTGTACGGACAATTAGAAATATGAGAGGACAGATGAGTACCACTAGAGTAAAAAAGAAGTGACTCTCGGCTTTTGATTCGAAACGTTATCATTTGAGTCCATACAATTCTTAAGCATACGGACATCCCGATATTAAAGGGGGGGGGGGTGAGGAAGTTGCGAGTGAAGCTCGAATCAAAAACCCCCTTCCCAAGTTACCGAATCCACCTTCACAACCAATCCCTCATGTTTCTGAAAATTTATGGAAAAAGAGAGAAGAAAAGGTTACAGTCTATTTTCCACCAACCGATGGAAATCTCTTGATAATGGAATGACGGAAAATAGGGGAGGAGTGAATACAAAACTTTACTGCATATAATTAGTGTTTGGTTTTCCCCCTGTATTGTTTTACTGGAGAAAGTAAAAGGTTGGCATTTTCCAATAAAGGTTTTATTTATTCTGTGGTACTTATATCGTAACATTTTTATGCCGCTCTCAGTTGGCTAGAGGTTTGGTTAAAATGTACAAGTGCTTTAAAGCAACAGATTTAGACCTTTTTAGAGAGCCAGCACTTATCATTGTATCTGGTTTCTCCAACTCGGGTAAATCCTACCTTATAGAAAAATTAATAGTAAAACATGAAAGTAAGTTTATGCACATCATTATGTGCGGCGTGGATCAACATACTTTAAAATCGCATCCAGTAATAGGACCAAAACTCTCACTCTTTGCAAATATCGTAGACCCCATGAGTGAGATAGATACAGAAGCTGGGCAGTATTCTATTTTATATATCCTCGATGATATATTTCTCGGGGCTGTACAGGACAAAATTGTTGTGGATGTCTTTACTAAAGGGTGTCATAAAAATATCTCGGCTATATTTAATACGCAAAATATGTTTTATAGTGGAAAATACGCTAGAATATAAGTATAAACGCCTCCCATATGCTATTGCTGAGAACAAGGGATATATCGCAAGAAGAGTCATTGGGAAGGAAAATATTTGGTTCTCCTTCATCAAAGAAATTTGTGAAAGTTTATAAAAAGGCTGTTATGTCTAAACCTTTTTCCCATTTGCTGGTTGATTTAAGTTTAAATACTCCTAGCAAACTCCAGTTGAGGACAAATATAGCGGGAAGTTCCTCGTGAGAGATTGTATTTGGAGAATGGGAGACATAAAGAGGAAGATTTTGGAAACGGTATATGAAAACTATTCCCACCCATCAAGTTTGGGAGGTATTAATTCCATTTACAGAGTCACCAGAGCTTTAGACGCGCAAATTACCATAAGTGACATAAAAGACTATTTGACCACGAAAGATGCCCATACTCTGCATACACTCACAAGAAAAAAATTCTCCAGACGTCAAAAGGTGTCTCCAGCTCCAAAAGTTATCATCAGCTGCGATCTCGCCGATATGCAACGTTTATCTAAATTCAACAAGGGCGTAAACTACCTTCTGATTTGCATAGATATTTTCTCCCGTTACCTCAAGATCGTTCCTCTTAGAAACAAGAAGGCCCAGACTCTGTTAATAGGCCTAAAAGCAATCCTTTCTCTACCTCAATTTCAGGGTGCTAGTCGGCTTCTTACCGATAGGAGATCAGAATTTTATAACAAACTTACGGTCAAGTACCTAAAAGAAGAAAATATAAAACTCTACAGCCATTGCACAACGTGTTATACATACTCTAAAGCAAAAGATATAAAACCATTTAACTTTGAGAAATACTCTCACATATCTTGACGTTCTCCCTGAACTCGTAAAAACTATAATAGGTCCCCACACAGAGGGTTGGGAGGGGGAGTGTCCCCCCTCGAAGTTCATGGATATACGAACCCGGAAATCATTAAGTGACAATTTCGGCAAATGTATAAATCAAGCATCTTTACATCGAAACACAATAGTACGGCGTTCGCTGTAACAGACAGTGCACATTTCAAGTGGGCTCCGTCGGTCTGTATTCCATCGTGGGTATAAAATTCAAAATACATTAGAAATATTTAAAATTCGGAGCGTGGACTGGAGACAGGCTCCTTTGACTTATTATCTGGAGGATCTCGCTGGTGAAAAAATTGAGGGTGGTTTTTATAAATCGGAACTAATACCCACAGCCATACCAGAAACTTTCCCTATTGACATCATCAAAAAGAAAGTTACGAAGGGTAAAGTCAAGTATCTCGTGTCGTGGAGGGGTTACCCCCGAGTTTTAACTCGTGGGTAGATAGTAAAGATGTTGAAGGGCTGTTGGGGGAAACTTAGAAATGAAATCGCACATACACAAACATGGGGATTTTCTTCTCTTCTTAAATAACCTCTCCCAGAAAAAAAAGGGCTGAATTGATTCCTTTGCTACAGAGAACGCATCTCGACTGTTTATCAGAGATCTTCACTAAATTTTTGAAGGAAAATCTAACTCGTGATAGCAAAGCAATAGAAAAGGTAAAAAAAATATAGGGGTGAAATAAGGACGGTAGCTCGGAAAAAGACACCGCTTAAAGAGAAAAGAAAAATCTTATCGCAGAGAGGAGGCACCATACTTTCAGTCCTCTTTCCTCTCACAGCGAGCCTGATTGGGGGTTTATTAGGGAAATGAGAGAATACTGTCTGGTACCGAGAAAGACGGTAGAAGGGTCTAATTACCACCAAGATGCCGGAGAAATAAGTGTTCAAAACACTAGACAAAATGTAGAGGAAAATGGAAGGGAGGATAAGCAGCAGGGTGGAGGGAGTGATAGAGATCTGCTCCAAAATTTTGTCAAAATGATACAAACGATCAAGTGTAAGTTGGAAAATGAACCAAAGAAAAGGAAGCGAAAAGAATTGGGCGAGAAAGGCGCGCGTGATCCTCTCCCTCTCCCCACACCACAAGCTTATTACAATCCCTCTTTGGAGAATATAATTAACGTAAAATTATCCCCCTTCAGCAGAAGGCACGCCCTCGGATTCCTTAAATTCTTCGAAGACCGAGACGATGTCAAGTGGAATGATAGAGGGAACTTGAGGAAATCCATCTACCGTTTAAATTTAATAAACGTGTTTAAGAAATTAATTCAGCAAACGGGTGCTATTAAGGAAGAGGACGTGCCTTTTTATAAAACCCTACTAGATACCGTAGGAGTGCCCTATACTTATATAAAGAATGCAAAAGCTAGGATGCAGATGTGTGGAATTAAAGGAAAAGGGGGGAGAATAAGCGAGGAAAATAAAGAAAAAGAAGTAAAAGGTAAACTGCGGTGGGTGCCTTACTAGGAATAAATGCCCACCGGTAAGTCTACGCGAAATACATGACTTAGCATGTCGTAATCGGAAGGCATGTAAAGGGGGTGGGGTTCAAGTACTTTAGTTGTAGTCGGAGTTAGTTTAGATTTCATGATCAGTTTACAACACGATCCCTGCACGATGCAGTCCTCACCGCTAAAACTAAGCATCGCCAACTTTACAGCGGCACTTCTAAGAAAGGGGAATGTGTGTTTGGTAGAGGGGGGCAATTCCATTGGCATCGTATCCTACGAACTTGCGGTGCAAACATATAAAGCCTACCCCTACAGTGATATCGTGAACTGTCGAAGAAGGCTCTTTAAATTTACCCGTTCCATTCGCAAAGACCGTCATCCCGTTAGAAGTGTCATCTTGCGGAAACCACCGAGTTTTCCCACCGCAAGTGTGCCATGCGTAGCCACGTTGATACCGCAGTTTAATTACGGCTATTCAGACGATAATGACACAGTCGGAAAACTTCGATCGTATGTGTCTACTTCAATGGATACACACTTTGCCACGAACTTGCAAAATGATACAACTGAGGCGCGCGTTTTTAACTTTAAGAGGTGTCTACACGAATTGGAACAGTTTGCTCTGGAGAAGGGAAATGAGAGCATTAATATCTACGCCATCCCCATTGGAATTGGGAGGTCTGGTCGCACTGATAGTATATAGATAATGCATTATTTTCCAGAGTTGGTGAATTTAGGTAGGAGCTTGGTTGGTAAAGGTAAACAAATTATTTTATTCGCATTGGAAAAATGTCTGCTGCCTCCCGAATTAGAAAACTAAAAAAGGTTTTCTTTTGTTACATCTGAAGATTATCTGGCTGGCTGTGATATTTAAATATAATGTACTTATTTTCTTATTTGTTAAAAAGAATCTACTTTATCCAAATAAATTTGCTCATTTGTTAAAAGAAAAAAAAATATATTATTAATGTGTAAGATCCACCCTTTTGTATTTTTACCTTCGAGTTAAACGTTCTTCTCATTCTGGGAAGGAGAATAAAGGGATTTTGACGAAGGAAAAATCTATTTATGGGCGAGAGACCTGTGCCGCCCAGTGAAATGCTCCTATTGCACCATTTCTAAGGAATATAACTGCTAATATTACCAGAGAAAAAATGTATAGGAATGCTAGGTTGAACTAGCTCGCTCACCTATTGGTGTCGGTATAAACTGGGGCGAAATATACCAGAGGTCTCGTACCATTTAGACTTCTCCTCTTCGAAATCCCTCAATAGTGAGGTGCGGTTCAACCTCCCCTGCCGCGCAGATCAGTACTACTAACTCTACCCACGCTTGCCCATCACTCCTTACAGCACCCTTAAGTTTGGGGTCTGATCAGGGGGGGAACAACCAGGGTGGGTTCACTGGGCGGCACAGGTCTCTCGCCCAAAAATAGATTTTTGCTTCGTCAAAATCCCTTTTCTGGGCTCAACCTGTGCCGGCCAGTGAAATAGTACCAGAGAAACGAACCCAAACTTCATTAACTATAGGGGAACGAATTAAAATCAACATAACAATTAGTGGTTTAATCAAGAGTTGTAGTAGAAGACGATATTCTTTAATAACATCAAAATGACAGGATATAATGTCCCAGTAAGGGATGACAAAATGTAAAAGTAAAACTTGAAATTAAAACATGAACTGAGGTCAAAACATCTTAGAAAATACTATATAAAGCTGGACATTAAAGAAATACAGTTCGTAGGTACAAAAGGTAAAAATGACCATTAATAATAGAGATAAACAATGTTAAGACATGGGGACTCCCATGGGTGTGACATAACAAACCGAACTCAGGTAGGAACTGTAAGTGAGGCAGGTAAGAGGAAGAAGATGGTAGACATTGGATTCAGGAATTAGTTAGGAAGGAATTTGTCCGGGGGATACCACGCTCCCTGCGGCTACGGTAGCGAGTTGAAGGGCCTCTAGATGTTTAAGATAGTGTCGCCTGAACACTGACACGGATTTCCATCCGGTATATTTAGTGAGATCTGCAAAGTTCATGTGATGGAAAAAAATAATTGAGGTTGCTACCGCCCGTATGTCATGGACGTGAGAAAAGGACTCAGGATTAGCCTGTTTGATAAAATACAAGATCTGTTGCCGGATCCCTTTTAAAGTTATAGTCCCTCCCTGCTCTCTGATGAACAAGGGTCCCGAGGTCTTATAGGAAGTCCTTGATAGAAAGGACTTTAGAGTGCTAACAGGGCACAGGGAAGGATCCTGAAGGAGCAGGATAATTTTCCAGGAGGACCATCTGTTCTGAGGGTCTTCATTTTTGGCCAAGAAGACCTTGTCTGGGGAGAGGAGGACCTCTCCTGATGGAAGGAACTCAATGTGGCCTGGATCTCTTGACAAGGCAGCTAATTCCGAAATTCTAGCGCCAGAAGCCAAACTCATGAGAAATAGAGTTTTTCTGAGTAGAGGGATATACCCACATGAATCGTTGATGGTTTCTGACGCCAGTTTAAGAACATCATTGAGAAACCAGGAAACCGAGCTAGGACGAGTGGATGGTTTCAGTCTGGCACAGGCTCTTGGAATTGAAGCTAGCAATGAGTCTGTTAGATCTATATTAAACCCGACCAGGAAAATCTTTTTCAAGGCAGACTTAATGGTAGTAATAGTGTTAGCTGCTAAGCCCGACTCAAACAAGGTTCTGAAAAAGGTTACTGTTAGGTTTAATGTCATAAAGACAGTATTAGAATCCTTCAAAAACTTTGCTAGTTTTTTGACCGCTGAGTCATATTGACGAAGAGTGGAGTCTCTCTTATTCAATTCTAAGAATAAAGTATTCTGGGGGTCTATGTTAGCCCCTTTGTGGGCCGCAAACCTCATGAAGTCCATAAAGTTAGGGTGTTCCGAATGTTTGAGGAAGCGAACACAGTGCGCGTTTGTACTATCTGGGTCAAAGTCGGGTTGGGAATCTGGCGAGGGTGGAGATTCAGCTCCAGTAAAAGAGGAAACCAATTGCTCTTGGGCCAATTGGGGGCCACCAGGGCTACTTGACCTTTGAAGGTTCGAAGTTTGTCCAGCACCTTCATCAATAGGTTCACCGGTGGGAAAAGATAAATCCTTTCCCAGGTGTTCCAGTTCAGAGACATGGCATTCGTGGCGTAAGCCCGAGGGTCCAGGTTGGGGGCCACATAACATTTCAGTTTGTGGTTGGACTCCGTCGCGAAGAGATCTACTTGGAGATCCGGCGCTTGGGAGAGGATCCACTGAAAGGATTTTCGATCTAGTGACCACTCTGACTCCAACGGGGTCGTCCTGGAGAGTGCGTCCGCCACAACGTTCTGAACTCCAGCCAGATGGACAGCTGATAGGTGCCATTGGTTTGAGGCAGCTAGGGAGAAGATTGCTACCATCACATGGTTGATGGGACCTGACTTGGAGCCCCCTCTGTTTAGGCAACGGACTACAACTTCGTTGTCGAGAACTAGCCTCAGATGTTGCTTCTTGGCAGGGGAAAGACGTTTTAAAGTTAGTAAGACCGCCATGGCTTCTAGGACGTTTATGTAGAATTGTTGGAACATTGTGGATCAAAGGCCCTGAACCTTCCTGTGTTGGGAATAACCTCCCCAACCTGATAGGGAGGCATCCGTGTGGATGACTATCTTAGGAGGAGGGTACTGTAACGGAACCGATTTCGATAGGCTCTTGGTGGTTGTCCATGGGAGAAGCCTCTTCCGAAGAATGGGAGGGAGACGTGTCTTCTTGTCTCAAAATTTGTTGTTCGCTCTGGAGCGCCAAACCTGGTTGATGTCTTTCAGTTTCGCTTTCAGATGAAGGTCTGTCACTGAAGCGAATTGTAGGGATCCTAGGATCTTTTCTTGGTTCCTTCTGGATGTTATCTTTTCCCCGAGAAAGCATTTGGTATTCTTTGCAATCTCTATCCTTTTGGACCTGGGGAGACATAGGGTGTGAGAACGTAGGTCCCACTGCAATCCCAGCCACTGAAACTTGGTCTCCGGTGTCAGGCGGGACTTTCTGAAATTTATTTGGAATCCCAGAGACTGAAGATACTGGATCACCTTGTTTGTTGCATTGAGACAATCCTCGACGTTGTCTGACCAGATTAGCCAATCGTCCAGATATGCAATGACTTGGATTCCTCGGGTTCGGAGTTCTTGAATGACTGATTCCGCCGGTTTCGTGAAAATTCTGGGCGCGATGTTGAGCCCGAAAGGCATCACTTTGAACGTGTAAGCCTTGTCGCCTAGTCTGAATCCTAGGAATGGGCGGAAATGTCTCGCTATTGGAACGTGATAGTAAGCATCGGTAAGATCGATGGAGGTGGTGACGGCCCCACGGGGAAGCAAGATCCGTACCTGCGAGACGGTAAGCATGTGAAACTTGTCGCATTGAATGGACAAGTTTAGTCGGGAAAGATCGAGAATGACCCTCCGGCTGTCTGAGTCTTTCTTCGGGACGCTGAATAAGCGACCTTGAAACTTCAGATGTTTCGTTTCTTTGATCGCATTCTTGCGCAGGAGATCCTGGGTAAACAGAAGTAGGTCTGGTGTCGGGGGTTGATGGAATTTGTTCGGTGGAGGAGGCCCTTCTATCCAACTCCACTCCAGGCCCTTGGAAATTATGCTGAAGGCCCAAGGACTGAACCTCCAGCGACTCCTGAACGCATAAAGTCTCCCTCCTACCTGAAGATCCTCAGTAGTTGGAGGCTTTACCGCCACGGCCACCACGTGATCCCTTTCCACGGGAGAAATATCTCCCTTTGCCTCTGTTCTGAAAAGAACCTCTTGAAACGAGGTCCTTGCCTCGTTGGTATCCTTGAGGGGAAACCCGGGACTCATAGGCTGGGTTATAAACAGGAGAGGTGAACGAGCTCGAAGCCATTTGGCTTTCAGGAACGAGGACATATTTCTCTTGGGGCTGAGACTTGGAGGTGGAAGGTTGGATGTAACTGGGACCGACTGGACTACCTGGAGAGGTTGGTGGAATTGGGCAGAGCTATAAGGGCGCAGCCTTTTCCTGCCCCGGGAGTGAACGTTCGACTGTTCGAACTTCCGTTCGGGAGTGAGACCCCAACGGATCCTGAGGCTCTGGTTCACCCTGGCAGCTTCGCTCAGTACTGAGTTGACCATGTCCTCCGGGAACAGGTCCGGACCCCAAGCGGAGGCTTTAATGAGCTTATTCGGCTCATGGCGGATAGTAGCCTCTGATAAGACATGCCTACGGCAACGTCTTCTGGCCACCAAGAAGTCATAGCAATCCGCTAACAAAGATTGCAGGGTGGCTTTTGTCATGACTTTAAAGGCGTGTTCCTCATCATAGTTGAGGGAAAACATCTGCGCCATCGTTGAGACGTTAAGGCTCCGGCTAAACCTAGACCGGGACTCGAACTCGAGTCGGATTAAGGTTTCAGGTAGTCTTGGGAGGCGGTCGCTGAATTGCGTCGACGCACAATCAGCGGATAGCTTACCAGAGGTAAATGTTGACAGGATGTTAAGCCAACATTCATTATCTGATGGGAGCAGAAGAGATGTAGGATCTGTCTCCCGGAGCTGGGGCAAAGGTTTGTCTTCGGCTACTGCCTGAAGGGCTAAGTCAACCATTTTGGTGACGCAAGGAGTAGGGGTCTGCTCGTCCACCAGAAACATGGTGTATGTACTCTTGTGAGGGGTCAGCATGGTGTTTGTGCAACCCCACTCGTTTAGAGTTCTAACCCAAACAGACTGAGCCTGTTCCTTTGGGAAGATAACGGTCTCCTTAGGGACCTTATCTAGTCAGAAAAGAGCCTCTTCCGTTAGCCGGGCGAAGCCGGGGAAGGGGAATTGAAGGCCGGGAGGGAAGAACTCAAAATCTTCAATGGGCCAGGTTCCAAAGCCTTCAATGGTTAACATCCCGTCCGTGAAAGGGCAGTGGAGCGCCATTTTCCACGGGTTATTTTTTGTGAAAGGTGAGAGTTTTGAGGCGTCCGGGATGAGGAACTGCTGTTGTTGAGGCAGTCCCCCTTCTAGGGTGTCTAGTCTCCTGGTGACGGCAGAAAGCATTGAGCTAATCTGCTCTGAAACAACCCTCGTCATCATATTGGTGAGAGCCACCGGGTCGCGGTTGGTCGGGGCAACTGAGGGGGATGGCTGCACTCCCGGGTCCTGAGAAGTAGGGGAGGTGCTAGCCAAGCCACTAGGGGCTCTGGGAAGGGAAGCCTTCTTGGGCTTGGATGATTTAGGTGGTGTGGGATTCTTTCGAGTCCTCACTAAGGGTCTCTTCTGAGACTTGACCTTGGGAGGAACCGGGTGTGATCTCGGGGTAGATTCACAGTTCGCTTCAAAACCTAAAAAGGAAGAAGAATTAGAAGTCGAAGAAAAAGCGGGGCTAAGAAGAGAGGTCTTAGCGCCGGACCTACCTGCCTCACCTACCTCCTTACCTGTCTCCGATTCGTCCAAAACCATGGGTTCTACGTCCAAGTTCAGAGCCGCAACATTGTCCTTAATGGGGTCGGGGTCGTCACCGATGTCCGTATCCTGAACCAGATCAAGTTCCACGGTTGCCGCAATGTCGGCAATAATAGGGGCCGCCACTTCTTTAGGCACTGCTGCCGAAGATTTTGCGTTTGGGTAGATGAGGTTGCAATAGTCTTCGGAGAGGACGTAAAGCTTCTTGGCCTTAACGTTACGGGCGAAGCCGCCTACCCAAACTTTCAAGGTGGCTCTTGCTGAAGTCTTAGCTGCCTGGGAACTCTGAAAGAACGGGGATGAGGTTAGCAAACCCGAGAGACAAGGCTGAGAAATGAAACCGAAGATTCATAACATAAAGCAAGAGGGATGCAAGTATAAAAAACGACCTAAAGAGGACTCACTGAATCTGAAGAGAGGGTGGTGATAAGATCGTAACAGACAAGGCAGTTGTCGGGGTGCCAAACAATAAGATCGTCCATCTGAATCCCACAGTCGGCGTGGGATCGACAGACCGCATGTCCACAGGGTTGTTGAAGGACGGCCGCGCAGGCTGTCATCCGGCAGCGGACCACCTGTAAAAGGGAATAGTCTATGAACATCTACTTAATATCTCTAGAAGGGGCCCCGGAGGATCCGGGCCCTGCAATTAAGGTAAAATGTATAGCCTTAGACTAAACATGCAGAGAACCTGAGACTATTCCAGGAGGAACCCGGCGGAGCCAGGAATGAGAAAAGATGCAAAAAACAAGGATGAATAATAATCAATAATAGTCCCGGGGCCCCACGGGGCCGGGGAACAGAACTGCTAAAGTAAACTTAAAGTAAACTTAAGTTACATCCTTGAAATACATATAATAGAGAACTCCGGTTATGATCTAAACACTAACTTCCGTAAGAGTATAGGGTTCCCGTAGGGACGGTAGGAATCAAAAACTGTGTCAGTGTCATCAGATCCTGCAGTATTGTAAGCCCGGAGGCCCCGATGTCTGATGACGGGAGGGTACGGTGGGAGAGTGCTGGAGGAGCCAAGGGATCCCCCAACGACACTACCGGACATACCGGGACGAAGGTAATGATTCGTGTAGAATACTATGATGTAGGATAATAATAAGTCCTATACGGGCAATAATGGCAGGAGGTACCGTATGATGGGGACACTCCTAATATATAGGTCTCATTCTTACAACCATAAGCTAAAAGCAAAGGCCATACCAAGAAGGCATAGGTATACTGACCAATCACATGTGATATAGTCCCCGGCGGTCCCGGCCCTCCCCCTCCCCCGACTGATGGCCAATCGAGACGACGGGAGGGGGGAGACGAGAACCGCCCGGGATGAATGAGACTATGTAGCACCCCGTGAGATACTCTCGGTCCTCAATATGTCGGAACGTTGAGGGAAGACTGAGGAACAAGCATACTTGACCCGTATGTCATAAACAACACCAATCGAGTGAGAGGAGAGGCGTACTCTGGGAGGGGTGGTGGGGGGTGGGTACAGGGGGATCACAAGGACAGGTGGTGGTAGACAGGGCTACCAACTGGAGATCCCCTCAACATAACATGAAAAACCCAAAAATATGATCATAACAGAGTGTAACAATAAAAACAATATGAATTGCACAAATACTTGAAAGTAATTAATGAATTAAAAGCGTAATCACGTAAGGAAGGCTAGGCATGCAAAGTTAATATGGCGAGAGAGGGACTCGAGCGAGTGGCAAGGGAGGGAGCATGACGCCATCTTGGAAGATGGAAAACAGGGGTACCAACCTTGCCACTGAAGCGGGTAGATATCAAACAGTAACACAATAAAGATACGCGAGAGTCCCACTCGAACCAAAATGTAAAACTATGTGGAGCGTAAATAAAACCGATAGACTTTATAACAACAAGTGAAATGCTCCTAGAAAACCAGCGAAACAAATCTCTATGGTGACGCTATCCACTAACATGCACGAAGGCAGGCATGCCAACATAACAGACGCCTTAATGATACGCTAACACTGATACCATAGTATAATAGTAATAATACGCTAAGATGAAAGCATATAATCGGTGTAAAGGAAAAAACTCCTAAAAGTTCAAACGAATAGCCATGATGAGAGAAATAACGGATGAACTAGCGAGAAAGGGCAGGGCCGAGAAACCATGAACGGTCAGAACGGGGACGCCGTTCACAATAAAACACTTCTCAATTAATAAAAACAAAGGCTACGCTGCCCATTCACGCTTAAACTCATGGATAAAGTACTTAACTTCGATGGAGTAACTTGAGATTCCGCCATCGATGCGTAGGAAAGGTAAAAATCCAAAAATACACCGAGAAAAACACAATCGACTGATTAGGAACTGGTGCTAAAAAGGAGTGATGGGCAAGCGTGGGTAGAGTTAGTAGTACTGATCTGCGCGGCAGGAAGGTTGAACCGCACCTCACTATTGAGGGATTTCGAAGAGGAGAAGTTTAAATGGTACGAGACCTCTGGTATATTTCGCCCCAGTTTATACCGACACCAATAGGTGAGCGAGCTAGTTCAACCTAGCATTCCTATACATTTTTTCTCTGGTAATATTAGCAGTTATATTCCTTAGAAATGGTGCAATAGGAGCATTTCACTGGCCGGCACAGGTTGAGCCCAGAAATTATGTAATAGGGGTGGTATTTAAATGTACTTGTTTTCTCATTTTATTCATGTAAATTTACTCGTATGTTAAGAACAAAAAAAATTACTGTGTAAGGTCCACCCTTTTGTATTTTTATCTTTGAGTTAAATGTTCTTCTCATTCTGCGAATGAGAATAATTATGTAATAGAAGCTTCTTTAATAAAAAGTCTTACGTTAATTTGGTTCAAATATCCCCGTCTCATTTCAACTACTTCAGTTACCTGTTGGTCACTATGGCTGGAGAAAGTCATATCGTAACACTGACATCTCTGGGTAAAATAATGCGGGCAGCTTTACAAACAAGCTCCAAAATAGTATAATATTAGGTCATAATTTGGAGCATGAAGTAGCCCTTGTCAATATCCATTACCCTAATGAAATTTATGCCCTTGTTAGTGGTGAACTCGATTCAGGGATAGAAATAATAATAACAAAAGTGCGAATATCCCTAGGTGGGAAACCCACCGTAACTTCAGCTACTGAGGAAATTTACAAACCTGGAATAAGTATTCTATCCACTGATGCTGGGTATATGGTCTCCAGGATTAACGAAGATTTAACATACGCTTTGAGGAAGATCCTCCCACTCGGATTTTATCAAGAAAATATACCCACGGCGGGTCTTTTGGAATACGACTATCAAAGAAAGAGGGTGCTTTTAAAGTTTACAAAGAGACAGGAAACTGAAGAGGCAATTTATCAAAAAGGACCTATTCACGCCATCAAATTAAAATTTGGGAAAAGAATAGGAGCTACATTAGGATTCAATTCAGACAAACCTTATAAAATTTTTGAAAAAAATCCAGGTACATTAATCCTCTAATCAAAACTCATAATTTGCTCGCTTCTTTTCCCCATTCCCCCACATTGGGGGTGGACTTTGTCCTCGTTTATTCGGATTTTGTTGAAAGATCCTATTTCAGGGGTAAAAAAGTTAATATACTTTTAGTATGTGGGGCAGTAAAACGAGAGGTTATCATAATTATGTGCATTACCCTTTAGGGACAAAGGAATTGGATTCAGTATCCATTCACCTGACCGACCAAGAAGGAAGGGAGATACAGTTTCGTGAGGATGCCAGCACAATATGCATCCTTCATATAAGACCAAAGCAGAAAATTATATAAAAGCTGCTACATCCCACAGCAAGCGTTAATTCAAGAGTGTGACACCATGCGGGTTGCCTTTCTTTCGCCATCTCCTGAGGAGTTTAGCATCATATTCGCTAGTCCCCCCATAAAACTCTTGCGTGGAGGAGCTTTAGGGGATATTGAGGTTTTTAGAGCCCAAGACATTCCCAGCAAGGGAGTGGGCTTTTCAGTCTATTAGCTGGACTCGTTAAAAGGGTTGCGCCCTTTGTGACAAAGGCGGTCCTGCCCTCAGACCTTGAATTTGGGCAAAATGTCATGGGAAATTTACAAGAAGGGACAAGAGATTTCAAATCAAGCCTTAAACAGAGGGTTGGAGGCGCTAAAATCAACAGGTCGACGTATTGTTACTGGCAAAGGGAAGAAAAGGAAAAATGTCAAAAGAAATGGGAAGAAAATGACAGATTCGGAGTTAATTTGTATTTTTCCTAACCATACAAACCTTAGCAATTTACATAGGGTAATACTTTCGGCGTAGCTGAAATGACGAGCCATTAGATTTTTAACGAGGGTTAACTAACCCCCGCTAGTTAGCAGGGGGTAGGGAAGGGGTAGCTTGCTACCCCTCCCCCCCACACACTGGTGAGTTGTCTCACTTCACTTAGAGGTAGGACTTGACTTGGGGGACAGGGCTGGCGGGCAAATATGTGTATATAGCTAAGGTTTGTATGGTTAGGAAAAATACAAATTATCTCCGAATTTGTCATTTGTTCCATAACCGAAATACAAACTACGCTATTTACATAGGGTGACTTACCCCTTAGGAAGAGCGGAAAGTCCCCAGCCTTACTGGCTTTTGGCTTTACCCGGGGACCCGAAATCCGAGTGAGCAGCACTCGAGAAAGGGGGTCCCTGCACCTCGCACTTTCGTTGCTTGCTACGAATGTACGGCCTACATAAGTTTGTGTGTGGAGGAAGTTGTGACTCGTCCTAGGAAGTTGACCTGGAGTTCTTTAGATAGAAATCTAGGCTAGGACGTTCCCAATACCACCTCTTCAGGGTATGGGGGATGCAAACAGTATTACAGCTAATACTAGGAGCACAAGGGAGCATGGTTTACCTGCAGAGGTTGAGGTCAGCTATGCAGAGACCATGATGCTGCTTTCCCCAAGGGAGGGGAGAATGAAGAAAGAAGTAAGGGCCAGACATACTCTTTCAATCACGCAGACTAAAACCGGGTAACAATGCCCCCAACCTGTCCATTAAGGAGCCTGAGGTTAGACCAGCTGTTGTGCAGCCACCACAGGGCCAATAGAGAAGGTATCGAGGCTCCTGTGGGTCACGTCCTGCAGGTAGTGGGCTGTGAAGGTCGTTTGGCGCTTCCACACCCCAGCTTGCAAGACCTGCGTCACAGAGAAATTTCTCTTGAAAGCCAGGGACGTAGCGATGCCCCTGACATCGTGCGCTCTAGGGCGACGTGACGGAGGAGGGCCAGGATTCAAGGCATGTTGAATAACCTTCCGAATCCAGGACGAGATGGTGTTCTTGGTGACCCTCCTCTTTGTCCTTCCTGTGCTTACGAATAACTCTTGCACATGAGGACGGACTGCAGCTGTTCTCTTCAAGTAACACCTCAGACTCCTCACTGGGCAAAGTAACAGATGGTCTGGGTCACTTGTTACAGAACGAAGACTCGTTACCCCGAAGGAGTCGAACCTAGGGACCAACACCCCAGGGTTCTGAGTCTTGGCAACAAACTCATGGACGAACCTGAACATTACCTCCCCCATCCCCTTGAATGGGCGACGTCGTAAGAAAGACCATGAAGTTCACTGACCCGCTTGGCGAGGCCAAAGCGAGCAGGAAAGCCGTCTTCCAAGACAGGTGGCGATCAGATGCCTGGCATAAGGGTTCAAATGGAGCTCTCTTCAGAGCCCTGAGGACCTGAACCACGTTCCAAGGAGGAGGTCTTACTTCTGACCAAGGGCAGGTAAGCTCATAGCTGCGTATGAGTAGGGAAAGTTCTAACGAAGAGGAAATGTCCACTCCTTTCAGCCTAAAAGCCAGGCTTAAGGCTGAGCGATAGCCTTTCACCGCCGGAACTGAAAGGCGCATTTCCTCCCGTAAATACACAAGGAACTCCGTTATTGCTGGAATAGTGGCATCGAGTGGAGAGATACCCCTCCCACGACACCAACCACAGAAGACTTTCCACTTCGCCTGGCAGACTCCCATAGAGGACTTGCGCAGGTGGCGAGACATCCTGTCCGCAACCTGTTGCGAAAATCCTCTCTCCGTGAGGAGACGCTGGATAGTCTCCAGGCGTGAAGCCGAAGCGACGCTACGGCTTTGTGGAAGATGTTGCAGTGTGGTTGTCTGAGTAGCTCGTGTCGTGGGGGGAGTTCCCTCGGAAGCTCCGTCAGGAGCTGCAGAAGGTCCGGGAACCATTCCGCGTGATGCCATAGCGGAGCTACAAGAGTCATGGAGAGATTGACCGATAGTCTGGTCTTGTTGAGCACCCTTCTCATCAGACAGAATGGTGGGAAGGCGTAAACGTCGATGTAGTCCCACCTCTTCTGAAAAGCATCTTGCCAGAGGGCCTTGGGGTCCAGGACTGGAGAGCAGTCCAGGGGCAGCTTGAAATTCAAGGCTGTCGCAAACAGATCTACTGTCGGGGAACCCCACAAAGTCAGGACTTTGTTGGCTATCTGAGGATCCAAAGACCACTCGGTACCCACTATCTGAGTCGCTCTGCTCAGACTGTCGGCGAGCAAATTCCTCTTGCCAGGAATGAAGCGAGCCGAAAGTGTTATCGAGTGGATTTCGGACCACCACAGAATCTCTACTGCAAGATGGGATAGCTGCTGAGAAAAGGTACCTCCCTGATTGTTGATGTAAGCCACTACCGTGGTGTTGTCGCTCATCACCACTACGGAGTGGCCCGCCAGGGTCCGTTGGAACTGTTGAAGGGCCAGGAAAACGGCCTTCATTTCTAGCAGGTTGATGTGGAGGTACTTTTCTGATTCTGACCAGAGGCCTGAGATCCTTTGGTTCAGAATGTGGGCCCCCCACCTTTCTTTTGACGCGTCCGAAAACAGAGTCAAATCTGGGGGGAGGACGAGAAGATCCACTCCCTTTCGAAGTTCCACGTCATTCAGCCACCACCGAAGGTCCGTCAGTTCCGTGGATCCTATAGGAACCAGAAAGTCCGGAGAATCGGAGCCTTGATTCCACCGGGACTTTAGCCGCCATTGCAGGGATCTTATCCTGAGGCAACCGTTCGGAACTAGACGTGCCAAGGAGAAAAGGTGGCCTAGTAGACATAACCATGATTGGGCCGGAAGCTCTTCCTGCCTGACTCTCTGCGACCCTCCTCAGCCTTGCTATCCTGTCGTCTGATGGAAAGGCTTTGTGGAGATCGGTGTCTAATATCATGCCTAGATATACCAGTCGTTTCGTCGGAAGCAGAGAGGACTTCTCGAGATTTACCATGATCCCCAGATCTTGGCAAACCTCCAGAAGCCTGTCCCGGTGTCGAAGACGGGTCGACTCCGAGTCTGCCAGGATCAGCCAGTCGTCCAGATAACGGAGGAGACGTATGCTATTCCTGTGCGCCCGACGAAATCAGTGTGAACACTCTGGTGAACACCTGAGTAGCTGTGGAGAGACCGAAACACAGCACCTTGAACTGGTAGATCTTGCTGTCTAGGCTAAATCTCAAGTACTTCCTGGAAGACAGATGGATTGGGATCTGGAAGTATGCGTCTTTCAGATCCAGTGTGCACATGAAGTCTTGCGGTCTCACTGCAAGTCTGACCGTGTCCGCTGTCTCCATGCTGAACGAAGTTTGTTTGACAAACTTGTTCAGGGCTGAGAGATCGATGACCGGTCTCCAGCCTCCAGACGCCTTTTTTACAAGAGAGAGTTGACTGAAGAAGCCTGGGGAGCCGTAGTCGACCTCCTGGAGAGCATCCTTCTTGAGCATGGTCTCCACTTCTGCCCGAAGGGCTAACCCCTTTGCCGATCCCATGGCATAGGAGTTCAACGACACTGGATTCGCTGTCAGGGGAGGTGGAGAAGTTGTGAATGGGACGCGATAACCTTGGCCGATCACAGAGACCGTCCAAGAATTGGCCCCAAGTTGCTGCCACCTGTGCACGCAACTTTTCAGGCATCCCCCCACAGGTGGACACGCGGGGGGATTGCCGGTCCTAGCGCTTGCGGCCTCGGCCGCTGCCCCTAGGATTCTTTCCTCCCCTAGAGGACTTGCCGCGCCTTCTGTCCTTAGTTTGAAAGGGCTGCGGCTTAGACACCCCTGTCTTAGCTGCCGGAGCCTGCTTTGGTGGCTTGCGAGGCTGCTGTTGCTGTTAAGGTGCTGAAGGCTTGTAGGGCCGAGATGTCAGGGCCCTCTGGAGGAGAGAATCTTGATTCGATCTCCTCCACCTCTCAGCTGTTCGTTCTATCTCCTTGGGCTCAAGCAGATCTCTCCCAGTGATGGAGGAGTGCCTGAGCCTGCAGACGTCCACAGCGGGAACCTTCGGATGGAACCTCTCGGTCACTGCGTCGCGACGCTTGAGGATCGAACGCGTGCCCGAGAGGAGAAAGGTCTTCAAAGCCTTCCTATTGCTTTCCTTGGACAGATCCTCAGAGCGCAATAGGATGCCCAGAGATCCCAGCCAAACGTCCAGCCACGAAGTTGCCTGCATGGCACTCTTCGCGACCTTCTCAAGGTTCAGGATCTCCAACGCCAAGAACGTCACCTGCCGGGCGGAGAGCTTCTCGAGAGGAGTTCCCCTGGTCAGCTCTTCCACAGAATGGTGGAGCGGAAGGGCCATACTGGACTCCCCCATGATCTCAAAGCACCTCCTCTGATGTACTCGAGGAGGCGGGAGGAGTTTGAACCCGGCAGAAGAACGACCGGAGGAGGCGAGCTCGGAGAGCTGGGCTTCGACCCTGTCCCTGGCCCCTTTCACCCCTTTGGACCAAGACAAAGCTGCGCTGGACTTAGGGGGTTTCTGGGTGCCGTAGACTTGGTCCAGCACCATGTCCTTGCCCTCACGAGGGGCAGTCTCTGGGTCCTTAAACTTATTGAGTTGCCTCATCAAGCCTAGGACCTGCCAGAAAGCGTGTTATGACTCGAACTGGTCTCCTCCTTGCGGACTGGCAGCTAAGTCTCCAGTCCCCAAAGGCTCATCTTGGGGAGACACGTGAACGTCCTCCCGGGGTCTAGTTGGGTCTGGACGGATCCTGGATGATGATTTAGGAATCGTCTTGGAGTCCTTCGGCTCCCTCCTAGGAGAAAGACTCCAGCAAAGAGGTCCGGAAGGGAGCTTCCTCACGAGAAGTTTCTCTCCTAAGAAGAGGGGTTCCTCCCATTGGTGCCGTGGGGGACAACCCTGCCTCCCTGGACTCTCCTGAGGACGGAAAAACCTCGTCTACGGGAGAAGGAGAAACAGCACGCGAAGGAGAAGGAGCCTTCCTGACCGACCTCTTGGGAGCCAATTTCTCCCGAGGAGAAGTCACCACGAAGTCCACTCCTCTCCTTCTCTTCAGCGGGGATGAGTCTGCCGTTGGTTTAAGTCCCAAATACGAGGGCAGGCTTCACAGCCTGAACCACTGCGTTCATTATGTGACGGAACCAAGGCTGACGGGTAACTGACGCTGTGTCAGTTATCCCTGCTGGAGGGAAGGGGATCTCCTGACCCTTCGGAGTGGACGCCACGGGGCCTGCCTGAAAAGAAGAAGAAAAAGAATGTTGCATGGACCTCTCCGTAGATCCTTCCTGTTCCTGATCCTGGTAGGTAATCCTACGCTTGCGCGGTGGCGATCCAGAGGCCGATCTGGAAGTCCGCGTCCCTATCAGTTGGCCGCGTTGGTGATCCCTGCGAGAATGGGGATCGCGGCGGCTCTCGCGCGAAAAGGCATTCGAGGGATCGCGCGCGGGCGATTTCTGAAGCGCGGGCGCATTGCCGCGTGTAGAAGAATGCGCGTGGGCTCGTTCGTTCGTGGGCGAGGTGGCGCGTGGGCGAGGTGGCGCGTTGGCGCGTGGGCGCGCAGGCGCGCAGGCGAAGGGACGCGATGGCGTGTTGGCGAGCGGTCGCGTTGACGCGTTGGCGAGGGAACGCGTTGGCGCGCACGTGAAGGTGCGCGTGGTCGCGTAGGTGAAGGGGTGCACTGAGCACTAGGCGACCGTTGGTGGCGCGTAGGAGAACGACAATGTTCGGGCGAGAAAAGTTGCGAGCGACTTGGCGAGCGTTTGCCAGGCGGAGAGCGCTGGAGCGTTGGCAAGCGATGTAGCGTGTCCTCCAGAGAACGACGGCGCGTACCATGGACGGGCGAACGACTGCGCACAGGCAATTTATCGCGCGGGCGAGTCGGAGACCTGGGGCGATCAGACTTAAGAGGGCGATGGCGCTCAGGAGAGCGTTTGCGCACAGGCGAGTGATCGCGTGGCCGCGCAGGAGATTATTGGTGCGTAGTAATATTACTGCGCACATCTGAAGAGATGGATGGAGACAAACGTGTAGGCGAACGCTCGCGAACAGGAGCTCTAGATGAGCGCGTGCGCTGTTGCGCTGGAGCAGAAGGGCGCGCAGGGGCGCGAGGGCGAGGCGACGGGATGGGATGGAACCCTTGCCAAAGTCCAGATCTGGCGATCGTGGACTCGGTGGTGATCGTTGGCGCGCTGGGCGTGCATCAGGAACAGGCTGAGTAGTAGCACGGTTGCGCACAGGAGAACGAGGACGCTCATGAGAACGTAGGTGCGCCTTGCGCACATCAGGAACATGAGGGCGCTGTTTCACAGGAGACCTGCGAGAAGGAGAGCGCTGGCGAGCAGGTGATCGCTGCCGAGCAGGAGAGCGCTGGCGAGTTAAGTCCGAAGACTGTAACTCTGGAGAGCGCTTGTGCACTACTGCATGCGAACGCGCAGGTGGGCGCGCAGGGGAACCCTGACGCGCAAGGGACTTACCCACACCGTGAGTAGAGTCCCTTTTCCCCGAAGGGATCGGTGCCTGTTGGATAACAGGGTGAGAAGGCGCCAAAAGCGCATCTGCAGCCAGGAACGGAGAAGACAGGTCGGAAGGTCTGGCAGGCATAGGAGATCGCGAACAATCTTCGGAGAGGTCAAGGGGCTCTACTGCGATGGTCTGCACCTGAAGGGGGGGCTCCTCCTTAGGGGGAGGATCAGGAGAGGACGACCCAAAGAGGCGCCTCCTAACTCCCTTATAGGGAGAAGGAAGTCCTCTGCTGCGGAGAAGTCGACGGGCCTTGCGTCGAATACGACCCCGAGGAAGGGCGTCCGGGTCATCAGTCCTCCGAAGAGGAGTCTCTGTCAGCGTGCTCCCCCGACGGGGAGACCCGCTCGCAGGAGAGAACGTGGGACTCCCCTCCCCCCTCGAAGGATGTTCGGAGGGGGGCGGAGAGCCTTCAGCGACGTCCGCAACAGGCGCAGCATCAAGGGTTTGACCAGACCCGTCGGAAGGCTCGGCCAAGACAGTGTCGACAAAATCCGAAGGGAATAACTCCGTTATTACCGGCGACTGTTTGACCGCAGCCCCCAACTGGATCAGGTCAAACAGGGCTTCCTTGGAGGGCGAGCCCTTAAGCCCCAAGGAAGCCCAAAGCTGGAACAAATCATCATTAGACACAGTTTGGTCATATTCATTAAAATCCAAATTATCCTCCCCGGAGGAGAAGAGGGAGCTGCCACGCTAAAGGAGGCAACGCCCTCTCCCGCACCCCGAGGTCGGGAAACACCACTAGGGCCTGCGCTACCACTCGGCAGTCTCTCACGAAAGACAGATCGAGTGGGAGCTTCGGAGGAGGTTCGGGCGGCGGAAGAGGAGTCCTTAGAGCCTTCCTTCTTCAAGGTTGCCCCTGAAGGAGAACAGTCTCTCTTGGACTTCTTCTTACGCCGACGGCCGAACTTCTCCCACTGAGAGGCAGACCACTCCCTACACTCACTGCAAGTATTCTCCCTCTCACACCGTTGGCCTCGGCACTGTGGGCAAAGGGTGCGAGGATCGGTGTCCTCCGCTGACATGAAGGTCCCACAAGGGCGGCCAGCGAGTCCAGGGCACTTGCGCATAGCGATGATAATGGTCGAGGCCATCTTCCAAACACACAGAACTAGAAAAAGCAAAAAAACAAATTGAGGCTGTCATTAACGAGGACAAAAACAGAAACGTCTGCACTTCGTCCGAGCCAAAAGTGAAGTGAGACAACTCACCAGTGTGTGTGTGTGTGTGGGGGGGGGGGTAGCAAGCTACCCCTTCCCTACCCCCAGCTAACTAGCGGGGGGTAGTTAACCCTCGTTAAAACTCTAATGGCTCGTCATTTCAGCTACGCCGAAAGTAATACCCTATGTAAATAGCGTGGTTTGTATTTCAGTTACGGAACAAAGAGTAAATAAAAAGAAAATCTCATCTCATAGGAATATAGGATATAAAGACGTGTTTAGTGCAATGTGATTTAGTTCTGGTAAATAGGTGTTAGAGTGAAGTCATTCAACATGGCATCGGCGGCACCGAGAATTGCGGGTCTTGTAGGGAGCAAACTCCCAACCGCAAAATACACCGCTGGGGTGGTGGACGCTTTTCCAGGCCTAATCGTTTACGGGTGGTGGAAGCTTCCATGGTTGATCGGCAAACGTGTTTTATTCTCCCAACAAATCTTACATCGGGGGGAGCAATCACTGATCGTTATCTCGAATTACGTATCAATGGCGTAGAAGGAACACTAATTGATTTAACCAGTTTGGATATTGAACTACATTTAAAAGTCACGGCCCCCGATGGGAGCATGTTGGGGGATGGATGTTTTTCCCCGGCCTAATCGTTTACGGGTGATGGAAGCTTCCGTGGTTAATCGGCAAACATGTTTTATTCTCCCAACAAATCTTACATCGGGGGGAGCAATCACTGATTGTTATCTTGAATTTCGTATTAATGGCGTAGAAGGAACACTAATTGACTTAGCCAATTTGGATATTGAACTACATTTAAAAGTCACGGCCCCCGATGGGAACATGTTGGGGGATGGTGTAGATGTTGTATTTGTCAATGCTTTGGCAAATACAATCTTCAAGTCAAGCAAAGCTTATATTAGCGAAAGGCTCGTAGAATCAAATCACCATTTCAATTACTGGTCTTTCATAAAGTTATTAGATACTGCAAAGTCTAACGCCGTCAAAACAGTCAGATGGCTCGGATATCTTTTCCAAGATTGTGAGGGAACATCAATTTCAAGCGTTTTACCAGACGATTATTTTAAAAAATTGAACAAATTGGAAAAGGAGTGGGATGCTAAAGGTAAAAGAGAAGGATTGCATCTTATTCATCCACTTATGCTCGATGTGGCTTCAGTAGATGAATATTTGATGGATAATATCGACGTTCGTATCAAGTTGGAATTAGCCCCAAATGTGTGGTTCATTAATTCCACCACACAGGCCGAAGAATTTCGATTTCATCTAGAAGCAGCCAGGTTCCATATTGATAAAATCATCCCACGGTCCCCGGCTTTACTCGCCATTCATCAGGCACTTTCAAATCCCAACATTACGGTGGAAACTGTCTTTAATAAAACACTTTACACGACATATGTGCTAGCCCCTAATCAGACACAGGCAACGTTGGATTTACCTTTCAATAAGGTTACACCGCAAAAGTTATACCTCACTATTGTTAATATGGAATATGTCAATGGTGTTCTGAATAGGAATCTCATTTATTTTAGTCATAATAATCTTAAACACACGGGGGTCACACTGAATGGTTCCACTTTGTACGACATAAACTCTCAATTCCCCGAAAATTATTCTCATCTTTATTAAGAGACATTAAAATCTTTAGGCGTAACTTATAATCACCTTATTCATTATGATTGCTACGACCGAGGTTGGGCAGTCGTCGCGTTTAATTTCAAAACTGAAATGGCATTGATGGATACGCTCGAAGTAGAGAAAAATGGGGATTTAAGAATCCATTTAACGTTTGATATGCAAGTCAACGAGAATAAAATTATATTTTTTGTTTGGAGAAACCCAGGGAGTGATAACCACCGATCAAACCCGAAATGTATATTGCGATGTCAGGGCGTAATCAATAAAAGTTTTCCTACCGCTTTTACGCGTGCAAAATGTTTGTGTTTCAAATGAATGTTTTTAGTGTAAGATGTTTTCCCACTAAATGCTATGTCATTATTCACGCAATGTTACCTTGGATGTATGCTTCCTATAATATAGAAACTAAGCTGTAATATGTTTTTTATTATCCATATATGTTAATGTAAAAGTTAATGCAAAAGGGCTTAAAACAAATGGACAGAGAGATAACTACTTTACATTGAAAGGAATGTGTGCCCAAATCAACCAGCTCTCACAGATGTTTTTTATCAAACCATATATGTTAATGTAAAGGGAAAGTGAAAGGGCTTAAAACAAATGGACTGAAAGATGAGTACTTTAAATCGGAAAGGCATGTGGGCGCTTTCTCATAGGCCCAGCAATGTACATAACAGTGCAGGAGTCACTGTACACAACAGTGCATGAGTCATAGTAACAGCTGGAAGAGAGAGAGAGAGAGAGAGATAGAGAGCGAGAGAGAGAGAGAGAGAGAGAGAGAGAGAGAGAGAGAGAGAGAGAGAGAATGGGACCATGTGAACTCCTCGCGCGCCAGCAGCGTACGTACGTACTGCAAACGTATCCTCTCAACCCGCGGGAGAGGGGAAGGGGGGCTAGTAAACATAACCTCACATTTAAATCCCAAACTGAGTTGCAGAGGCCGACCCATTCACAAAACAATTAGCAATCTAGACGGCCTCGTCTCAAAAGTGAACAAATCTGAAAAAGTGAGCAAACCTGACAACATGAGCAAACCTGACAAAGTGAACAAACCTGACAACGCGCCCCCCCCCCCCCAAAAAAAAAGTGAGCAGCTGAGGAATAACTTCTACTACTACTGCCACATGTAGGTAAGTAAGTAGGGATAGGGGGTCTACAGGAGTGTCCCAAGTATGTGAGAAGGTAGGGAGGCTGTGACAGGTAGGTAAGTAAGTAGGGATAGGGGGTCTAAGGGAGTGTCCCAGGTAGGTAAGAAGGAATGGAGGCTGTCAAAAGTAGGTAGGGATAGGGGGGTCTAAAGGGGAGTTGCAGGTAGGTAAGTAGATAGAGATAGGTGGGTCTAAGGGAGCTATTGCAGGTAAGTAAGTAGGTAGGGATAGAGGTCTAAGGGATTGTCGCGGGTAGGTAAGTAGGAAGGGATAGGGGGACTAATGGGCTGTTACAGGTAGGTAAGTAGGTAGGGATAGGGGATCTAAGGGAGTGTTGCAGGTAGGTAAGTAGGTAGGGAAAGGGGGTCCAAAGAGGCTGTTAAAGGTAAGTAAGTAGGAAAGGACACCGGTCTAAGAGAGTGTTGCAGGTAGGTGAGTAGGGATATTGGGTGTAAAGGGGCTGTTGCAGGTACTTAAGTAGGTAGGGATAGGGGGGTCTAAGGAGCTGTTACAGGTAGGTAAGTAGGTAGGGATAGAGGTTTAAGAGGACTGTTGCAGGTAGGTACGTAGGTAGGGATAAGGGGGTCTCAGGAGGCTGTTACAAATAGTTATGTAGGTAGGGATAGGGGGTCGAAGGTGGCTGTTACACATAATTAGATAGGGATGGGGGGTCTAAGGGGTCTGTTACAGGTAGGTAAGTAGGTAGGGATAGGGGGTCTAAGGGGGTGTTGCAGGTAGGTAAATAGGTAGGGATAGGGGGTCTATGGAGGCTGTCACAAGTTGGTAAGTAGGTAGGGATAGGCGGGTCTTACGGGGCTGTTACAGGTATGTAAGTAGGTAGGGATAGGTGAGGTCTAGGGGGGCTGTTGCAGGTAGGTAAGCAGGTAGGGATAGGGGTTCTAAGGGAGTGTCGCAGGTAGGTAAGTAGGTAAGGATAGGGGGTCTAAGAGGCCTGTTACAGGTAGGTAAGTAGGGTGGGATAGGGGTCTAAGAGTGTCGTAGTTAGGTAAGTAGGTAGGGATAAGCGGTCTAAGGGGGCTATTACAAGTAGGTAAATAGGTAGGGATAAGGGTCTAAGGGAGTGTTGCAGGTAGGTCAGTAGGTAGGGTGAGAGGGTCTAAGAGGACTGTTACAGGTAGGTAAGTGGGGTGGGATAGGGGGTCTAAGGGAGTGTCATAGGTAGGTGAGTAGGTAGGATAGAGTATTCTAAGGGGACCATTGCAGGTAGGTAAGTAGGTAGGGATATGGGATCTAAGAGGGCAATTGTAGGTAGGTAGGTAGGTAGGTATGGATAGGGGGTCTAAGTGGACTGTTTTAGGTAGGTAAGGTGGTAGGGATAGGGGGTTTCAAGGGTGTCACAAATAGGTAAGTAAGTAGGGATAGGGGGTATAAGGGGATGTTGCAGGTAGGTAAGTAGGTGGGGATAGGAGGTCTAAGGGGGTGTCGCAGGTAGGTAAGTTTTTGGAGATAGGAGGTCTATGGGGGTGTCGCAGTTAGGTAAGTAGGTAGGTATAGGGGGTGTAAGGGAGTGTCACAGGTATGTAAGTAGTTATGGATACAGAGTCTAAGTGGGTGTCACGGGTAGGTAAGAGGGTGTCAAGGGCAGGTAAGTGGGTAGAGATAGGGTGTCTAATGGAGTGCCGCAGTTAGGTAAGTGGGTGGGGATAGATGATCTAAGGGGTGTCGCAGGTAGGTAAGTAGGTAGGGATAGGGGGTCTAAGGGGGTGTTGCAGATAGGTAAGTAGGTAGTGATATGGGTAAGTGGGTGGGGATAGAGGATCTAAGGGGTGTCGTAGGTAGGTAAGTAGGTAGGGATAGGGAGTCTAAGGGGGTGTTGCAGATAGGTAAGTAGGTAGTGATATGGGGTGTAAGCGGGTGTCACAGGTAAGTAGGTAGGTAGGGTTAGGGGGTTTAAGAACGTGTTGCACGTAGGTAAGTAGGTAGGGATAAGGGATCTAAGAAAGTGACGCAGGTAAGGAGAGGGGATCTAAGAATGTATCGCAGGTAGATAAGTAGGTCTCAGGTATAAGGGGGTTTTGCAGGTAATTAAGTAGATAGGGATAGTGTGTCTAAGGGGGCTGTCACAAGTAGGTAAGTAGGTAGGGATAAGGGGTCTAAGGAGGCTATCATAAGTATGTAAGTAGGTAGGCATAGGGGGGTCTAAGGGGGTGTTGCAGGTAGGTATGTAGGTGGAGATAGGTGGGTCTATGGGAGCTATTGCAGGTAAGTAAGTAGGCTGTCTAAGGAGGTGTCATAGTTAGGTAGGTAGGTAGGGATAATTGGTCTAAAGGCTGTTACAGATAGGTAAATAGGTAAGGATAGGGTGTCTAAGGAGGCTGTAATGAGTAGGTAAGTAGGTAGGGATAAGGGGTCTAAGGGGGTGTCAAAGGCAGGTAAGTAGGTAGAGATAGGGGGTCTAGGGGGGTGTCGCAGGTAGAAAAGTAGGTAAGGATATTGGTTCTAAGGGGGTGTCGCAGTTAGGTAAGAAGGTAGGGATAGGGGAACTAAGGGGTGTCGCAGTTAGGTAAGTAGGTAGTGATAGGGGGTCTAAAGGATATGGGGTCAAAGGGAGTGTCACAGGTAAGTAGATAGGTATGGATATGGAGTCTAAGTGGGTGTCCCCATTAGGTAAGTAGGTAGGGATAGGGAGTCTAAGGGGGTGCCGCAGTTAGGTGAGTAGGTGGGGATAGAGGGTTTAAAGGGGCGTCACAGGTAGGCAAGTAGGTAGGGATAGCAGGTCTCAGGAAAGGGCTCATGTAGGTAAGTAGGGAGTGATAGGAGGTGTAAGGGGGTGTCGCAGGAACATAAGTATGTAGGTTTAGGTGGTCTAAGAACCTTTCGCATGTAGGTAAGTATGTAGTGATAAGGGGTCCAAAAGTGTGTCACAGGTAGGTAAGAAAGTAGGGATAAGGAGTCTAAGAAGGTATCGCAGGTAGGTAAGTAAGTATGGATAGGGAGTATAATTAGGGTGTTGCAGGTAGGTATGTCAGTAGGGATATTGGGTCTAAAGGCTGTTACAGGTAGGTAAGTAGGTAGGGATAGGGGGTCAAGGAGAAGGTCACGGGAAGGTAAGTAGATAGGGATAGGGGGTCTAAGATGGAGTTGCTGGCAGGTAAGTAGGTAGGGATAGGGGGTCTAGGGTGTGTCGCAGGTAGGTAAGTAGATGGGGATATTGGGTCAAAGAAGGTGTTACAGTTAGGTAAATAGGTAGGGATGGGTGTCGCTGTTAGGTAAGCAGGTAGGGATAGGGGGTCTATGGGGGTGTCGCATGTAGGTAAGAGGGTAGGGATAGAGTTCTAAGGGGATGTCAAAGGTAAGAAGGTAAGGATAGGGGGTCTAATTGATTGATTGATTGATTGAAAGTTTTCTGGCATCCTGACATCTAAGGTCATTGACGCCGGTAGCATTTATTATATATGAAAAATAAAAGAAATTCAATTAAAACCATAAAAGTTAAGAAGTCATTATAATAATTAAATAGTTTTCAGAAGACCTGCTTCTGAAATAAATCTAAAAATTCCGCTCGCATAGTAGGACATCATGTTCAAGAATCTTGGCAAGGATGAACCTGCCATCCTCACCTCGAGCCTCAAACAGATATCTATTTCTTAAGTTAGTAAAATTAGGGCATTCGGTCAACAAATGCCTCACTGTTAAAGGTACTAAACAGTCCTCGCAATACAGTTGTTGTTGGCCCTTCAGCAGAAACTCGTGTGTCAACCGTATGTGACCAATACGGAGACGACAAAGAGTCGTCTCCCATTTTCAGGGTATCATGTTATACCTCCAAGGTGATATGATATTTGTTACTTCGCTCATTTTATTGCCATCTAGACTATCCCAGTGCTGTTGCCATTGATTACAAACCAATTTCTTGATGTAAGTTAGGAAATCATTACAGGGAATGGGATACCTTCTTGGTAGCAACTCGGATGCCGCAATCTTCGCCAGTAAATCTGCCTTCTCATTCCCAGACACACCTACATGTGCTGGAACCCAACAAAATCGAACGGTTATACCTCTCCCCCCGATAATAAAAAGCCATTCTAAAATCTTTAAAACTAGAGGGTTACTAGATCTAAAACCTCTAACGCTTGAAGAACACTCCTTGCATCACTAAAATTGTAAAATTACCCTCCTTCTCCAACGCTATTTTCTCAATAGCGGTTAATATGCCATACAGTTCGGCAGTATATATGGAAGCTGTTAGAGGAAGTGAACCTCTACAATTAAAACCATTACTATGTACTCCAAATCCAACGCCAGCATCAGATTTGGAGCCATCAGTTTATATAAAAGTCGATCCTCTATGTTCTTCAACATGTTCCATAAAAAGAGACCTGGCTTCTAGGTCAGTCATATTCTTAACTCCAATAAAGTAATTACAAAAAGATACGTCAGGTAATTTCCGTGGAGGCGTTGAGGATACCTTGAATGGAAGCACCTCAATTCTAATTATATCCAGATTGTTTAATAATTGTTTCACCCGAAACCCAAAAGGTTGAGGAGATTTTGGGTGCAACTTAAAGTATGTTGAGTGCCTTACAAGGCTTGTAGTCTGAAAGGCTGAAGAATTTGAGTGTCTTTGCAGTCTAAACCAATACCGAATAATAGAGGACATTCGGTAAAGGTCTAAAGGCAACTCCCCAGCATCAACAAGGAGACTTGTGATAGGTGAGGTTCTAAAGGCTCCTCTGGACAATCTAATACTAGCATGATGTATAAAATCTAATATTTTTAACCGGCTTGGGGTGGCTGAGGAGTATATTTCGCATCCATAACTAATTTTGGAAAAAATCAAGGCCTTGTATAATTTTAAAATAGTATTGCGGTCTGCCCCTCATGATGTATGGGACAATACTTTTAAAAGATTCATAGCTTCAAAACATTTAGCTTTTAATGCTTTCAAATGAGAAACCCATGTAAGCCTACAATCAAATATCAACCCTAAAAATTTAGCTTCACTTGCACATGGGATCCGCTGACCTTTGATGTATATATCCGGGTCTGGATGTACTCCCCGGATACGACAGAAATGGACAATTGTAGTTTTACTTGTCGAGAACTTAAATTCATTCATATCGGCCCAATGGATAATTTTATCTATAGAGATTTGTATTTTTCTCTCAACCATTGCCATTCTAGATCCAGCAAATGATACGGATAGATCATCCGCAAATAATGTCGCGAGAACATTCCAGGGAATGACTAAGGATATCCCATTAATTACTAGTGCAAAAAGGGTTACACTTAGCACACTCCCCTGGGAAACTCCTTCTTCCTGGCATTTACTCTGTGATAGAGCTTCCCCAACTCTCACTTGGAAAGCTCTATGTGAAAGAAATGACTGAATAAATAGTGGTAGCTCTCCTCTTAATCCAAACTCATGGATTCTTTTAAGAATACCGTATCTCCATGTGGTATAATATGCCTTTTCAAGATAAAAAAAAAAAAGACTGTCACATGGTGCTGTTTGGAAGCAAACGCTTCACAAATGGAGGACTCAAGTCGTATCAGCACATCAGTCGTTGAGTGCATTTTTCTGAATCCACATTGAATGGGTGATAAAATACCCTTCTTTTCAAGGTACCACATCAGTCTTACATTGACCATCTTCATGATTTTTCACAAACAAAATGTTAATGCAATTGGCCCATAATTTGCTGCTAAAAACTTGTCCTTACCGGGTTTTAAAAAGGCTAAAATAATGGCTAGTTCCCAAAAACTTGGATAACTATGATCATGCCATATTCTATTAAAAATGCTTAAAATAAATAACTTTGTATTAAAAGGTACGTGTTTAATCATTACATATGGAATTCCATCGGGTCCAGGGGCTGTATCGTTACACGTAGCAAGAGCAGAATCAAATTCTCTTTCAGTAAAAGGAGAATTGTATGACTTTTGCTTTCTTGTTGCGAAGTTTAAAACTTTCTTTTCTTCAATGCTCCTATACTGGTGACCAGGAGCTGCTTCACACTTGCACGATACATTTGAAAAATGGTCAGCCAGGGCATTGCTAACTTTGGTTGCTCCAGTCATATACTGGCCATTTACCTTTAACACTGGTGGTGGGTTTGGGGTGAATTTGCCTGCTATCTTTATGACTTTCCTCCACACAGATGATGTTGGTGTTCTACTGTTAATGGAAGAAACAAATGACATCCAAGACTGGCGCCTAGCTTCTTTCATGGCACGACGGAACTGTGCTCTACATTTCTTGTATATGACTAAATTCTCCTCAGTGCGGCGCATGAGCAATCGAGTTGAAGACTTTCTTGTGGCTCTGTGCAGGGCAGTTAGTTCTGATGACCACCAGGGGACTGGTCGTCGTCTGAATATCCCTGTTGTTTTGGGAATGGAATTCACTCCTACTGTGTGAAGAGTTCCATTAAGTAAGTCTATGGCATCATCAACACTTTCAAACTGTTCTGCATTTCCTTCAATTTCACTTAACTCCCGAAATCTATCCCAGTCTGCCTTATCAATATTCCATCAAGGCGATCTCTGTAAAGGTGGACCATTGTTGGTGTTTATAATGATTGGTGCATGATCACTAGTATGCCAATCATCTAATGTTCTCCAATTAAAATCGAGAAGACAGTTAGAGCTTGCAACTGATAGGTCAATGCAGGAAAAGGTACCTGTCTGAACATGAAAATGTGTGGGCTCTCCTGTATTAGGGAGTCCGACATCTTCATTCGCCATAATTGATGATACAATATTACCCCTTGTGTTTGCCAAAACATCCCCCCATAAAGGATGTCTACTATTAAGATCTCCTAGTAAGAGAAAAGGTTGTGGGAGTTGTTTAATCACCTCTACTATATTATCACATGAGATGTTATCATTTGGAGGCAAGTAAAGAGGACAGATTGTGCATTTTCTCCCTATATCAATCTGTACAGCCACTGCCTGCAGAGGGGTACAGATATACAAAGATATTTGGGGAACATCTTGACTAACGTATATAAGACTTCCCCCATGGCTCCCTGCTCGTTGATCATATAGTGTCCTATAGCTAACATACTCTTGAGGACAAGGAGTATTAGCATCAAGCTTGCTTTCTTGTAGACATACAGTTATAGGGGAGTACTCACGTATGAGGAGCTTGAGTTCTAAGTATTTCGCCCTTAAACCCTGGCAATTCCATTGCAGAATGGAGGAAAAAACTATGATTTATTTTCTGGAAGACACCTTTGATGAAGTCTTCCTATTGGCAATATTTGATCTAACAATATTTCCCGGTGGTATCTCTAGAGAGGATCTTGATATAGTGGGTTTTGTGTTCCTCTTTTTCTTTGTGTCCTTTTGATCTAATTGTTGAGGAGGATGGTGGACCTCAACTTGAATTTCTGATCGGTTCAATTTACCTTCCAGTTGATCAGAAACATCAGCAGACAAGATATCATATTTATTTGAAGTCGTGACTTTAATGATTCTTATGGTAGGAGGCGAGAGAGATGGAGGTCTCTCTCTTTTTCTATTAAAAGGTTGTGATCTGTCAGGTTTTTGCACCTTCCCCACTACAGGTTCACCAGGTAAATTAGTTTCACGTGGAACCTCCATCAGATCGGGCAAGGACACGGCCTGAGAGAGGTTTGTACTATTGTTTAGAATCTATAGTAGTTGGCTTTTGAATAACTTTCAGATCTTTAACTATCTGTTTTGATTTTTCTACAATTTATGGACATAGATTTTCGATGGGACTTTCAACCTCTAACTACTTTCATTTGTTTCTTCATATTAGAAGTAGAGATATAATTTTCATCTGTGTGGTTTGGCAAGTTTTTCTTCAGAACCATTGAAAAAGGTTGCCCTGGTCTTATCTGCTTTTCAAAAGCTCTTTTACGAGTCTCTTTAAAAGTAACCCTTTCTATGGTCCTAATGGCCTGAATTTCTTTTTCAAAAATAAACTTAATGCAGCTTTTAGATGTAGCTGAGTGTGCTTCCTCACAATGTATGCAATTAGGGTTTTCTCTGCATACTCCATGACTACTTTTTCCACAGTTGGCACAAACAGCTGGCTTATTATTTACTTTTTCCTTGCATTTCTGGCTTAAATGGCCATACATTTGGCAATGATAACATCGCAATGGTGAAGGAATATAAGGTGTCACCTTCAAAGATAGCCTTAATAACATTTGGTAATGTACATTGATCAAATGTTATAATCAAAGTAGCAAGAGGAATACATTGTTCTCCAACTCTCTTTCTCATTACCACACAATAGAGTTCCCAATAACAATGAATAATCTTCTTTCCATTTGTGAAATTTCGCTAATCTCTCAAAGCGATCTATGTACAAGTCTATTTCGTCTATGGTCTCGTCAAATGGTGGAATTTTAAGCATAGAAGACCTTAAGGGATCAACAATGGGCTTATGATCTGGAGTGTAATCAGGACTAGATTTCAATTTAAGTACCTCTAATTCATGTTTTTTCTCTCTCTCTAGTTTATCTAACTCACGCTTTTAATTCATGTTTTCTCTCTCTCTCTAGTTTATCTAACTCACGCTTTGCGACTCTTCTCTTTCGTCGTCTCCTTTCTTTCGGACCTCGTCAGATTCTATCTGAAGCTTTAACTGTTTCTGTACAAATTCATTAATTTGAGTACCAGTAAGGCCTTGTTTAATTGCACTGTCAATTAACGGTTTAACATCCATAATGAAAATTAAAAAACATTACACGATAAATAAACGTACAAAATATATCCAAGTTACATTCCCTGGAAAACAAGAGAACGACGACTAGAAAATTACACTCTACGTGAGTAATCAAACATTGGAAAATGCAAACACTACCTAATGAATGCGAAGTTAAACTTTGACCCACACATAAATTATTTAACAGACTGCTAAGAACAAGTCACTTAAAGCAAGCCCATTATAGCAATAACGCAGTTACATTGTTAGCAAACACTGAATCACAAAACTAATTCATAATGTATCGCTGTAAACAACTTGCGCAAACAACTTTATATAAGCTTAAGAATACACACAAAAATTAAGCATTTAATCAGATACTCAACCTCTAATTAATGCCTCTATACTAATAAGAAGGCAAAAGTTATTGTAAGCATATAATCAAGGTACTTAACCTCTAATTAATGCTCTATACAAAAACGCATTGCAAAACTTTAAAAAAATATTAAGTCAACAACAGGACAGCGACCTACCACCAGCCATAAATTTCCATAACAAACTCCTTTTTAACAATTTCAAGGTCTTACCTTACTTCCATAGAATCAAAAGGGAAGATAAACAAGACTCAATTAGAAACCAACAAATACCTGGGGTCCAAGTCCGACACTTCTCTTATCAAGTCTGGTACAAAATTAACAAAATAGAAAGCAGGAAAAATTAAATTCATGAACAAATCATCCTACTCACTGCGCCAAATGTCGAGTTATGGTTTTTATATTTTATATTCCATGAACTCTGGTTCTTTTAAAAATATATTTGATTGTTCATTTTTAAGTTTCTTTGTTTAATTTTTAATATAAAGGTATAACCTGAAAAATTCTATTAACTTAAAATATATTTACAAACTGAAACATACAAAATGAACAAACTTCATGTATAACACCAGGAACTTCTATAAAGGGATTTTGACAAAGGAAAAATCTATTTCTGGGGAGATACCTGTGACGCCCAGTGAAAAGGGTCCTTCCTTACACTTTTCTGATATAAATACTTCCAAATATACCAGAGAAAGTTAAAGTATGGAATGCAGAGGTTACTACCCTCGCGCGAACACCCAGTGGTCGTCGTGTATAAAGCAGGGGCGTGTGAAAACCACTATTCACAGGCTGTCTTCCATTTAGATAATTCCTTCATCAAAGGGAAGGGCCGTAACAGAGGCCCTAGCTACCTTACCTGTGCCACTCTACCGACGCCCGATGCTAGCGCCCTCTGATCTACATCCTTCTGCAAGAACTATGGCTTGGAAAGGAAAGGGTGGGGCAACGTAAGGGAAGGGTTTCACCGGGCGTCACAGGTATCTCCCCAGAAATAGATTTTTCCTTTGTCAAAATCCCTTTTCTGGGTCGACCTGTGACGCCCGGTGAAAATGTACCAGAAAATGCCTTCCAATCCCAAAAAACACCATCAAATAAAAGGGATAAAGTCAAACACCATGTACCAACTACAAAATACTATGTTAAGGTAAGCAAACTATATATATATCACATTAGCCAAACAGGAATCCCAAAGATGGAGTGACTATAAGATGAAATGCAGGGAATCATCCCGAGAATCAAAACACAACACCAACTCAATCCTTACATGGCTAAAGAATGGTAACATGAAATAAAATAAGGTAAGGTTAAACATACTAACAGGTAATAACCAGGGTAATGAAGTAATGGTAACATAATTCTAGGCCTAAACGACCCACCCAGGAGAGCGGCGACGTGGCAGGAGTGGCAGGTAGGAGGGAGAAGGAGAGAGACGGATGAAAGGGAAGAGCAGAGAGATTATTGGGGGGAGAAGACTCCCAGCTGCAACCGTGGGGAATTTAAGGGCCTGTAGATTCTTCAAATAGTGGCGTTTGAAAACCATAGGAGATTTCCAACCCGTATACTTCTTAAGGTCATCAAAATCCATGTTCTGAAAGTAATTGATGGAGGTTGCTACCGACCGGATATCATGAGCATGGGGAAATGATTCCAGGTTAGCTTACTTAACAAAATACAGGATCTGTTGCCTGATGCCTTGAATGGAAATAGTGCCTCCTTGTTCTCTGAGAAACAGGGGGCCAGACGAGCGGGTGGCGGTTCTAGCTAAAAAGGCCCCGAGTGTGGTGACTGGACACAAGATTAGTATCTTGCGGAAGAGGGATAATCTTCCAAGGGGACCACCTATCTTGCGGGTCCTCATTTTTAGCTAGAAAAGCTCTGTCTGGAGAAAGTAGTACTTCGCCTGACGGGAGGAAATCTATATTTTCAGGATTACGTGAGAGAGCTGCTAATTCTGAGATTCTAGCACCTGAGGCCAAGGCCGTTAGGAATAAGGTCTTCCTAAGAAGAGTGATGTAGGAGCAGGATTCGTTATCCGTGTCCGAAGCTAGCTTTAGTACGTCGTTCAGAGACCAAGAGACCTTTTGTGGGCGAACCGAAGGTCTGAGCCTAGCGCATGCCTTCGGAATAGATGAGAAATAGGAATCTGCCAGGTCAATATTGAAACCCACGAGGAAGATCTTTTTCAGAGCTGACTTCATCGTAGTTATAGTGCTAGCTGCTAGGCCCTTGTCAAATAGGGACTTAAAGAATGAGATGGCCAGATTAGAAGTCATGCGAGAATGTTCTGACTTCTTTAGGAAATCTGCTAATTTCTTAACAGCCGAATCGTACTGTCTAATTGTAGAGTCCCTTTTATCTGATTCTATGAAGAGGACATTTTCCGGGTCAATGTTCGCGTCCCTGTGGGCTGCAAACTTCATGAAATCCACAAAGTTAGGGTTTTGGCTATCCTTGAGGAATCTGACACAGTCTGAGTTTGGACTAATTGGGTCAGCTTGGGGAATGGGATCCGGAAGGGACAGAGTTTCAACTCGAGGAGGAGAGGAAACCAATTGCTCTTTGGCCAGTGCGGTGCTACTAAAGCCACTGCCCCTTGGAAGTAGCGTAACTTGAGTAAGACTTTCATCAGAAGATTCACCGGAGGGAATAGGTAAATCTTCGTCCAACGGTTCCAATCCATGGTTAATGCGTCCATAGCATATGCCTGAGGGTCCAGGTTTGGGGTCACATAACAAGGAAGTTTGTGGTTCAGTTGTGTCGTGAATAGATCTACCTGGAGACCAGGAACCAGCCTGGAAATCCACCAGAAAGAATTCATGTCCAGAGACCATTCTGACTCCAGTGGTTTCGTCCTGGATAGTGAGTCCGCTATCACGTTCTGGACTCCTGCCAAGTAAGTTGCCGACAGAAACCAGTTCTTGTCTACTGCCAAGGCGAAAATTGTGACCAGGACTTGATTGAGGTTGGGAGATTTTGATCCGCTTCTGATTATGCAGTGCACCACTGCCATGCTGTCTGAAACTATCCTGATATGAGTGGACTGTGGCGGGGAAAGCCGCTTCAGGGTCAGGAATACTGCCATGGCTTCTAGTACATTGATGTGGAAGTGTCTCATGGCGGGGGACCAGGAGCCCTGAAACATCTGTTGGTTGTAATATCCCCCCAACCACTCAGAGACGCGTCTGTATGAATCGTCACTTGTGGAGGAGGGAATTGCAGAGGAACCGATTTGGAAAGGTTCTCTGGTTTGGACCATGGCCGGAGTCTCTTTTTCAGGATTGAGGGGATCGATGAGAACTTGTCTCGTAAATGTAATGTAGCTCTCTTTCTCCAAACTCGGTTGATGTCTTTGAGTTTGGCTTTCAATAAGAGGTCTGTCACTGACGCAAATTGAAGTAAGCCAAGGATTCTTTCCAAGGCTCTTCTGGACACCTGTTTGTGTTTGAGGAAGTTCTTTGTCTTGGACGCTATCTCTCTGACCTTCTTGGAAGGAAGAGAGAGCCTGTCACTTGTGAGGTCCCATTGGACGCCTAACCATTCGAAGTTGCTTGCCAGTTACAGGCGAGACTTTTGTAAGTTGACCTTGACACCCAGCTTACTGAGGAATTGGATCACTTTGGCTGTAGCTTTGTTGCATTCCGGGATCGACTGTGCCCAAATTAGCCAATCGTCCAGATAGGCAACCACTTTGATCCCTTGGTTCCTGAGTTGTTCGAGCACTGTCTCCCCCAGTTTTGTAAATATCCTTGGGGCTATGCTGAGACCGAAGGGCATGACTTTGAATGCGAAGGCTTTCATGCAGAGGCGGAATCCGAGGTAGGGGGAGAAGTTCGTGCTACTGGGATGTGATAATAGCCGTCTGTAAGATCGATAGAGGTGGTGACGGCCCCACGGGGAAGTAAGGTCCGCACCTGCGAGACAGTCAGCATACGGAACTTGTCGCAAAGAATGTAAGAATTCAGTTTCGACAAGTCCAGGACTACTCTCAGCACCGACGAATTCTTCTTGGGGACTGTGAACAGGCGCCCTTGAAATTTCAGTGACCGTACCCTCTTTATGGCCTTCTTCTTGAGTAATTCTTTGGTGTATTCCTCCAAGATTGGAGTCGGTTTCTGGAAGAAGGTCACTGCTGGAGGTGGAGACCCTTGTGACCATTTCCAACCTAGGCCTTTTGATACTATGCTGTGGGCCCAAGGACTGAAGGTCCATTGGTCCCGGAAGTGGTATAGACTCCCTCCTACCTGATTCCTTTCATTCAGAGGGGGTGAATTGAGACCGCTGTCCTCCACGAGGACCCCTGGCTCTTGGCCCGCCGCGGTGGCGAAACTGACCTCTACCCCTGTTGCCGCCTCTAGAGTATCCTCGAAAGGTATTAGAGGATTCGTAAGCTGGATTGAAGGCTGGGGAGGGCATCCAAGGAGCCATGGGGGTAGGATGGTTACCTTGGGGAGCAGGAAGGTAGACCACCTGCGGTGGAGGAGCTGTATGCGGAGAAGCCGTCTTAGCGGTAGAAGGAGTTGACGAGTGAGGGCCTTGATGGAACTGACCACGGCTGGTCTTGTATGGGGTAAAGCGTTGTCTTTTCTTGAAGAAAGACTGCTTCCCTGAATCTACACTCCTTTTGGTCGAAAGACCCCATCTCACTTGTAAGTTCTGGTTAGCCCTAGCAGCGTCCTGTAAGACCTTGTCTACTTCCTCCTGTGGAAACAGGGTCTTGCCCCAACAGGAGGAGGCTATGAGCCTATTTGGCTCGCGCCTAATGGACGCTTCCGCCAGAACATACTTCCTGCAGTTTATCCGGGATCTCCAGAAATCATCCAGGTCGAACTGGAACGCTTGGAGGTTGTTCTTAACAAACACCCGGAATAGAGACTCATCCGGGTATAGGGAGGCTAACATCTCTGCCGAGATCATGGTGTGAAGCGATCTAGCAAGTTTGTTTCTAGCGTCGAGCTCTGACTTGAGAAGGTGATCCGGTAACTTGGGGAGCTTCTCAGAGAAGAGAGATGAGGCGCAGTCCGGGTCGAGCTTACTCACTGAAAAGGTAGCAGAGGCATCCTTCCAAAGGGCGGAGGAGCCCGGAAGAAGCAGCGAGGTGGGGTCCGTCTCCTTGAGGACAGGCACAGGGGAGCTCTCCTTGGCCGATTGGATGGTCAACTCGGCCACTTTATCCGTAAGAGGAGACGGAACGGATTGAGGCGTGGTAAAAATTGTATAGGAACCTTTAGGGGGGGTCAGTTTGGAGTTGACGCAGCCCCAGTCGGCAAGAGTCCTAGCTCAGACAGCTTGGGCTTGCACCTTAGGGAAGATGACAGTCTCTTTAGGGACTTCATCCATCCTAACAAGAGCATGCTCCTTCAGCCGGACGAAGCCATTGAAGGGGAACTGAAGCCCCGGAGGGTAAAATTCAAGATCATCTAGAGGGCGGGTCCCTAATCCCTCTAGGGTTAATGCACCATCTATGTAGGGTGCATGGTGAGCGAACCTCCATGGGTTGTTCTTCTTGAAAGGAGGCAACTTAGAAGAGTCTGGGGCTACCGGAGGTGCAACCTGGTTCCCCGTGCGGAGTAGATTGGCCACCATAGCCTTCAGCTCTGTTATTGCCCCAGATTGTTGTTGCATCTGAGTCTTCACTATCTCTTTTATCATCTCTGTCAATGGGGGTTCCGAGAAACTGATCTCTGACGAAGCCTTAGCCTTAGCGGACTTTCCTTTCTTGGAAAGGTGAGGTCTGGATCCCATAGGGATGTCGGGAGTAGTGGAGGGTCCTGGGATCGGAGATATAGAGACTGGCGAAGCTGAAGTATGAGACTTAGGTTTGTAATTGCGTAGGGGCTTCACCTTGGGTCGTACAGAGAAAATACCCCGATAGTACCAAATATCAGTATTACAGAAAGAAACCAAGTAATTCAACACAAAATATGTTATCACCATATCAATTAAAATTGAAAATACTCACATCGTCATTCCACAGGATTGACGTAAGGTCATAACACAGCGTGCATACCTCCGGGAACCACACCATGTAAGGGGATTGGCCCGGCTCACGGACGAAGGGGATGGCACAATGAGCGTGAGACCGGCAGACATCGTGGCCTACCGGATCACTAAAGGAGGCGGAGCAACCCTTGGCAGCACAGCGAACTTTCTGTAATAAAAAGAACCCATAAGTCTGTATGCTCTCGGGAACTCTGATATAACAAAAGAGGTTATAAAGAGTCTTAGAATAATTATGAGATTTAAGGTTCGCAGGAAAGAGGGCCGAAGCTCCGTTGTAAATACTACAATAAATAAATGAGTGAACCCACTCCGTAGTGCGACGGAGTAATCTATAGTAAGTGAGCCGGAGCTCTTAGTAATTACATAAGAACAGTGACTAGTGATTGGAAAATCTCCGGGGATGCCGAAGATCCGATGGTAGGTCGTTGAAATAATAAATACCCCCATTACATTATATAAACAAGTAGAATGATCTACGTAAGAACTCTGAAGGAGACCTCCGGGGGGGGGGGGTGAATAAGTCTTGTGGGGAGGGCCGAAGCCGGAGTCAAGTGCAAGAGACCACCGAGGGGCCGAAACCCCACCGGAGGAGTGCACCAGAATAACAGAAAGGTACGTGTTCCCAGCTCATGGTATGGCGGAGTTGGATAGGGGTTCAGATCCAGCTCCCAAGGCCGTAGCGGGGAGAACTAGGGGAACTAATGATGACTTAGGGCCATCCAAAAACCAATACAAAAGACTCACACACAACAGGACCTATATAAAACACTAGCCCCAAACTACACTAACAGTAACCACAAGATAAACATGTAAATAAAAACAAAGCGTAATTCCTGCAAGGGGAAGAGAGAGAGAGAGAGAGAGAGAGAGAGAGAGAGAGAGAGAGAGAGAGAGAGAGAGAGAGAGAGAACCCGTGGTTGTATGAACAGAAAACGGGAACTCCAGCTCTCGTACTAGGTATAACTAACATAAATGAGAGAGAGAGAGGGAGACACGTGACCGTATGAACAGAGATCGGGAACTCCAGCCTCTCTCTCTCGTGGTTACTATAACGAAAACTAAATCGAACCTTAAATAAAATACATATAAAAGTCCATGCCAACAAAAAACAATAAAAAGAGATGAACGAAGAATAGCGAAACGAGAACGAACAAGAGTGAAAATTGACGAAATTATGATATCGCCAAACGGAATAACTCAACTACAACAAAGCCCCGAACGCCCCGAACGCTATTCTTGGTTCGACTAGACAATGGACTCGTAAGCGATAAAAAGTACCAAGACATATAAATATGGTTCACAATATAATAATATAAAAGGCATAAGGCCTAAGGAATATAAAGAATAATGAACCTAAGATGACAAGAATACCAACGGGCATAACAAGTTGAACGTAAAATCGTAAACAAGAACAATGGCCGCCATCGTCGAGGAAGGCCAAAGCCGTACGCACTAAAAACACCAAAACAATAAAGATAACACTAGCCCGTTACTAACAAATCTGTCAAAACAATCTATGGTACTTAACATTGGTGCAGGAGCAAGGAGAGCCTCGGTCATGATGAAACTACACAAAAACAGAGAGAAAACCAAGCGGCACACAAAAACAAAACAATGCTTACCAAGTCCAACAGAAGGATGTAGATCAGAGGGCACTAGCATCGGGCGTCAGTAGAGTGGCGCAGGTAAGGTAGCTAGGGCCTCTGTTACGGCCCTTCCCTTTGATGAAGGAATTATCTAAATGGAAGACAGCCAGTGAATAGTGGTTTTCACACGCCCCTGCTTTATACACGACGCCCACTGGGTGTTCGCGCGAGGGTAGTAACCTCTGCATTCCATACTTTAACTTTCTCTGGTATATTTGAAAGTATTTATATCAGAAAAGTGTAAGGAAGGACCCTTTTCACTGGGCGTCACAGGTCGACCCTGAAATAATATAAAGGTCTATTGAAGATCTTGCGCATATAATCAGGATCAGGAAAAGTACTGCACGTGATTACAGTCTGACGAAGAATCATGAGTATCTAAGGATGAAATAAGATCCAATGACCAAGAGTCTAAGGTCTAGGACCAAGAATGAAGATTACTAACCAGGGTCGAAGGAGTTCTGCAAAATATAAACATATTTACAGCTATATAACTTGATAAAATATAATTAAGTTCTTGACTGCAGAAAATGCACAATGAAGTAAAACTTAATGCAAACCTTATTGTTTATACATTATATATTTTAACACTCACAGGTTAACATATGACATTTCTAATACACAAAAAATCTTCATTAGTTATACAGTATACACTTATAAACACTGAATCACTTAAACACACGACATTGTATAATACACTAATACATAGAACAATTTATATAAAGGAGTCTTTTCAGTACTTTCTGTTACGGATGGCTAGGTGTCAGGTAATGATCAGAGAAATGCCAGAGACTGCATGTTAAGACAAAAAAAAAAAAAAAACAGTCAAATAAACAAAGATTGATTGATTGATTTAAGGTTTTCAGGCATCCTGACATCTAAGGTCATTGATGCCGATATCATTTAGTTTATATATACAAAAAAATTAAAGAATATTCAATTAAAACCATAAAAGTTGAATATTACAAAAGTTAGAGAGTTTTCAAAAGACCTGCTTCTGAAATAAATCTAAAAATGCCACTTGCATAGTAGGACACATCATGTCCAAGAATCTTGGCAAGGATGAACCTGCCATCCTCACCTCGAGCCTCAAATAAATATCTATTCCCTAAGTTATTATAATTGGGGCATTCGATCAACAAATGCCTCACTGTTAGAGGTACTAAACAGTCTTCACAATACGGTTGGTGTTGGCCCTTCAGCAGAAACTCATGTGTCAACCGAGTGTGACCAATACGGAGACGACAAAGAGAAGTCTCCCATTTTTGGGGCATCATGTTATACCTCCAAGGAGATATGACATTTATTACTTCTCTCATTTTATTACCATCTAGACTATCCCAGTGTTGTTAACATTTATTACAAACCAATTTCTTGATGTTTGGTAGGAAATCGTTATACGGAATGGGATACCTTCTTGGCAGCAACTTGGATGCAGCATTCTTTGCCAGTAAATCTGCCTTCTCATTCCCAGACACACCTACATGTCCTAGAACCCAACAAAATCTAACTGTTAGACCTCTCCGTCCGATAATAAAAAGCCATTCTAAAATCTTTAAAACTAGAGGGTTGCAAGAATTAAAAACTTTTAAAGCTTGAAGGACACTCCTTGCATCACTAAAAATTGTAAAATTACCCTCCTTCTCCAACGCTATTTTCTTAATAGCGGTTAATATGCCATACAGTTCGGCAGTAAATATGGAAGCTGTCAGAGGAAGTGCACTTCTACAATTAAAATCATTACTATGTACTACAAATCCAACGCCAACATCAGATTTGGAGCCATCAGTATATATAAAAGTCGATCCTCTATGTTCTTCAACATGTTTCATAAAAAGAGACCTGGCTTCTAGGTTAATCATATTCTTCTTGACTCCAATAAAGTATTTACAAAACGATATCTCTGGTAATTTCCAAGGAGGCGTTGATGATACCTTGAATGGAAGTACCTTACTTCTAATTATATCCAGACTGTTTAATAATCGTTTCGCCCGAAAGCCATAAGGTTGAGGAGATTTTGGGTGCAACTCAAAGTATGATGTATGTCTTACAAGGCTTGCAGTCTGAAAGGCTAAAGAGTTAAGGAGTCTTTGCAATCTAAACCAATACCGAATAATGGAAGACATTCGGTAAAGGTCTAGAGGTAACTCTCCAGCATCAACAAGGAGACTTGGGATAGGTGATTGATTGATTGTTTTCAAGTTTTCAGGCATCCTGACATCTAAGGTCATTGACGCCGATATCATTTAGTTTATGTATTAAAAAAAAATAAAAGAGTATTTAATTAAAATCATAAAAGTTGAATGTCATAAAAGTTGAGTGTCATTAAAGTTAAATAGTTTTCAGAAGACCTGCTTCTGAAATAAATCTAAAAATGCCACTTGCATAGTAGGATACATCATGTCCAAGAATCTTGGCAAGGATAAATCTGTCACCCTCACTTCGAGCCTCAAACAAATATCTATTCCTTAAGTTGTTATAATTGGGGCATTCGGTCAACAAATGCCTCACTGTTCGAGGTACTAAACAGTCGTCACGATATGGTTGGTGTTGGCCTGTCAGCAGAAACTCGTGTGTCAACCGAGTGTGACCAATACGGAGACGACAAAGAGACGTCTCCCATTTTCGGGGCATCATATTATACCTCCAAGGAGATATGACATTTGTTACCCCTCTCATTTTATTGCCATCTAGGCTATCCCATTGCTGTTGCTATTTATTGCAAACCAATTTCTTGATGTCAGGTAAGAAATCATTACAGGGAATGGGATACCTTCTTGGCAGCAACTCGGATGCAGCATTCTTAGCCTTCTCATTCCCAGACACACCTACATGTGCTGGAACCCAACAAAATCGAACTGTTATACCTCTCCGTCCGATAGTAAAAACCCATTCTAAAATCTTTAAAACTAGAGGGTTATTAGAATTAAAAACTTCTATAGCTCGAAGGACACTCCTTGCATCACTAAAAATTGTAAAATTACACTCCTTCTCCAACGCTATTTTCTCAATAGCACTTAATATGCCATACAGTTACATGTAAATAAGGAAGCGGTCAGAGGAAGTGCATCCCTACAATTAAAACCATTACTATGTACTCCAAATCCAACACCAGCATCAGATTTGGAGCCATCAGTATAGATAAAAGTCGATCCTCTATGTTCTTTAACATGTTCATTAAAAAGAGACCTGGCTTCTAGGTCTGACATATTCTTCTTGATTCCAATAAAATATTTACAAAAAGATATCTCTGGTAATTTCCATGGAGGGGTTGATGATACCTTGAATGGAAGTACCTTACTTCTAATTATATCCAGACTGTTAAATAATTGTTTCACCCGAAAGCCATAAATTGAGGAGATTTTGGATGCAACTCAAAGTATGCTGTATGTCTTACAAGGATTGCAGTCTGAAAGGCTAAGGAGTTAGGGAGTCTTTGCAATTTAAACCAATACCGAATAATGGAAAACATTCGGTAAAGGTCCAGAGGCAACTCTCCAGCATCAACAAGGAGACTTGAGATAGGCAAGGTTCTAAATGCTCCTGTGGACAATCTAATACCAGTATGATGTATTGAATCTGATATCTTTAATCAGCTTGGGGTGGCTGAGGAGTATATTTCACATTCATAACTTATTTTGGAAAAAATCAAGGCCTTGTATAATTTTAGAATAGTATTGCGGTCTGCCCCCTATAATGTATGTGACAATACCTTTAAAAGTTTCAGAGCCTCAAGACATTTAGCTTTTGATGCTTTTAAGTGAGAAAGCCATGTAAGTCAACAATCAAATATCAAACCTAAAAATTTAGCTTCCCCTACACATGGGATACGTTGACCTTTAATGTATATATCCGGGTCAGGATGTGCTCCCCGGATATGATAGAAATGTACAATAGTAGTTTTGCTTGTCGAGAACTTGAATCCATTCATATCGGCACACTGGAAAATTTTGTCAATTGAGAGTATAATTTTTCTCTCAACCATTGCCATTTTAGCTCCAGCAAATGATATGGAGAGATCATCCACAAATTATGTTGAGAGAACATCCTGGGGAATAACTGAGGATATTCCATTAATTGCTAGTGCAAAAAGGGTTACACTTAGCACACTACCCTGAGGAACTCCTTCTTCCTGGCACTTACTCTCCGATAGAGCTTCCCCTACTCTCACTTGAAAAATGACAAATTCAAAGATAATTTGTCTTTTTCCTAACCATACAAACCTTAGCTATTTACATTGGGTTTACCTTTTAGCGCAGCTGAAATGACGAGCCAATAGTTTTAACGAGGGTTAATTACCCCCGCGCTAGTTAGCGGGGGGTAGGGGAAGGGTAGCTTGCTACCCGTACCCCCCTCCCCCACACACACCGGTGACTTGCTTCACTTCACTTAGAGGTAGGACTTGACTTGGGGGTCAGGGATGGCGGGCACATATGTAATAGTCAGATATTACATGTTTAAAACACATGACGTAATACGTCGTTCGTGGAAGAAGAAGCTAGCGTGAGATTTGCTGTAGTCAGACAAGATCATAACAGGATGCATTTTGCAGGTCTCAGCAATGTAACATTTTTATGAAGCATAAACACAAATGCATACCGTGTGAAAGAGTTGTGTCGCCACCGGATGCAGGTGTCTTCCTAGACTAATGTAAAGTTTACAGATTGTGTTTAAATGCTGAGACAACTAAATATACGATATTTGTGATATCGATATTTTAGGCAGTTCTTATCTATACTTCACCTGGAATGGTCATCCGACCAAACCAGCTATACTCCTGTGATGGAGATGTTAACACTGTTGTTTTTAGAGAATAAACCATTTTAAAGTTAACATGATTGACTTTATTTCAAGACTCAACATCTTAAACAACACATACTCAATGTGTGTTAATAATAGTAGCACACTAATAAATGGTGGCAGCGATAAAACTCTAAGAATCAGAGATAGATCTTCAAGAAATCAACGATAAAACTCTAAGAATTAGAGAAAGATCTTCAAGAAATCAACAATAAAACTCTAAAAACCAGAGAAAGATCTTCAAGAAATCAACAGTAATGAATCCACAATTTTGACTAAGTATCATGGTCCATCGAAGAAGCAAACATTTAATGAATGTTATACATACAAACTGATGAACTGCATCTTCAATCAACATCCTAGGAAACCTAAGGACTGACGTTCAACGCTTGCAAAACATATCCAGGAAGCACTACATTCAACGGAAATCGGACCGAAACATTCACCCAAACATCAAGAGAGAGAGGAAATCGGACCGAATACATTCACCCAAACATCAAGAGAGAGAGAGGATATGACGACATCACACAAAACCATATAAAGCTAAGTACAATTTTCTTATTCATTTCAGTTTGGGCAGTGAAGTGTAGTTATCACGAGTCGTTAGTCGATTATTACAGGGGTGAGTGGTTTGCTAATCTTCTATTTTCCTTTCGTTAAAGGAAACTGTGTTCAACTCCGAATTCTCATCTAGAATTTTTTCTCTCTTTGTGCTAATTCCGTTTTCTTTCAGAAATTCTCGGAAAATATCTTTGTGTTCCGTTTTCTTTCAGAAATTCTCGGGAAATATCTTTGTGTTCCGTTTTCTTTCAGAAATTCTCGGGAAATGTCTTGGGATTAGTAGCATTGTTTGGGGAATTTTGTTATAATCTTTATCATTGGGTGCTTATGCGTTTACGCAGTGGACGTCTGTATTCATATAGATATTTTGATAGAATTACAAGGGGTCGAAGAGATAGGAAAAGAAATACAGTAGTCATGACGCCCCCTGTGAGCCCCATCCCTGGACCTAGTGGCGTAGGACAGATTAATCCTCTCCCGATTGTGACGCTTGTAAATGCCAGGTCTGCAATCCTTCCTTTTCAGGGTCGGGTTAATGGGTTCTTGCCTCAAAATGTGGAGTCATGGATTTCATCCGTCGATGCCCATTTAAATGCCAAACAAATCGTAGACCCTTTTGTACAATTACAAGAAGCTAAAAGTTTTATAGATTTTTCCAAGGGGGATGCGAGTACGTATTTAAGAGGTGTTTCATTTCAAGAAGCAGTTACCTGGGATGATTTCAAAGTTAGGTTACGCGCGGTCTATGGGGGTGAAGAAGCCTTGGATGTAGTATTAACGTTAAGAAATACACTTAATCAAGCCACTATGACTCGGCTTAATGTTATTAAGAGAGCAGCTCTCATAGCTGATAAGCTTAATGAATATCAAGATATTTTAGGTAATTCCACTTGGGTTACTAGAGATAACATCTCCGTGAAAGATTTTTTATGATTAATGTATTTAACTTGCATGACACTTATGTTGCCTGAAGCTTTAGTGCGGTGTTTTGATAAAAAGTTAACGCCTGCGAGTACGGAATTGGACGTATATAAACAGATAAAGAAACACATGTCTAAGTGTCCTGACCTTGATCCCGTGTTAACTCAAGTTTTTGCAAAGAATGAAACAAAGCCACAACAAGTAAATGTAGTTAATAATAGTCAAGTTGCGGGAATGATGTGTTATAATTGAAAACGTCAAGGTCACTTGATCGCGGACTGCAGAACAAAATTCTGTTCGGTACATAATAGTTCGACTCACTCATATAGTCAGTGCTACTCGCGTAAGACACAACAGAATCCTAGAAATACACAGTCAATTCCACAGTCAGTTCCATATGGAAATAAAAAGAAAAATCCTCATTTTAATAATAAGAAGAAACAGCCAAACGTCAATGTAGTTCAGAATCCGAAACAAACAAACACTTCTTCGAATAACGCTGAGCCTGGGTCGTCAAACCAGAACTCGCAAGGTCAGACTAATTTTCAGAATGTGCAGAGCAAAGCAAATACCAAATAATTAACTCCAGTGGGGAAGAGACTGATGTTGGGTCAAGGTCATTCAAGTCAACATCAGTAGTATTGAATAATCAATTTAATGTTTTATCAGATCATTGTGAGGCAATAGATTTTCCTATGAAACACACGGCCGAATTAAGTAAAACAGTGCATGCTCACGTAGATTTGCAATGAATTCATACAATAATAAGCCAAAATGAGTTACGACCAACATTATATGGTGTAAATTTAGAACACAAATCCTTTGCGTTATTTTTTGACCTCATTTGTTGTTTTCGAACTTTCCGATAGAAAAGTCCGGAGTAAGGCTCTCGGGTATAGGAAATAATGAATTAAATGTAATAGGCGTAACTCATGTTCAGTTCAAGGTCGGTAAGCGCACGTTTGCCGATACATTTGTTGTTGTACAAAACATTGATATGTATCCAGCTGTAATTATAGGATACCCATCTATGGGAAATCAAAACATTATCTTAGCCCCTGCCAAGCACGGTGTGTATATCAAAGGAAAATTCTATAAGTCTTCTAATACCTTAAAATCAGTTTTGGATAAAAAGGAGACGACAAATGTAACCGTAACGTACGTTGAAGAACCAATAACTTGTCCCACTAATAAATAAATAATATACGCGACCCAGCAGAATTCTCGTTCACCCGTAATATCATCTTGCACGCAATCTATCGAGCCAAACGTACCTTCGAATTTAATAGTGCAAGTAAAGAAAACATTACCGTGATCTGAAATATTAATCCTTACCGACACTTTGAAAACTAACGGATTGTCTGTCACACAAGCTATTTATACAGTAGGCTCACATCAACAATGTAATATTGAAGTCTGTAATCATTTAAATAACACTTTAGTAATTCACAAAAATCAACATATCTTGGATGTAGAAGTTTATAAACATCGTATTCTTACCGTTGCTGAAATCAATCACGCTCAATCAGTTGCGGATGAATCCCTTTTGCAATCTATTTAAAATAAAATTAGTAAAGACATTCAAGAAGAAGAAATTCAGCAGAAAATTTTTGGACTTTTAACTAAATATCATGATGTTTTTTTCACTACGGATGGATCCTTAGGAAAAACAGATGTGATCGAGGATCAAATAAGGTTAAAGGACAAGCAGAAAATTATCTATGTACCCTCATACAGACTCCCTATGAAATTCCAGAATGAAATAATTGATGAAGTAGGTAAAATGCTAGAAGAAGGAGTCATTAGGAAATCAAACAGCCCTTATAATTTTCCATTAATAGTTGTACCGAAAAAAGATCGAACATGGCGTATCTGCGTAGACTTCCGTCGTCTAAACGAGGAGACGATCCCTGATCGATTCCCAGTGCCATGTACTGACGATATTTTGTCTGTTAGGTCAGAATAAATATTTTACCAGTTTGGACTTACATAAAGGCTTCCACCAGATATCATTAGAGGAAGATAGTATCCCATACACAGCCTTCAGCACAGCCAGGGGACATTATGAATTGTTACGGATGCCTTTTGGTTTACGTTGTGCTCCCATAACATTTACAAGAATGATTAACAGAGTGTTTGGAGACTTGTTAGGGGATATATTGCATGCCAATATGGACGACCTCGTAATCTTTTCCAACACCTTAGAAGAACATCTACGTAAATTAGAACTAGTACTACAGTGAATTTTTCAAAACAGAATTAATATATTTGGGTTTCATGGTGTCAAGCCAAGGTCTTAAAGTAGTCCATGATAAGGTGTCGGCTATACGTAATTTTCCCATACCTACTAATGTCAAGAGAATACAGCAATTTCTGGGTTGTAGTGGATATTACAGGCGTTTTATACACAACTATTCAATAATAGCCGCTCCTTTAACTGATCTTACGAAGAAGGGCGTAGATTTCATATGGTCTGAGCATCATCAACAGGCGTTTAATACCTTGAAAGATGAACTGTGTAGTTCTCCTATCTTAAAATTTCCTGACTTCGGTAAGGAATTCTTCATTGCAACATACGCCTCAGACTTAGGAGTAGGAGGGGTATTGCTTCAGCAAAATGATAAACAATTTTTCCCGATAGCTTTTTATTCTCGAAAACTGAGAACTTCCGAAAGTAAGTATGCAGTAATAGACAAGGAAGGGCTGGCTATTGTTAATTCACTAGTGCATTTTAAGTTCATAATATACGGTTATCCCGTTAAGGTTCTTACTGACCATAAACCACTAACCGAGTACTTTAAAGGCTTCAACCACATCCCTAAACGAACTCTGTGGCATTTGATCATCCAAGACTTTGGCGCGAGAATCGGGTATTTACCTGGGAAAGCAAATATCATTGCGGATGCGTTATCACGCAACCCTGTGTCATCTCGTACGGAGCCTTTAGCTGAATTAACGGATTTTGAGCGAAGCGAAAAATCTATTTTTGGGTGAAAGAGCCATGTCGTCCTGATGGAAGTTCCTTCATTAGTAGCTTCCTAAGTATATGTGACTACAGTGATATATCCCAGAGAATTTACCGAAGGTATCCAGAATTCTAACTCCTGGAGCGAGTATCCCTTAAATTTCTTCAAGGGATATCGCGTAAGGACGTAACTTGACACATCTCATAGCTATTTACACCCCAAATAGCCTTTCACTTCGAGAGGAAAAAGTGGCAAGAAAATAAGAGAGTCGTTCAAGAGGTAAAACTGTTCGACTCTCCTAAAGTACTGTCAATAGTTCGGCCATCCGCCGCATCACAGCGCCACCAAACCATTCTCCGTAGCTTTGTAAGTTTTACAGATACAGTACCAAAAGGGAGGGATTAACATAATTTTACTAAAGGAGGGTGGGTCTATCAGGACGACATGGCTCTTTCACCCAAAAATAGATTTTTCGCTTCGCTCAAAATTCGTTTTTTGGGCTTAGGCCATGTCGTGCTCATGGAAGTTTACCAGAGCAATAATGTATCTGTGGATTTAATAGTGCTGTTATCTCGAATTGACTATTTCCTAACCAGTCGCCACGACCAAAGACACTTGATGTTACCGTAATACATCAATTAACTGAGCATACCATATGCCAGCCCTTCCTGTCCCCTACAGGGAAGTCTGTATAGATTCTAGGAAAAAACCCGAGATTGTGAGTTCAAAGAACAACAAGCAAGCAGAAAGTATAAAGTGTCGTATATACGTAAAGCGTAGTTTGTACTAGAGTTCTGAATAGAGTACTGTACCTCCCAGGTCTGGATCAGACAGACGAGTTTATGTTCACGTAGGAAATGTAATACAGTAGACAAACATAGCACAACCAAACTTACCTGATTGCATGGTAAGGGAAACTCTGTCCCACATAGTCCATAAGAGGATCAAAAATACTCTGAATATAATGTATAATCTTAAGGCGAGAGAGACGCTAAGATTCCTTCTATAGTTTATTTACAAGAAACACAGAAGTCATGACTAAGCAAAATGTTTATGCTAAACATAGACATAACAAGCATAACAGTAATAACAAGGTAAAAAGTTTTTTATCTGAAAGAGAAAACAATGCCACTCCGTGAAATTAGGAAATTTCAATATATATGTTATTACTAAAAGACATTAAGCATAAATATGCTGGCACACATGTCAAAGAATTATGCTTCTAAGTTCACTTAACTATGGAAGACAGTTTATAATGTTTTATGTCAACAGTAAAAATCATCATGATATACCTAAGTCTATCATGCACACCCCTCACTAACAGTCCCAATTAGTGCACTGTCCTTCGCAGTAATCAAACTACAGGCTTTATTACACTACCTGCAGCCACCACATGAAATTTGATTTCTTGCAATTGCTTTGCATAGTGCTTAAAAAAGACTCTGGAAGACTTCCAACCAGTATAAGCACGTAGGTTATCAAACGACATAGTTTGAAAGAAGTTAAGAGACGAGGCAACCTTCCTCGGATCATGACCTGCGGGTTTACTGTCAGGATCCGCTCTGCGAATAAAGTAAGTGATTTTCGCCCTTATCTGTTTCAAGGATAACGTTGAACCCGAAGTTTCTCCCCTAAAAAGCTGGCCTCCCCCAAAGTCTGAAGTTCTATGAAGATAGACCTTTACGCATTCCACTGGACAGAGGGATGCTTCTTCCTTCAGAGGGCAGATTCTCCAGGGACCCCATCTTTTAGTGGGTAGCTCATTCTTGGCGAGAAAAGTCGGATCCGGAAAGAGATTTAGTTCTCCGTTCGGTGTAAACTGAATGTGACCCTCATCCCTCGAGAGGGCCACTATTTCACTGACTGACTCCTGAGGCTAGTGCAAATAGAAAAATCACTTTCTGAGTCAAGTCTTTCAGCGAGCAATCTTCATTGTTAAAGGTAAAGGCCAGATGAAGAACCTTATCCAAAGACCATGAAATAGGCTTTGGAGGAGCTGCAGGCCGAAGTTTTGCACAGGCTTTCGGAATCTTGTTGAAGATTTCGCTTGAAAAATCCACTTGGAAGGCATATAGAATCGGTCTAGCTAAGGCAGATTTACACGTAGTGATCGCATTAGCCGCTAGTCCTTGTCCGTGAAGATGGATGAAAAAGGACAGGCAGAAATCCGTAGAAATCTCTTGAGGTTTCTTCGCCTTAACAAAAGCCACCCATTTCTTCCAGGAAGATTCGTATTGTCTTCTTGTTGACTTTGACTTATATTCTTCTTAGAAATTAATGCTGTCTTCGGAAATCCCAAACCTCTTCTTGAACGCTAAGGCGAGAAAATTATGAGATGAAGGTTCTGGGTTTTCTCTGATGAAGCGTAGACAGTCGATTTCTGTACTAGCCGAGTCAGAACTGGTTCCGGCAACGGGATCAGCTTCAGGCGTAGTTCTGTTATCAATGGAAACCAGACACTTCCTGGCCACTTGTGGGCCAGTATCGCTGCCCTCCCGCGAAAGGATCTCAATTTGTCGAGGGCTTTCAACAACAGGTTGGTTGGTGGGAACAGGTAAATCCTGGACCATCTGTTCCAATCTAGAGACATCGCGTCCGTTGCTTCCGCTAGAGGATCCTCGTACGGGGCTACGTACCGGGCTAACTTCTTGTTGTCGCTCGTTGCGAAGAGATCTACTTGCAATCCTGGGACTTTGCTCAATATGAAGGAGAATGATCCTGCGTCTAGGGACCATTCGGACTCTATCGGGTCGAACCTGGATAGAGCGTCCGCCGTCACATTGCGGAATCGTTGAAGGTGGAGTGCTGATAAGTGCCATCTCATCTTCTTGGACAGATGAAGAATGGATATTATCACCTGATTCAACTGAGGAGATCTTGAACCTTGACGATTTATGCATCTCATCACTACTTAGCTGTCTAGAACCAGGCGAATGTGGATTGATCGGCGAAGTTTCAGTTTCTTCAGAGAAAGAAACACTGCCATGGCTTCCAGATAGTTGATGTGGAAGGTCTTGAACAGGGGAGACCACGTTCCTTGCACTTTCCGAAGATGAGAATGACACCCCCATCCTTCCTTCGAAGCATCCGTGTGGACGGTGACTGTAGGAGGAGGTGGTTGCAAGGATACTTATCTTCTCAAGTTCTTTGTCTCCGACCATGGCTCGAGAATCGATCGCAGACGATTTGGTAACGGTCTTAGTAGATCTCTTCGATCGTTGTAAGCGTATTTTCTCCAGATCCCTGAGGCATTTTTTAATTGGGCTCTCAAAAGTGGGTCCGTCAAAGAGGCAAACTGGAGAGACCCCAACACTCTCTCCTGTTGTCTTCTTGAAATCTTTCGTGACCAAAGCAGATTTTTGACGGCCCCTGCAATCTCCTTTCTCTTTGCCTTTGGCAAGGAAAGGCATTGTGACTGTAAGTCCCAGTGGATTCCCAACCACTGGAACTTTTGAGCTGGAGACAGCCGAGACTTTTTCAAGTTGATCTTGAACCCTAGGTACTCTAGGAATTGGATCAGTTTTCTGGAGGCTTGCAAGCATTCTTCTTTGGATGCTGCCCACACCAGCCAGTCGTCCAGGTAGGCCATCACCTGAACCCCTTTTAGGCGTAGTTGTCAAACAACTGCATTTGCAAGCTTTGTGAATATTCTTGGGGCAATATTCAAACCGAAAGGCATGGCTCTGAAAACGAGTTTTCTTTTCTGGAGCTTGAATCCCAGGTAGGGGGAAACTTGGCGGTTGATTAGCACATGCAAGTATGCGTCCGTCATGTCTATGGAGACTGTGAATGCCCTTTTGGGCAGGAGGGTCCTTATGTGCTGAAGCGTCAGCATTCTGAACTTGTAGTTCACAATGAACCTGTTCAGTGGTGATAAGTCCAGAATGACTCTGAGCTTTTCCGAATCCTTCTTCGGAACACAGAATAGCCTTCCTTGGAATTTGATGGACTTTGCTTTCTTTATTACCCTCTTGTTCAATAGTTCCTTAACGTATTCTTCCAGAACTGGGCTTGAAGGCTGGAAGAATTGAGGAAAGCTTGGTAAAGATGAGGTCCAACCCCATCCCAGTCCTATCTTGATCAGGCTGTGGGCCCAAGGATCGAAGGTCCACCGATCCTGAAAATGTAGCAGTCTCCCTCCTACCGGCAGCATCTCACTATGAGTGCTGGGTGGAAGACTTCCCACTTTGGCCACGACCACCTTTGTTGCCTCTTCCCCTGAAGGGGCGTCTAGAGGAGCCTCGAAAGGATCCCCTAAACTTTGGCTTAGAAGAAGCCGACTGCCTTTCATAAGCTGGGGTGAAAACTGGAGACTGAGTTGCCAGTGTTTGGGGCACCAGTTGAAAGGTGGTGGTAGGTTGTGCCACCGTCTGGGGCACCGTGGCCATGGGAAGCTGTTGCTGTCTTGGCTGAGAGGACATGCGAGGCCGCTTCGACTTGTTCTTCGGCTGGGGACCCCTGTCAGCGGAAGACTTTCTCTTGGAGGACAAGCCCCATTTAGAGAGGAGATTCCTATTCTCCGAAGCAGCCTTGTCGACGACCTCCTTCACCACATCACTAGGAAAGAGGTCTTTTCCCCAGATATTAGAAGCTATCAGCTTCCTCGGTTCGTGTTTCACAGAGGCAGAAGCAAACACGAACTCCCGACAAGCCGTCCTGGCTCTGATAAAGTTGTATAGGTCTTTTGTAACCGTAGCCAAGTGCGCCTTGACAAAGACCATATACATATCTGGAGAATCCGGGATGCTAGCCATCGTCTCTAGCCCCGTTTGTAAAGACATGGACGCTGCCAAGCGCTCCTTTGTCTCATGTTCTCTCTTCAAGAGAAACTCTGACAGCTTTGGGAGGTCCTCGTTGAACCGACGTCCAGCGATATCGGCCTCCAGCTTCCCGACTGAGAAAGTAACGTGAACGTCCTTCCAGTCCTTATCATCCGAAGGAAAAGCGAGGGAGAAAGGCTTGCTTTCTTCCAGTGTGGGGCAGGGCTTTCCTGCCCTCACAGCCTTCAGAGCTGCTTTAAACCCTTTATCCATAAAGGGAAAAGCACGTTGAGGGTCAGCAATAAACGATGGATGTTTCTTGCTTAATGCCGGCACCTTTGAGCAAGTGAATGCCCTCTCCTTTAGCTTTGTGGAAAACAAAGCCTGTGCTTTAGCGAGCTCAAGAACAATTACTTCCTTGGGCTCCGTCTCTTCTTTGGATGCCGGTTCAGTTCTGAGCCGGACATAGCAATCCGGGTAGGAGGCCCTGCTGGGCCAGAACTCTACCTCCTCCACTGGGACGGTACCCAGTTTCTCCGAAAGGAAAATCTTGCCTGCTGACATAGGCATGTGCTCCGCGTACCTCTACGGGTTAACATCGGAGAACACAGGGAGGTCCTTCACATTTAGTTTCTTCGGGGCTAAGCGCGAGGAAACCAATTGCTCGATCTCTGATCGGAAAGTAGTCTCTTTCTCTGACGACTTCTTCTGCAAGTCGTACACCATCGACATCAGAGATTGCAAGGTGGTCGTAAGTGCCTCCAGATGAGGCCGTTGCGAAGAGGTTGATGGAGCTGGCTCCACCACAGCCGCTGAAGAAACCGATACCGCTTCAGCATTCTCAACCTCGTTAGAAGGAGGAACAACTGCCTCCTGTTCTAACTCTTCTACGAGGAGATTCTTCTCAGTCTCCTCGGAAACGACAGACATATTGTCGTCCAGGTGGACGCTCTCTAAAGCATCCGCCACGTCAGGGTCTCCAGGTTTCTGAACTGGGAGTTGCACGAAGGGGATCGCAGGTTTAGTCTGGGGAATGACGGCCTCGTCATGAGCTCCGGGGAAGAGACAGTCCCTCATCCTAGCATTAGGAAGGTATGGGCCCGAGGTATTCTTTTGAAAACCTCTAACCCATTTCCGCAGCGTAATCCTAGCTGCATCACTAGACTCAGCAGACTTTTGATCATCAAAAGCCTCCTTAACCAACTTGTCACACACAGTACAAACCTCTGGGTCCCAGTACTTAAGGGCCCCTTTGGTGACAGAACAGCGGGCGTGAGACATACACACGCCATGTCCGTAGAAGTCCTTGCTGCGGACCCTACAAAAGTTCTTCCCGCACTCGGGATGCTCCTCCTGTAAAGAAAAGGAAAGCAAATGAGTTTTCTGTGAAATTCCCAAATTTCAACATAATACATTTATTATATTTAGCTTGGATAGGGTAAGCTATAGTAGGAAAGACACCCACATGTGTTTCCCATCCAGCCATTTTCCATGACCCCTTCCTGTATTGAACCATGAAATTCACAAGGAATTAAATAACAGAGGGAATATCCAAGATATATAGTGTCTACTTGACACAACCTCTTATAATGTTCAAAACAGTGGATAATTTTAATGGATATAACCATTAAAATAAGAGAGAATCATCTCTCTATGATGGTCTCACAAATGGCTAAACAAGAACCACTTGTAGGTTGGAAAAATTTTATCATATTTTTCTGGATACAGCAGTTGCCGGCGGCAGTATGCCGCCGACACTGCCGGCCCCGCCGACGCTGCTGGCCCCGCCGACGCTGCCGGCCCCGCCAACGCTGCCGGCCCCACCGACGTCGTCGGTATGTAGGGCCAGTCGGCAAATGCCGGCAGGCAGGCGTTTGCCGAGCCTGCCGGCAACTACCGTAAATAATTAAAGTGTCGACCTGCCGACATTGTCGGCATGATGGGCTAGTCAGCATATGCCAGCAGGCCGGCATCTGCCGGGCCTGCTAGCCACTGCTGGCTACACTATGAGTGGAAGGCATTGGCCAGTTGCCGACAAGCTACTCAGTTGCCGGAAGGCAGGCCTATCCACTCACCAACGGCATCGAACAACGATGTCCGAGGTAAGAGAAACAGCGAACTGTTAGCCTAGCCAACCCAAATTGTCGGCAGAATGACTGCCGACTACAGCCCATGATAGAAAGAAAGAGAGAAAGATAAGGATAGAAGACGGCAAAGAATCAGCTATGACGTCTACATCCTGAAAGAGTGTGCCAGTGGAAGAGGGAAATCAATTTGGGCTTCCACTCAACCATATCCCATCTTAAGGGATATGGAAGGCAGTCCAAGGGAGGACTCCAAGGAACACTCAAAGATATGAGGTTATCTGTCAGTAACCTAACCAGGCACTGACAGAAAAACTCATGCGAGGTCTACAGACGTCCAGAGGAGCCTATGTAGAACCACGGCCATAAGGGTGTTGGATCATTCAACACGAAAGAGATAGCGGGGAAGGGGTGAAAAGTCCATAAGTAAAGCAATACCCAAGGTATTACTTAACTTGGAGGATTCTGTCCTCGTAAAAGCCTCAACTAGGGGAAGTCAATTCCCCAGGTTGGGTTAGGCAATGAGAGAACGTCTGAAAACGAAATCAAGAGAACAGAATCTCATACCAGGAGTATAAACCGGCAAGAAACCTATCCTCCCGTTAAAAACCCCTGATACAGGACTGTCTGCTAGACCATAAAGAGGAAATTGTGCAACAATAACCTCTACAAGATCTAGGGAGGCAAGCCTCCTGAACACCAACTAGCCCTACTGGAATACCGACAAGCTACTCAGTTGCGGGTATAAATCCAGGTAGCTAGATGCCAACACAGACTTACTCTGATGTCCCGTCCCCAACTCCAAACTCAATGCTGACAAGCTACTCAGTTGCCAGCTCAAGAGAAAAGGAGAGGGAAACGAAACGTCCCAGAAAATTTACCCAACCATAGGTTACAGTAAATTAACAGAGGATAGCCTAGGCTAATCAGAGGGAAAGGGAATTACTCTTATAACTCATAGAGATAGTATTGACTTAACCCTGGATAGGTACGCTCCTCGGACACCCCTTTAAGGGTATACTCGGACGCGAACGACCCCGACGCCAAAAAAAATTCTTGAAAAATCAGTTTTTGCAGTAACCTCCTTTTTTCTTTTGCCAAAAAAAGCTTCAATGAATGCTTAAAACAACTGTAAAAATAAATACTACTCATCTGCAGAAAAACTATTTATTATAAATATTTTAAAAAATTAAGTAGAAAAAAAAAAGACCTGACATAAAAATTCATAAAAAAAAAGTTTATACATATATACACAAATCCTTTTAGGAATTGATTCTTGAATGTTTAGGACACATCTTGATGTATTTTGGATGAAGTCAGACCCATGGAGGTGAAGATCTGAAATGAGAAAAAAAAGAGTAACTTTTTTTGGCCAAAAAAATTTGTCCAAATTTCATGAATTTTTTTGGGTACCCAAATGAAATAGGAAGTGGCTAATTTTTTTAGGGAATAAACATATGTTATCCTAAAATAGAAATATGTAAAAAAATCTTCATTATTTTGTAAATTACATTTATATCAGGGGCCATATCTAAAGGTAATTTTTTGAGTACTTAGAAATTTCGTAAAAAAATACATATATTTAATATATAATATGATATTTATGCAGGTAAAAATATACCAAAATATCACAAATTCTATAGGAAACAAGAATATATATAGATAGGGCAGCTTACGCTTCGGATATGTCCACAAAATGGCCGCCAACCACACTGACTCAGACTCCCTAATCTGCCACTTGAAATGTAGGAAGGGTATGTCAATTTCAAGGTGTTATTTACTAATCTAATTATTATTGGATATGCATAAAAATTGTATGGTGGGTTGCTGGATAATTGTCGATTATTTTACGACTATAAAATTGAAATTCTGACCCAAAAAAAATTTTTTGAAGGGAAATAAAATCGAAAAAAAAAAAAATGTAAAACAATATAATATTTTAGCTAAAAAAATTTGATGATATTCAATCAAAAAAAAAGTAAACAAAATTTTCCGACCAATAAACATCTAGAGGAATCATTACTCTGTGATAGTTCCTTAGTACGTAGTAATTTTGAAAGAATTGGGAAAAAACGAAAAAATGGCAATCACCGGAAAATCGAACACATACCTATATATACGCCATATCTGGCTAAAAAAAAGATAGGCATGGGTAGCCAGATCATCTAGAAACACTTTCCAACACTATAAAAATATAAGTTTTGCGACACTACTTGCCAATTCCTTACGGTAACATGACTAAGCGAAAAAATGCAAAACAAATAAAAAGGGGCACTCGCGGAAAAATGGCTAACATTCTAATATACGGCATTTCAGAAAAAAAAAATTCAGCCACGTGCTAGGCAAACCATCAAGGCACATTTTCCGACAAATAAACAGCTAAATGAATCATTACTCTGTGATAGTTCCTTAGTACGTAGTAATTTTGAAAGAAATGGGAAAAACGAAAAAATGGCAATCACAGGAAAATCGAACACATACCTATATATACGCCATATCTGGCTAAAAAAAAAAAGATAGGCATGGGTAGCCAGATCATCTAGAAACACTTTCCAACACTATAAAATTATAAGTTTTGCGACACTACTTGCCAATTCCTTACGGTAACATGACTAAGCAAAAAAATGCAAAACAAATAAAAAGGGGCACTCGTGGAAAAATGGCCATTCTAATATACGGCATTTCAGAAAAAAAAAATTTCAGCCACGTGCTAGGCAAACCATCAAGGCACATTTTCCGACAAATAAACATATAAATGAATCATTACTCTGTGATAGTTCCTTAGTACGTAGTAATTTTGAAAGAAATGGGAAAAAACGAAAAAATGGCAATCACAGGAAAATCGAACACATACTTATATATACGCCATATCTGGCTAAAAAAAAAAATAGGCATGGGTAGCCAGATCATCTAGAAACACTTTCCAACACTATAAAAATATAATTTTTGCGACACTACTTGCCAATTCCTTACGGTAACATGACTAAGCAAAAAAATGCAAAACAAATAAAAAGGGGCACTCGCGGAAAAATGCCCAACATTCTAATATACGGCATCTCAGATAAAAAAAAAGACATGCACGTGTTAGCCCAACCATCAAGGCACACTTTCTAACACATAAACATGAAAAAAAATCAATAATATACGGCAATTCCTTACTACGTAGTAAATTTTTACAAATATTGAAAAAAAAACAGAAATTGGCAACCGCAGTTAAATACCCAATATACCAATAACTACGTCGTATCTGACAAAAACAAAATCACGCATGGGTAGCCAGATCATCTAGACACACTTTCCAACACTAAAAAAGCAAAAGTTTTACGACACTATTTCGCAATATCTTACGGAAAAATGACTTGGCAAAAAAATGAAAAAGGGGTACTCGCGGTAAAATGCCCGACATTCTAATATACGGCATCTCAGATAAAAAAAAAGACATGCACGTGTTAGCCCAACCATCAAGGCACACTTTCTAACACATAAACATGAAAAAAAAATGAATAATATACGGCAATTCCTTACTACGTAGTAATTTTTACAAATATTGAAAAAAAACAGAAATTGGTAACTGCAGTTAAATACCCAATATACCAATAACTACGTCGTATCTGACAAAAACAAAGTCATGCATGGGTAGCCAGATCATCTAGACATACTTTCCAACACTAAACAAGCAAAAGTTTTACGACACTATTTGGCAATATCTTACGGAAAAATGACTTGGCAAAAAAATGAAAAAAAATGAAAAAGGGGCACTCGCGGTAAAATGGTCCTCGTGGTGATGAACGACATTTTAACTAAAAAAAAAATCCTGCACATGGTAGCCAAACAATCCACCAAGACTTTCCACAACTGATAACCTATACAAGTTGCACCATTCTACGACAATTTCATAATACGTAATAACTTTGATAATTATGCAAACTACCTTAGAAGGGTAAACTCGGTCGCGCTCGACCCCGACGCGTCTCAGAAATCGGGGAAGGAGTACAGCTACAGCAATGCACATCTGGACACTACTAGAGCGTGTAGGGGAGACACCTCCTGCAGGTCGATCACCCACAAATTCAGTCACGGGGGTGAGTCACGTGAGAAAAACCTCTTTTTTTTTTACGCTCGGGGTCGCGAACGACCCATCGTACCTATCCAGGGTTAAAGGGGCAATGATATCTATCTTACCCCTAAAGACAATACAAGAGTAATGGGGACATATAAAGTATAATAAAGCACTAAAGCTATTAAGCTAGAGAGCTTAGAGAAACGTTCTACGTAACTCTAGTATACTATAATGGAAGAGGAAAAGAAAATAATAATATCTTAATTATATAAAATATTGCCTGAGCTTCAATACAACTTTACCAGGAAGGTTACATCATGCATGAGGTGTGAAAGTGCCTAGGCTAGAAGCCTAGCACTCGTGAGGCTCGAAATTATCGCCAAATTCACGACAACAATGACATATAACCTAGCTAAAATACTAAATAGCTAAAGTTATTAAAGCAAGGATGCCGGGAATATCGTTCTTGCTACCTAAATGAACAAAAGAACGATCGGGTCATGACGCCATCCGGCTGGCAGTAGCTCTTGTTACGTTAATTACTATATCAATCGAAAAGCAAAACTGGCAAGAGCTTACATTTACACAATTCAAAGATATTACTAAACTTTCCAGAAGCTGATGAAGCTGGGGAATCCATAATTCAAGCAGAAAAGCTTCGAAAATAGCGAGATAACACAGGGAAAAACTGGTCGGCAAAGCTACGAACGAAAGAATGGTTTGGTGGCGCAGTGATGTGGCGGATGGCCGAGCTATTGACAGTACTTTAGGAGAGTCGAACAGTTTTACCTCTTGAACGACTCTCTTATTTTCTTGCCACTTTTTCCTCTCGAAGTGAAAGGCTATTTGGGGTGTAAATAGCTATGAGATGTGTCAAGTTACGTCCTTATGCGATATCCCTTGAAGAAATTTAAGGGATACTCGCTCCAGGAGTTAGAATTCTGGATACCTTAGGTAAATTCTCTGGGATATATCACTGTAGTCACATATACTTAGGAAGCTACTAATGAAGGAACTTCCATCAGCACGACATGGCCTAAGCCCAAAAAATAGATATATCAACCTCCATGCCTATTGTTAAAACTATATCTGAACAAGAAGATTTAGGCTGGAGCGCTGAATTATTACAGACTGAGCAAAGAAAAGATCAGAAATTAGAAACAATTATAAATGCTTTGAAAGGCAATCATAAGGAAAAGGGATATATAAAGTATAAGCAGCAGAATTATATAATCAAAGATAATATTCTGTGTAGGACCGTGACAAGGAAAACCCGCAATACACCACATGTAACTAACGACCAGGTAGTGGTACCAATCTCACTTATTTCCACTGTCCTGAATTGGTTGCATGCAAATCCATTACATGGACACCCGGGGTTCTCATTAATGTCACAGAAAGCCAAATCATTGTTTTATTGGCATACAATGCTTACAGATATAAAAAAACACATAGCTAATTGTCGCACATGTCAGGAAAACAAAGGGCATACGAAAACACCTGTCAGCCTAGGGGCTTATCCCGTGACCAATCAACCCTTTGAAAGAATGCATTTAGATTTGTTAACAGGATTTTTACGAGTCAGACAGAGGAAATAAGCACCTCTTAGTAATTGTAGATGCTTTAACTCGATATACAGAACTAATAGCGCTTAAAACTAAAACTGCGATTGAATGCGCTAGGAAGTTTTAAGAGTGTTACATTTGTAAACATGGAATTCCACACATGATATCAGACTCGGGTGGAGAATTTAATAATCACTTTCTTACCTCATTGTGTGAATTCCTTAGCATAAAGAAAATAAATACCATGATATATCACCCAGAGTCGAATGGGCTAGTGGAAAGAGCAAATAGGAAGGTTTTAAATATATTAAGAGTAACACTAGGGGGATCAGACCCCAACTGGGATATTGCAATACCTGCGGTACTGAGTACTCTGAATCATTCATATCATATATCAATTAAAATGTCACCGCATGAAGCATTGTATGGTACCCCAGTTAGAATGCCTTTCCATGTATTAACGCTTACAACTAATCTATCAAATCCTTTAAAAGAATGTATAAATGCAAGCAAAAGTCGTTATGATATCCTTCGAAAGAATTTAGAAGAATCACAAATCATAATGAAAAGGAATCATGATAAAATAGCGAAGCCAACTAAAACATATACCGTGGGTGATAATGTATACATACAGGTAAATGTACATAAAGGACTCAATTATAAACTAACACCTAAGTTTGAAGGCCCATTTAACATTTTGGAAACATTAACGGCCAATAGGTTTAGAGTTCAAAACGTATCCCAACACACTGATGAGAGAATCGTACCATCGGCTCACATAAGAAATTAAGAAAAAAAAAAAAGAGAGAGAGAGGGAAAGAAGTGAGGGAAAGATTTTTATTTTGTATGTTAAAAGTTTTCTTCTTAATACAGGAGTAATTACATATATTTTTCTCGTTACAGGTTTCCAAGATGAATTTTTTGTTGTTGGGAGTGATATTGTTCGCTCAGACATTTTTCTCGTGTGGGATGAGCTCTAAAACTAAAAGTATAAATTTTAAATATGGCACTATAGTTGAAAGACAAGAAGACGTTTTTATTACATCAAGCAACGTAGTTGTAGAAGTGCATATGCAAGCAATTTTTCTTCCAGAGAATGACGTCACTAGCTTAAAAAGCGCCATTTCAAGGTTTGCTGTCTCATTAGATGAGTTGCCTAGAAGACATTTTCATTTGGCTACAGAGAGTTCACTTGGATCGACACTAAAAGTTGCAGAGATGCTATCTGATGACTTGCAAAATAAGACTTATGAGACAGAATCTTTGGCTCGTGACCTTTTGATGTGGACTGTAGGACACGAACATAAAGAGAGGCGTAACCCGTTTATTTTTGCTGCACTAAACATCTTTGGGTCTGTTGCAAGTTTAGGTTTAGGAATTTCCAATCGTCTTAAGATTAGTAATCAAAATAAGAAAATTGAGTTCTTGACTCATGCAGATGAATTGATTATGTCAGAACTAAGGAATCAGTTAGCTTCAATCAATCAAATTATGGATTTAGTAAATGAACATTCAAGTAATATCAGTCAGATTATGGAAGTACAGGATTTGTTGGCAACGTTAACGTATTATGATTCAAAAATAGATCACATACATAACAGATTTGCATATTTCATTGAGAAATCAAAAGATTACGTAGAAGCTATCACGTTAGCAACTAAAGGTGTACTGTCACCCCATTTGTTGCCTATAGAATACTTAAAGTTAGTTCTGGAGAACGGACGGGAGAAACTAGGCTATGTTCCTTTGTTAGACGCATGTAGGTTAGAATTTTATTACAGCCTAATTACAGTAAGCGTTGAAAATATCAAGATTATGATTACAATTCCCTTTGATTCTTCTGATGCCTGGCAATCTTACAAGATATCACCATTTCCGACTTTCATGACGAATCACTCAAATCCAGTAATATCCAGTTTGACAGGACACGTATTGATTTCCCCAGACAAGGAAACATATACGGTCATTAAAGACTTAAATCAATTAACTCACTGTTCAGACGCAATGGATAGAAAAATATGTACAGCTGACTCATTTGAATTCCATAAAAACTTAATGGATTCATGCGAGTTAGGTATAGTGCTAGACGGTGCTCTCTCCCATACAAGTGAAAATTGTCTGGATAAGCTTTATCCCTTTGACAATAATGAGTTCAATTGCAGACTGAACAACGGCTCGTGGATACGATACGACAAGGACGGCTTCAATGTATCATGCCCGGACGGATCCCCGTCCTATTCTCAAATCTTCGTTGCAGCAGATGGTTGTATCGGGACATCCCCTAATTCCATGGTGAGAGGGATCAGGACCATCATCAGAGAACGAGTCTACTTCGCGAACTTCACGTGGTCGACTACAATGCCATCACTACCTCTCCCATACAACAAACAGGTAGCCAAGCGGTTGATGAAATTGACCGAGATGGACCACCTGTCACCGACTTATAAAGAATTTCTTCACCCCATACTACTAGCAGGAACTGTTGTGACGGTGATGATATTTATCGCCGTTAACATCCTTGTTTGGCGTAGGTTAAGGAACAGTTTGCAGCTCAAACGGAACATTTTGCCATGTCCAGACAAAACTCCTTATTTAATTCAATTTAAAGCTGTTTGAAAGTGGCCACTTCATTCGCTCAAAGGAGTAAAATTGTCTTGGAAACGAGTTGTGTACGAAAAGCAGTTAGTACGCTAGTAATATGTAATTGAAGAAACTATAGAACATTTGCATTTTTAAAAATACATTTAAAAAACATTTAAAAAAATGAATCATTTTTTTCTCTCAGCATCTAATAAAATATATAAGCCGGAATGTTAAAAGAAAAGAGAAAAAAAAAATAAAAAAACAGAATCTATGGGCATCTAATAAAATATATAAGCCCTATATATAAATATATATATGTACGAAACCATGGTACGTGTACGTACCAGGAATTCGTGTTTGTGCACTAAAATTTAATCTTTACCAAGGTAACAAATGTTTTTATTAATTACCGTATTGAGTTAATCTATGTTTCTGACAAAGGTAACAATTATTCTTTAACAAGTTATCGAATCATATGTATATCAGTGTTTTTATTGGTACCATATAATTATTTGCTAGCAATGTACCATATCTGTGATCTGTATTTATCATGCATTTCTTTTATTTGCTTTGGTAATATCTTTTCATATGCATTGTTGTTATTATTTCTTTTAATGTGCCTATTTGAACATTCGTCCTCATTTGCTTGTGGCTAAAGTTAAACAAAGAATAATACATATATCCAGTCACACTCCTAGTAAACATATTTTGGCGTGTTGTTAAATTTAAAAAAAAAAAAAAAATTGAGATAGCTGGCCGAGCTGATGTAATAGTCAGATATTACATGTTTAAAACACATGACATAATACGTCATTGTGGAAGAAGAAGCTAGCGTGAGATTTGCTGTAGTCAGACAAGATCATAACAGGATGCATTTTGCAGGTCTCAGCAATGTAACATTTTTATGAAGCATAAACACAAATGCATACCGTGTGAAAGAGTTGTGTCGCCACCGGATGCAGGTGTCTTCCTAGACTAATGTAAAGTTTACAGATTGTGTTTAAATGCTGAGACAACTAAATATACGATATCTGTGATGTCGATATTTTAGGCAGTTCTTATCTATACTTCACTTGGAATGGTCATCCGACCAAACCAGCTATACTCCTGTGATGGAGATGTTAACACTGTTGTTTTTAGAGAATAAACCATTTTAAAGTTAACATGATTGACTTTATTTCAAGACTCAACATCTCAAACAACACATACTCAATGTGTGTTAATAACAGTAGCACACTAATACATATGTGTAAATAGCTAAGGTTTGTATGGTTAGGAAAAATACAAATTGTCTTCGAATTTGTCATTTGTTCCGTAACCGAAATACAAACCACGCTATTTACATTGGGTGACTTACCTCTTAGGAAGGGTGGAAAGTCCCCAGCCTTACTGACTTTGGCTTGCCCGGGGGCTCAATCCCTCAGTGAGCAGCACTAGAGAAAAGGAGCCCCTGCACCCTACAAGTTCCTAGCATCGCCAAGAACGAGTGGCCTACATAAGCAGTGTGTGGAGGAAAGTGTGACTCGTCCTATGAAGTTGACCTTGAGACCTTTAGATAGGAATCTAGGATAGGACGTTCCCAATACCACCTCGTCAGGGTATGGGGGACGCAACAGTATTAAGCTAAATACTAGGAGCACAAAGAAGCATGGGTTACCTGCAGAGGTCGAGGTCAGCTATGCAAGGACCAGGATGCTGCTTCCCCAAGAGAGGGGAGAATGAAGAAAGAAGTAAGGGTCAGACATACTCTTTCATTCACGCAGACTAAGACCGGGTAACAACGCCCTCAACCTACTGCTACTTGTCCAAAAAGAAGCCTGAGGTTAGACCAGCTGTTGTGCAGCCACCAGAGGGCCGATAGAAAACGTATCGAGGCTCCTGTGGGTCACGTCTTGCAGGTAGTGGGCTGTGAAGGTCGTCTGACGCTTCCAGACCCCAGCTTGAAGTACCTGCGTCACAGAGAAGTTTCTCTTGAAGGCCAGCGATGTAGCAACACCCCTGACATCGTGTGCCCTAGGGCGACGTGACGGAGGAGGGTCTGGATTCAAGGCATGGTGGATAACCCTTCGAATCCAAGCTGAGATGGTGTTCCTGGTGACCCTCCTCTTAGTCCTGCCTGTGCTCACAAACAAAGCTCGCACTTGAGGACGGACTGCAGCCGTTCTCTTCAAATAGTGCCTCCGACACCTCACTGGACATGGTAGCAGCTGGTCTGGGTCGCATGTTACAGAACGGAGACTCGCGATCCTGAAAGAGTCGAAGCGAGGATCCGGCACTCCAAGATTCTGAGTCTTGGCAACAAACTCAGGGACGAAACTGAACGTTACCTCCCCCCATCCCCTTGGCCGAAGCCAAAGCGAGTAGGAAAGCCATCTTCCAAGACAGGTGGCGATCGGAGGCCTGGCGTAATGGTTCGAAGGGAGGTCTCTTCAGAGCCCTGAGGACTCGAACCACGTTCCAAGGAGGAGGTCTCACTTCCGACTGGGGGCAGGTAAGCTCATAGCTACGTATGAGTAAAGAGAGTTCTAGCGATGAAGAAATATCCACGCCCTTCAGCCTGAAGGCCAAGCTTAAGGCTGAGCGATAGCCTTTCACTGCCGAGACAGAAAGGCGCATTTCTTCCCCCAGATAAACGAGGAAGTCCGCTATTGCTGAAATAGTGGCATCGAGTGGAGAGATACCCCTCCCACGACACCAACCACAAAAGACTCTCCACTTTGCTTGGTAGACTCCCTCAGAGGACCTTCGTAGGTGCCGAGACATTCTCTCCGCAACCTGTTGCGAAAAGCCTCTCTCGGCGAGGAGACGCTGGATAGTCTCCAGGCGTGAAGCCGAAGCGAGGCCACGGCCTTATGAGGGACGCCGAAGTGGGGTTGTCTGAGAAGCTCGTGTCGTGGAGGAAGTTCCCTTGGGAGCTCCGTCAGGAGCTGCAAAAGGTCTGGGAACCATTCCGCGTGATGCCATAGCGGAGCTACCAGAGTCATCGAACAGTTGACCGATAGTCTGGTCCTGTTGAGCACCCTTCTCATCAGACAGAATGGTGGGAAGGCGTACACGTCAATGTTGTCCCACCGTTGCTGGAAAGCATCTTGCCAGAGTGCGTTGGGGTCCGGGACTGGGGAGCAGTACAGGAGCCGCTTGAAGTTCAACGCTGTCGCGAACAAGTCCATAGTCGGGGAACCCCACAAAGTCAGGACTTTGTTGGCTATCTGAGGATCCAAAGACCACTCGGTACTCACTATCTGCGAGGCCCTGCTCAGACTGTCGGCGAGAACATTCCTCTTGCCAGGAATGAAGCGAGCTGATAGTGTTATCGAGTGGATTTCGGTCCACCTCAGAATCTCTACTGCAAGATGGGATAGCCGCTGCGAAAAAGTGCCTCCCTGCTTGTTGATATAAGCCACTACCGTGGTGTTGTCGCTCATCACCACCCCGGAGTGACCCGCCAGGGAACGTTGGAACTGCTGAAGAGCCAGAAAGACGGCCTTCAATTCTAGCAGGTTGGTGTGTAGGCACTTTTCTGAATCTGACCAAAGGCCTGAGGCCCTCTGGTTAAGAACGTGCGCCCCCCACCCTTCTTTTGACGCGTCCGAAAACAGAGTCAATAACGGGGGGAGGACGAGAAGACTCACTCCCTTCCGCAGGTTCTCGTCGACCAGCCACCACCCCAAGTCCGTCTGTTTCAAAGACCTCATCGGGATCAGAATGTCCGGAGAATCGGATCCTTGATTCCACCAGGACTTGAGCCGCCACTGTAGGGATCTCATCCTGAGGCGGCTGTTTGGAACCAGATGAGCCAGGGAGGATAGGTGACCTAAGAGACGCAACTACGACTGGGCGGGGAGCTCTTCTCGCCTGAGGAAGGGTTCCGCCACCCTCCTCAGCCTTGCTATCCGGTCGTCTGATGGAAAGGCTTTGTGGAGATTGGTGTCTATCAGCATGCCTAGATAAACCAGTCGTTGGGACGGCTGCAGAGAGGACTTCTCGAGGTTTACCACAATCCCCAGATCCTGGCAAAGATCCAGAAGCCTGTCTCAGTGCCGAAGAAGGGTAGACTCCGAGTCTGCTAGGATCAGCCAATCGTCCAGATAACGAAGGAGACGAATGCTGTTCCTGTGCGGCCAAGATGAAATCAGGGTGAACACTCTGGTGAACACCTGAGGAGCTGTGGAGAGACCGAAACACAGCACCTTGAACTGGTAGATCTTGTCGTCTAGGCAGAATCTCAGGTACTTCCTGGAAGACGGATGGATTGGGATCTGGAAGTACGCGTCCTTTAGATCCAGTGTGCACATGAAGTCTTGTGGTCTCACCGCAAGTCTGACCGTGTCTGCTGTCTCCATGCTGAACCGGGTTTGCTTGACAAACCCGTTCAGAGCTGAGAGGTCGATGACAGGTCTCCAGCCTCCAGACGCCTTCTTTACAAGAAAGAGTCGACTGAAGAAGCCTGGGAAACCGTCGACGACCTCCTGGAGAGCATCCTTCTCTAGCATGGTCTCGACTTCGGCCCGAAGGGCCAGCCCCTTTGCCGACCCCGTGGCATAGGAGCTCAACGACACTGGATTCGCTGTCAGGGGAGGTTGAGATGTTGTGAACAGGACGCGATAGCCTTGGCCGATCACTGAGACCGTCCAAGCATCGGCCCCGTGTTGCTGCCACCTGCGGACGCAACGCTGAAGGCATCCCCTCACAGGTGGACACGCAGGGGGACTGCCACCCCTATGGCTTGCGGCTGCGGCCGCTACCCCTAGGAGTCTTGCCTCCCCTGGAGGACTTGCCGCCCCTCTTGACCTTGGCTGGAAAGGGCTGGGACTTAGACACCACTTTCTTAACTGCCGGTGCCTGCTTCTTAGCCTTATGAGGCTGCTGCTGCTGTTGCGGCGGAGCTGGAGGCTTATAGGGCCGAGCTGTAAGGGCCCTATGGAGGAGGGAGTCCGTGCTGGATTTCCTCCACCTCTCAGCCGTTTGCTCCATGTCCTGTGGCTCAAACAGGTTCTCCCCAAGAAGGGAAGCATGTCTGAGCCTAAACACATCCACGGCGGGGACCTTCGGATGGAATCTCTCGGTCACTGCATCGCGCCGCTTCAACACCGAGTTGGCCCACAGGGTGGTGACCTGGTGCGCCAAAAACTCGATGGAGCGGGTGCCCGAGAGTAAGAAGGTCTCCAGGGCCTTCCTCTTGGCCTCCTTGGACAAGTCCTCGGAGCGCAATAGGATGCCCAGAGTTCCTAGCCAAAAATCCAGCCACGAAGTGGCCTGCATGGCACACTTAGCGACCTTTTCATGGCTAAGGATCTCTGCCGCCGAGAACGACCCCTGCCGGGCAGAGAGCTTCTCAAGGGGAACTCCCTTCGCCAGCTCCTCCACGGAGTGATGGAGAGGAAGAGCGAGACTGGACTCACCCAAGATCTCAAAATACCTCCTCTGCTGAAGACGAGGAGGAGGGATGAGCTTGTTTCCGGCAGAGGAACGACTGGAGGAGGCAAGAATCGCGAGCTGGGCGTTGGCCCTGGCTCTGGCACTCTTCAGACCCTGAGACCAGGGCAGAGCTGCACTGGACTTAGGGGCCTTCCGAACGTCGAACACTTCGTCCAAGATAGTGTCCTTGTTTTTACGGGGGGCGATCACGGGGTCCATAAGCCCATTGAGTTGCCTCATCAGGCTCAGGACCTGCCAGAAGGCATGTTCGGATTCCTGCTGATCTCCTCCTTGCGGGCTGGCAGCTATGTCTCCTGTCCCCGGAATCTTTTCCTGGGGTGAAGCGTGGACGTTCCCCCGGGGAGCCGCGGTTTCCTGGCGAATCCTCGAAGATGATTTCGGGTCGGTCTTGGAGTCCTTGGATTCCCTCCTGGGAGGGATACAGGATCCCAACAAAGAGGTTCGAAAAGCCCCTTCCGCACAAGACGACTCTCCTCCATGAAGAGAACGCTCCCCCCTTGGTGCCGAGGGGAAGACTACCGCTTTACTGGACTCACCCGAGGACGGAAAAGCCTTGTCCACGGGAGGAGAAAACGCTCGAGCAGGAGAAGGGGCCTTCGCGACAGACCTCTTGGGAACCAACTTTGCCCTGGGGGAAGTCACCACGAAGTCCACTCCTCTCTTTCTCTTCAGCGTAGGAGAGGCAGCCGTTGGTTTGTTGCCCTGATCGGTGAGTGCTGGCTTCATTACCCTCACTAACGCCCGCATCAGAGGACCAAACCAAGTCTGTTGCTCCACGGACACAGAGTCCGAAATCCTCGCTGGAGGGAAAGGGATCGGGCGATCCTTTGGAGTGGACACCACAGTACCTGCCTGAAAAGAAGGGGGGGAAGAAAGACGCACTAACCTCTCCGCAGTGTCTTCCCTGTCCTGCACAACAGTCCTGCGTTTAGATGGAGGCGATCCAGAGCGCTGTCTGGAAGCACGCGTTCTTGCTGCTACCACTGGCTGCGAAATTCGCCGCGAACGATGGTCACGCAGGCGCGCAGGCGAGCGGTCGGTCGGGCGCGCAGGCGAGTGGGCGCGAGGGCGTACAGGCGAACGAGCGCGTGGCTGAGTCGGCGAACGAATGCGTTGGCGCGATGGCGAGGGAATGCGTTGCCGCGTGGGCGAGTGAGAACGCTACGAAGATCGCTGGCGACGTAGGTCAGGAGACCTGTAGCGCGAGGGAGAGCGATTGCGAGCAGGCGATCGGTGGTGAGCTGGCGAACGCTGGCGCGTTGTCGCATGGTGACGCATTGGCGAGCGATAGCGCGCAGGACGCGCAGGTGAATGATCACGCGAGGGCGAGCTAGCAGAGGGCGAACCATGTCCTTCCAGAATGAATGAATGAATGATTTGAAGTTTTCAGGCATCCTGACATCTAAGGTCATTGACGCCGGTAACATTTAATTTATGTATACAAAAATAAAAAATGAAATAAAATAAAAAATTAAAGAGTATTCAATTAAAATCATAAAAATTGAATGTCATAAAAGTTAAATATTTTTCAGAAGACCTGCTTCTGAAAGAAATCTAAAAATGCCACGTGCATGGTAGGACACATCATTTCCAAGAATCTTGGCAATGATGTGTCCTACCATGCAAGTGGCATTTTTAGATTTCTTCCAGAAGCAGGTCTTCTGAAAAATATATGCAGGCTGTAAATCACGCGGGCGATCCGGAGATCGCCGATGATCAAGTGATCATTGACGCGTAGGAGAACGCTGACGAGCAGGCGATACTAGGATCGTCTGTGAATGCTGGCGAGCAGGTGATCGCTGGCGAGCAAGAGGGCGACGCGTGAACTCCTGTCTTCACAGTTGGCGCAGCGCGTTCACAAACAGGAACAGGAAGAGCATAGGCGCGTGGGCGAACATGTGCTTTAGAAACACGCGCTGGAGAACGCGGACGATGTTGAGTAGAAACAAGATGAGGATCGCGAGAGAGCTCAGGAGACTGATGGCGCGCAGGGTGCCCAACAGGGACTGCAGGATGATCAGAGACCACAGGGGAGTGCTGGCGAGCAAGAGGGCGATGATCCTCAAAAGAGCGCTGACGAACGGGAGAGCGCTGACGATCAGAAGAGCGCTGACGAGCAGGAGAGCGCCTGTACACTAACACTGCAGAAGGGCGAGCAGGGGAGCGCTGGCGCCCTGAGCGCTCTTCAGGAACCACAGGATGGAGGATGTCGACAGGAGAGCGCTGGGGAGAAGGAGGGCGAACATCAGGAGAGCGCCGGCGAACAGGTGAGCGCTGACGAGCAGGAGAGCAATGACGAGCAGGAGAGCAATGACGAGCAGGAGAGCGCTGACGAGCAGGAGAGCGCCTGTGCGCTAACGCTGCACGTGAAAGGGATGAATCCCTTTGCCCCGAAGGGACTGTTGCCCGTCGGGTAACAAGGTCCCCAGAAGGTGAAGTTCTAACAGGAGTAGGAGACCTGTCCGCAGCGAGGTCCAAAGGAGCAGGAGCTGTAGGCTGAATACGACGAGGAGAGTCCCCTTCGGAGGAAGAAGATCCAAAATGGCGCCTCTTAACCCCCTTATAAGGGGAAGGGAGGCCCTTGCAACGCAGCGGACGGTGAGCCTTACGGCGAAGGCGGCCACGGGGAAGATCATCAGGACCATCAGTCCTCCGAAGGGGAGTCTCAGTCAAGGCACTCCCCTTAGAGGGAAGCTGGACAGCAGACGAGCCCGTAGGATTCACTTCCCCCTTCGAAGGATGTACGGAAGGGGGAGGAGAGCCGTCAGCACCAACATCCTCAACTGCACCTGCAGAGGATTGCCCCGTCCCGTCGGAGGACTCTGCCACCACGACGTCGACGATAGACAGAGGGTCTACCTCTGCTACCGCCGGCGACTGCTTAACGGCGCCCCCCAACGAGACAAGGTCAATCAGGGCAACCCTGGAGGGCAAGCCCTTAAGCCCCAGGGAAGCCCAAATCTGTAAAAGATCATCATTAGACAATGAATTATCAATAACTTCCCCCGGAGGAGGAGGGGGAACCACCCCGCTATGGGAGGCGACGCCCTCTCCCCCCACCCAAGGTCGGGAAACAGAACTAGGGCCTGCGCTACCACTCGGCCGACTCTCCTTAGGAGCCGGACGAGGGGGAGCTTCGGAGGAGGTTTGGGCGACGAAAGAAGAGTCCCGAGAACCTTCCTCCTTCAAGGCAACCCCCGAAGGAGAACGGTCTCTCTTGGACTTCTTCTCACGCCGGCGGCCAAACCTCTCCCACTTGGAGGCAGACCACTCCCTACACATGTTTTCCTGGTCACACCGTCGGCCCTGACACTGAGGGCAAAGGGTGTGAGGATCCGTATCCAAGGCCGACATAAAGGTCCCACAAGGACGGCCGGCAATATCAGGGCACGTACGCATAGCAGAGATAAAGGTAGTCAACTTTAAACACACACACAAGCTGTAGAGAAAAAGCAGAAAAAAGATTAAAGGCTGTCAACGCGGACGATGGACAGACACATCTGTTCATCGCCGAGCCAAAAGTGAAGTGAAGCAAGTCACCGGTGTGTGGGGGGGAGGGGTAGCAAGCTACCCTTCCCCTACCCCCCGCTAACTAGGGCGGGGGTAATTAACCCTCGTTAAAACTATTGGCTCGTCATTTCAGCTGCGCTAAAAGGTAAACCCAATGTAAATAGCGTGGCTTGTATTTTGGTTACGGAACAAACTATTTGAAAGAAATGCCTGAATAAATAGGGGAAGCTCTCCTCTCAATCCAAAGTCATGAATTGTTTTAAGTACACCATACCTCCAAGTGGTATCATATGCCTTTTCAAGGTCAAAAGACTGTCACATGGTGCTGTTTGGAAGCAAACGCTTCACAAATAGAGGACTCAAGTCGTATCAACACATCAGTCGTTGAGTGCATTTTTCTGAATCCACATTGAATCGGTGATAAAATATTCTTCTTTTCAAGGTACCAAATCAGTCTTCCATTGACCATCTTCTCCATGATTTTACATAAACAAGATGTCAATGCAATAGGTCAGTAGTTTGCTGCTAAAAACTTGTCCTTACCAGGTTTTAAAAAGGCTAAAATAATGGCTAGTTCCCAAACACTTGGATAACTATGATCATGCCATATTCTATTAATAATGCTTAAAATAAATAACTTTGTATTAAAATGTACATGTTTAATCATTGCATATGGAATTCCATCGGGTCCCAGGGCTGTATGGTTACAATTAGTAAGAGCGGAATCATATTCTCTTTCAGTAAAAGAAGAATTATATGACTCTTCCCTTCTTGTTACAAAATTTAAAATTTTCTTTTCCTCGTTGCTCCTATACTGGTGACCAGGAGCTCCTTCACACTTGCTGGATACATTTGTAAAAAGTTCAACCAGGGCATTGCTGACATCATTTGCTTCAGTCACATACTGACCGTTCACCTTCAACACTGGTGGTGGGTTCGGGGTAAATTTTCCGGTAATCTTTTTTATTTTCCTCCACACAGCAGATGGTGGTGTTCTACTGTTAATGGAGGAAACAAAAAACAAAAGAAACCCATGACTGGCGCCTAGCTTCCTTCATGGCACGACGGAACTGTGCTCTACATTTCTTGTATATAATAAAATTGCCCTCAGTGCGGTGTCTGCGCAGTCGAGTTAAAGACCTTCTAGTGGCTCTGTGCAGGGCAGTTAGTTCTGAAGACCACCAAGGGACTGGTCGTCGTTTGAATAACCCTGTTGCTTTAGGAATTGAAATAACTCCTGCTGTATGAAGGGTTCCATTAAGCAAGTCTATGGCATCATCAATATTTTCAAACTGTTCTGCATTTCCTTCAATTTCACATAGCTCACGAAATCTATCCCAGTCCGCCTTATCAAGATTCCATCGTGGAGATCTTTGTAAAGGTGGACCATTGTGGTGTTTATAATGATTGGTGCATGATCACTAGTATGCCAATTATCTAATGTCCTTCAATCAAAATCAAGAAGTCAGTTAGAGCTTGCAATTGAAAGGTCGATGCATGACAAGGTACCCGTCTGTACATGGAAGTGTGTGGGTTCTCCTGTATTAAGGAGTCCGACATCCTCGTTTTCCACAATTGATGATATAATATTGCCCCTGGTGTTTGCTAAAACATCACCCCACAATGGATGGCTATCATTCAAATCTCCAAGTAAAAGAAAAGGTTGAGGGAGCTGTTGAATCACCTCTACTAAATCTTCATACAATATGTTATCATTTGGAGGCAAGTGCAGTAAACAGATTGTATATTTTCTCCCTATATCAATCTGTAAAACCACTGCCTGCAGAGGTGTACGGACAGATATAGGTATTTGGGGAACATCTTCACGAACGTATATGAGACTTCCGCCATGGCTCCCCACTCCGTGATCATAAGGTGTCCTCTAACTAATATATTCGCGAGGACAAGTGGTATTAGCATCAAGCTTGCTCTCCTGTAGACTTACGATTATGGGGGAACGCTCGTAAACTAAGACCTTAAGTTCTTCATATTAGGCCCTTAAACCCTGACAATTCTATTGCAAAATGGAGGAAAAAACTATGGTTTATTTTCTGGAAGAGCTTTTAGATGAAGTCTTCCCATTAGCAATTTTTGATCTAATGCTATTTCCCGGTGGTTTTATTAGAGAGGGTCTTGATAAATATGGTTTTTTGTTTGTGCTTTTCTTGTCTTCCTGATCCAATTGTTGAGGGGGATGGTGGACCTCAACTTGAATTTCTGATTTATTTAAATTGTCTTCTGGTTGATCAGAAACATCAACAGACAAAACATCATATTTATTTGATGTCATAACTCTAATATTTCTTATGGAAGGGGGGTGAGAGAGATGGAGGTCTCTCTCTTTTCCTATTTATAGGTGGTGAGGATCTACCAGGTTTTTGCACCTTCCCTACCACAGGTGCACCTGGTAACTTTGTTTTGGGTGGAACCTCCATCAAATCAGGCAAGGACATGGCCTGAGATAGGTTAGTACTATTGCTGGTAATGGGGGATGAAGTTTGTATAGAAGTGGGCAGTGCCGCAGTTTTAACCCTGGACAGGTATGATGGGTCGTACGCGACCCCTACAGCATGTTCAAAACCTGTATTTTCCCCATAAATCATCAGCTGTCTCGAATATGGAAGTGATCGACCTGCAAGGGGTGACTAGTCTATATGCCATTGTCTGCTTTAGGACTGATTTTTGTTTAACTTCCCTCCTTCCCCGTTTTTTTACCCCCCCCCCCCCCCAGGGGTCCACCTCGACCCTGAAATACCTGAAATACCTAAATAGGGGTAAGTGATCAAACAGCAAAGTTATTACATAATTATAAATTGTCGAACAGTGTTGATACTTGTTTGGTTCTTTATAGTTGGAAAGTGTGGGTGGATGGTGTGTCTACCACTTGCATGACATTGGTTTTGGCTTAGATGCCATATATTGCCATGAGGTCCATTTTCCCTCAAATGATAATTTCTGAATTTTTTTAATTTTTTGCAAATATCTGATTTTTTTCTATTTATTTTGAATTTATCTTCAATAATGGCCAGCAGGCAGTATTCCCTCGGCATGGATGTCATCAACACACTTCTAATGGAGTTAAAAAGAGATGTTGATGATGATATGGAGCTTGCAACCTCATGTGTTTGATATTTATTTCTCTGATAATTTCTCCTTCGTATTTGTAAATATTTTTCTTATGTGCATTAGGTACTTGAAATTGATTTATAGTGTTTTATTATTATTATTATTATTATTAATATTATTATTATTATTATTATTATTATTATTATTATCATCATCATTATTATTATAGATTATAGTTTATGTATATATAATAATTTGATATTATTTTACTTTTTATAGGTCAACAGTTTCTTATTTTGATTTCATTTTACTTTGATTGGCTACCGATTTGCTATTTGATATCCTTTTACTTTTATTAGTTACTAATTCTATTTTCTCTTGCTGTAAGTATGGTATCAATTTTGTGTTGGTCACATCAAGCTTCCTGAAAGGACTCACTGTCATAGCTGCCCACCTAAGACTGACCACATGACAAACACCACTTGTTTGAGGAGCAGGAAGCCTGTTTGTCTATAGCTTCAAACTGTCTTGTATCTGAACTGTACCTGATAGTTATAGCTAGGTTAAATCATGAAACTTTCTTTTTTTACTACTTGTTTGTATAAATACTGAAATTTTAATCTTTACAAAATAGATATCACCCATTTTTTATCTAAAATTTATTTCAAAGAATTTAAATTTTATATGATAAAAATAATTGTCAAACATCCAGAAAGCAATCATATCGGTTTTATTCCAATCCACTAATAATTAGATAAATAAATAACACCTTGAAATTTACATACCCATTCTCTATTTCAATTGGTAGATTGGGCTGTAAGAGTTGTTGCGGTCTGCGGCTATTTTGTTGACATACCCGAAAGGTAAGTTGGCATATCTCTATATATTCTTGTTCTGTATAGAATTTGTGATATTTTGATATATTTTAATGCATAAATATCATATTTTATAGGAGATACAACGATTTTCATAAGAAATTTACATTGTGAAACTAGGCCGTCAAAAAATGACCTTTAGATTTCGCCCCTGATATAACGGTAAATTACATCTTAGTGCGCATTTTATTATGTATTTCTGTTCTAGGATAATATGAGTTTATTCTATAAAGAAATTAGCCTCTTCCTATTTCATTTAGGTACCAGAAAAAATTAATGAAACTTGGACTAGTTTTTTTGGCCAAAAAAGAATACCTTTTTCTTTCTCATTTCAGATCTTGACTTCTATGGGTCCAACTCATTTCCAGCAATTACACGCTGTTGCTTTGCCATCTAAGAAGGTGTCCCTAAAGGGATTTATGTGTATATGTATATTTCTATTTTTTGTGAATATTTATGTCGTCTTTTTTTTGTATACTTAAATTTTTAATATATTTCCAATAAATAGTTATTTTGTAGATGGGTATCATTTATATTTTCAGTAGTTTTTAGCATTCTTTGAAGTATTTTCAGCAAGTCAAACAATACAGATTGATGCATAACTAAATTTTTCCTGAATTTTTTTTGGAGTCGGGGTCGAGCTCGACCCCTAAATACCTAATAACGATAACTGTCCAGGGTTTTAATACACAGTGGCAAAGCCTTGGAAGGCAATATGCTTACCCTGTCACGCAAAACTTTACTATCATTAGATGATGTATTTCTTTTCTTGGAGTTACTGGCAGCACTATGTGGGTTCGATGTCTCCTGTGGCATATTTTCTCTTGATTTCAGTGCCTTTGAATAGCTGTTTGGTTTATTCAGTAGTCTTTTGGCATGTCCTACACTAATGTGTTCTACACTGGATGTGTTGAGGGCTGCTTCTTCAAACTTATAAATCTCGCAGCTCCTGTCAGTGGATTTATGGTTTGAATTGCAGTTCAAACAGCTGGGCTCAAGTGTACACTCTCCATGATAAGGTCTGGGAACAGATGCTACACATTTTTTCATTTTTACAAACTTTAGAAGGATGTCCAAATTTGAAACACTTGAAACATTGTAAGGACTTTTGTTTGAAAGGTCGAACTTTTATTCTTACATTTTCAATATCGATGTGGAAAGGCACATCAGCATCCTGGAAAGTAAGGATAATCATTGACGTCCCAGGAATCTTGTGCACTTTCCACACTGTTAATGGGCACATGGCTAGTATTTCCTCTTCTGTAAATTCATACAGATCTTTATTGAAGACTACTCCCCTTCCTTAACTAAAGTTTAGGTGGGGTTTGACATCTAACATATCCTCATCACTGCTTGTCTTAAGGTTAGACAATATAACTGATTGCGTGTATGATTTTGCATGGATTAGGAAGCTATTTTCCCCAAAGCGAGACATATCACCTGGTGCAATGGTTCCTACCTTTTTCTAAATTAGTTTGCTAATTTTAAAATAATTCTCATTACTCCCTTTAGGCTCGGCAACAAGCCACATTGGTGGTTTTGGCTTTCTTTGGGGGAGCATAGTTATATCGATATCTTTCTCAAACCAGTCAGCATGTCTATATACATCCAAACTGTTTGGTATCTTATCACATAGGGCACCCATGACATTTAAGTTATTAATTTTGATATCATTGATGTTACATATTGCATTGAATGCTTCTTCATGATTATTATAAGTTATCCATGAATGCCATTTTTCATCTTCAAATTTCATTCTAATTTCTTTTATCACTCCATAGTATCTAAATGCTTTATATATCATATCATAAACAGTATTTATTGGAATTTGGGTAACATGAAGGATTCAAAGTTCCCCTTTGTTACCTGACTTAATTGGTTTTAAAACATTAGTAGAGGGGTCCTTTTTTGTTCCTAGGTCGTCAACAGAATTTTCCTAAATTGAATTAGCAGAGGTCGTCAACAGTGCCAGGGGAGAGTCAGCGTATCCAGGGGATGGGGGTTCGTTACTTAAAGAATCCATTAGACGAGAGAGAGAGAGAAAATGGTTAGTTTGATGTGCCTGCTCGAGAATGTTAGGCCATCACACGTCAGAAAGGAAATTTGCACTCTCCACTATCGGCATAATGAGAGTATACTTCCAAGATGGTCCACTCCATACCCTACCCGAAGGATAGCATCAAAACAGATATAGAGGCACAGGTGTAAGCTGAACCCACCTGTTAGGACTGAGACCAAGAAACTATGGAATCATCCTCCCCATATCTGTAATGACGGGCTTCTGGCCAAAAGCCGAGAGTCCTACCCCAAGCATTGGATCCCCCTGGATTCCGAAGACCCAACACTTGAGAATAGTTCCGCCAAAAAGGTCCAAACCATCTTCGGGATGGCTGAAATCATCCAATACTCTCACATATAGCTATGAATGCAAACACCATCCAACCGTGATACCTCCTCCCACTCATCAAAGCAAGCAGCAATAAAGGATGTATGAACATCCCCGCCGGGGCTACAATGGATGTAGAAACATCCAAGCCATAGGAGAAACAAATAAAATAAATATATATATGTACATAATATATACACATATATAATGAGGGAAATTTTTCTCAGAGTTTGGAAAGCAACATAAAAGAAAGTTTATGAAATTAGGATAAGGTCGAAGTAATATTGAGAAAAAGAATAAGAAGGAGAGAAATTTAGATTCAAACTGGGGGAGCAATTTCCCAAAGTTAGAGAGCCCCCTTGCCCGTCACCAAGTTCCAGCATGGGAATGAAATGCCGTGCTGAAGCTCAATGACTTCATCAAGGCATTCTCTCATTAAGAGGGTTGGGATAGGTGAGGTTCTAAATGTTCCTGTAGATGATCTAATACCAGCATGATGTACAGAGTCTAATATTTTTAACTGGCTTGGGGTGGCTGAAGAGTATATTTCACATCCATAACTAATTTTGGAAAAAAATAAAGGCCTTGTATAATTTTAAAAATAGTATTGCGGTCTGCCCCTCATGATGTATGGGACAATACTTTTAAGATATTCAGAGCCTCAAGAGATTTAGCTTTTAACGCTTTTAAGCGAGAAACCCATGTAAGCCTACAATCAAATATCAAACCTAAAAATTTAGCTTCACTTAAACATGGTATCCGTTGACCTTTAATGTATATATCCGGGTCTGGATGTACTTCCCGGATACGACAAAAATGAACAATTGAAGTTTTACTTGTCGAGAACTTAAATCGATTCATATCAGCCCAGTGGATAATTTTGTCAATAGAGAATTGGATTTTTCTCTCAACCATTGCCATTCTAGTTCCAGGAAATGATATTGAGAGATCATCTACAAATAATGTTGAGAGAACATCTTGGAGAATGACTGAGGATATCTCATTAATTGCTAGTGCAAACAGGGTTACACTCAGCACACTCCCCTGAGGAACTCCTCCTTCTTAACACTTACTCTTTGATAGAGTTTCCCCCACTCTCACATGAAAAACTCTATGCGAAAGAAATGACTGAATAAATAGTGGTAGTTTTCCTTTTAATCCTAGTTCATGAATTGTTTTAAGTATACCATATCTCCATGTGGTATCATATACCTTTTCAAGGTAAAAAAAAAACTGTCACATGGTGCTGTTTGGAAGCAAACGCTTCACAAATAGAGGACTCAAGTCTTATTAACACATCAGTTGTTGAGTGCATTTTTCTGAATCCACATTGAATTGGTGATAAAATACCCTTCTTTTCAAGGTACCACATCAACCTTGCCTTGACCTTCTTCTCCATGATTTTACAAAAACAAGAAGTCAATGCAATAGGTCGATAGCTTGCTGCTAAAAACTTGTCCTTACCGGGTTTTAAAAAGGCTAAAATAATGGCTAGTTCCCAAACACTTGGGTAACTATGATCATGGCATATTCTATTAATAATACTTAAAATAAATAACTTTGTATTAAAATGTACATATTTAACCATTGCATATGGAATTCCATCGGGTCCAGGGGCTGTATCGTTACAAGTAGTGAGTGCAGAATCAAGTTCTCTTTCAGTAAAAGGAGAATTATACGATTCTTCCTTTCCTGTTGCAAAATTTAAAATTTTCTTTTCTTCAATGCTCCTGTACTGGTGACCAGGAGCTGCTACACTCTTGCACGATACATTTGAAAAATGGTCAGCCAGGGCATTGCTAACTTCATTTCCTTCAGTCACATACTGACCATTCACTTTCAACACTGGTGGTGGGTTTGGGGTAAATTTGCCTGCAGTCTTTTTTATTTTTCTCCATACAGAAGATGGTGGTGATAGAGTCTACGTTTGCCTGTTTTGGAGCCACTTTCCCAAATCCTACTTCGTGACCCAAATACACAACCTTTGCTTTGGCAAACTCACTCTTTTTGAGGTTTATATCCAAACCAGCTTTCCTAAGTACCTGAAAAAAGGCTTTAATACGTTTAAGATGGGTGTCCCAGTCATCACTATAAATTACAATATCATCGATATAAACAACGCACCCCTCTAAACCTTGGACCAATGCATTCATCAACCTTGGAAAGGTTGCAGCAGCATTCTTCATGCCAAAAGGCATTACTTTACATTGATAGAGTCCTCGCTGCGTTACAAACGCTGACAAATCCTGTGCCCGTTTGGACAGCGGAACTTGCCAATACCCCTTTAACAAATCAAATTTAGTTATATATTTCGAATTCCCTATCCTGTCAATACAGTCCTCTATCCTGGGTAAAGGATAACTATCAGGCTTTGTGACCTCGTTGACTTTGCAGTAATCAAAACAAAGCCTGAATTGACCATCCTGCTTCTTTACCAAAACAACAGGTGACGACCACAGACTGTTGCTGGGTTCAATCAGCCCGTGTCGTAACATATAATCAACCTCTTTATCCACAACATCATTTTTAAATGGATTTAACCTGTAAGGGGATTGTTTTACCGGAGTTGCGTTACCCACATCTACATCATGTTCCAGGACAGTGGTCTGTCCGGGAACATCCGAAAATAAATCCTTATAACTAAAAACTAACTTTTTCAAAGATCCTTGTTCTGCTAAATTTAAATGTGAAACCATTTCTGAAAAATTTTCTAAAGAATGTTCATTATCATTAGGCCATTCGGCACCATCAAAACAATCATCATCAAAATTAATCACATCTGGAAAAGAAAAAGAATTAATACCATTACACTTTGTAGTATTACCAATTACTGTCACGGGAATAACTTTGTCACGACCTTTATAAGCTTTTAACATATTTATGTGACACAGCTGGTAGGGTCTCCTCCTTTCAGGAGTTTCAACTAAATAATTAACATTGCTTAATTTCTTTAAAATTTTCCACGGTGCTGAAAATGCAGCTTTTAATGGGTTTCCTGGAATGAGAAGCAATACCAACACACTATCACCTACTACAAAATTATGCTCCTTAGTATTTCTGTCAAAAAATTATTTCATTTTCTTTTGGCTACACAATAAATTTTTACCAGCAAACTTCCAAGCCTTTCTTAATTTTTCACCCAAATTATTAACATAATGTAATAAATTTATATCAGGGGCGTCCCCCTCCCAAGATTCACGAACCACATCCAAAGGACCACGCACACAATGACCAAAAATAAGGCTGAAAGGTGAAAACCCTAAAGATTGACTCGGCACTGACCGAAATGCAAATAATAAATAAGGTAGTTCCTTATCCCATTCGGAACCATTAACCAAACAATATTTTTTTATCATAGATTTCATGGTTTGATGAAATCGTTCCTAAACACCTTGACTTTTGGGGTGGTACGGGGAAGAAGTCACATGATTAATTTTCAACTCGGCCATCTTCTCCCTAAATAATTTACTCATAAAATTAGACCCACAATCGGACTGAATTACTTTGGGCATACCGAACCTGGTGAAAAATTCAATTAACACTTCAACAATTTTAACAGTTTTTACATTTCGCAGTGGTATTGCCTCAGGATAACGAGACATCCTATCCATAATTGTTAAAATATACTGATTGCCACTACGAGTTTTCGGCAGAGGACCAACCACGTCAATAATTACCTCCATGAACGGTTCAGAAGGTTCAGAAACAACAGGAATAGGATGTAATGGTGCCTTTGGAATTGGTTGATTGGGCTTCCCGACCTTTTGACATGCATCACAACTATTTACAAATTTTTTAACATCATTTTTCATCTTAGGCCAAAAATAACTTTCACACAATTTACGATTGGTTTTAAAAATACCAAAATGACCAGCCAAACCATTTTCATGAGCCAATGTCATTAACTCTTATCGATAAACAAAAGGAACCGTAATCTGCTTAAAAATTTCACAACCTGTGTTAATGGCATTATAAGGTCTACTTACTCTGTATAAAATATTATTAATTATCTTAAATCGAGGGACAGTCAAATCAATAATTTCACCAGACTCAATTGGCAGGTCTTTAAAATCTGCTTTTTGAGCTGTAATAAGTTCCTTAGTAGTCCAAATAAGTTTATTATCCAACACACCACTATCTTCAACCAAACTATCACTACGATCTAAACTACTCAAATCAACATCAACTACCGACTCAACACTACTAGCCTTCGATCGAGTGACTGCAGATATCTCATAATTGGAATTTAACACAATTGGGAAAGTTTTATTTGTTAGGGCAACATCATTCCCTAACACCAAATCCACATCTTTAATAGGAAATTTATCAATAATAGCCAGTTTCAAATAACCTGAAAAAGACGGGCATGATAAATAAACACTCTCAACCGGGTAAGACCTGACCGTATCTGGAAAACCACTTAGCAAAACATATTCCTTATTTGTACATTCTAAATCAATAGGTAAAGATTCTCTGAGAATTAAGGACTGAGCAGCCCTAGTGTCACGCAAAATTTTAACTTCTCTTTGCTCAGTCGAATTCCCAGAGCGAACAAAACCATTAGACAAAAATTCCTGAAAAGGAGCCAGTGACTTATTGCTTAGTCATTGATTATTAGAATTCTCAGCCACTGACTCGTTCTCATTCCTATGAATGGCCACTACCGGACGTCTTTCGGTCCCTTGCGACTTTTTAAAATCAAAACACATGCTCTTGACGTGTCCCTTCTTTTGACAGAAGAAACAAGTCAAACTTCTCAACTTCCCTGGGTTGTTTGTGGTCTGCTTATTATAACTGTTAACAGGAGTAGTACGAGAACCATAATTGTCATTAGGCCTGTTATAAGTGTTCTGGTTACTATTCCCGTTAACTCTCACCCAACCAGACTTCTCATTTCTGGGTACCTCCCCTATCACATTTCTATGAGAGAGGAGATACTCATCACTTGCAATAGCCACCTCCTGCAAAGTTTCTAATTTTAACTTTTCGAGGTGTACCTTCACCTCATTAGGCACGGACCTTTTAAACTCCTCAACCAAAAACAATTCTTTTAATTTCTCAAAGTCCGCCACCTCCTTAGACTTTAACCAATCGCCAGCAAATTGTTCTTTAGCCCTGGCAAACTCTACAAAAGTCTGCCCTCTTTCCTTACGTAAATTACGGAAGCGTTGTCGGTAAGCTTCCAGTACCAACTCGTAAGCCTTTAAAACTATGGCCTTCACAGAATCATAATCCGAGGACAGATCTTCGTCCAAGGAAACGTAAACTTTCTTGGCCTTACCTAGCAACTTACTCTGAATAAGAGTAGTCCAATACTCCTTTGGCCACTCCAACCTTGAGGCTATCCTCTCAAAAGAAACAAAAAAATCGGCCACGTTGACTTCCTGAAAATTTGGGACTAACTTGAGAGCTTCAGTCAAATTAATACTAGGCATTGCACACACATTATGTTGGGAAGAAGAAGAACCCCTATTACTCAATGCTTGCATAGCAAGTTCGTGCTATCTCTCTCTCTCTCTCTCTTTCCTCA
>NC_090745.1:33143359-33265859 GCF_036898095.1 Palaemon carinicauda
CGTCTTCCCTAAGTCGTTGATTTTTCCCGAATCAGTTCGTCTATTTCCGCTTGTTTCTTCTCATAATCTGGACGGTCCGTTGTCCGACAGTTCCTTATATTATTATGACATGATAAAACACCTCTTCTAATTCCTGTCAAGAGATTAGGCGGTGGACTGGTGGTTAATTGGGGTTCACCCACCCGAATACGAATGTATAATTTCCACACGATTGTGGCAAATTATTTTTAATTCTCTTAAACAATTATCCATAACTAACGAAGTAACGCACCTGAACAAGCGTTTGTTAAAAAAAAAAAAAAAAAAATAAGTACACCCCGAATGGCTTTGAAGACACTGGAAGTGTCTTCGTGGTCACATACATACATACATACATACATAAGAGATTATGAAAATCCTACTGAAGACACCCGGATCTCCAATAAGTCTTCAAAACTTTAACTGCAGATCCGGAGCTCGCTTCCCAACACACTCCCACAACATCTAGTTTGCGGAATCCAGAGTCGGGATGCAGAATGTCCTCCAGGCTTCTCTCTCTCTCTCTCTCTCTCTCTCTCTCTCTCTCTCGATGAAGATTTTCTTGTACGAGATCTTCATCATTCTCTCTCTCTCTTGATGAAGATTTTTCTTGTACAAGATCATCATTCTCTCTCTCTCTCTCTCTCTCTCTCTCTCTCTCTCTCTTACTTGAAGGAAGATGCTGTTTCCTAGTTCCCTTCTACATGTCTTGTGCTTTTTCTCTGTTGTTTTATAGAGATTGTGTTGTTTTTTTTCGCTGTTAATTAGGAGTTTTTTGTTTTTCAGTTCCCTTTTTACAGCTCTTGCTTTTTTTTCTACAGAGATTGCTTTTTTTTCTACAGAGATTGCTTTTGTTTTTTTCACTCTTCCTTAAGAAGTGTTACTGGTTTCCAGTTCCCCTCTTTATGTCTTGTCTTTTTTTCTCTTGTTTTATAGAGATTACGTTGTTTTTTTCATTCTTAATTAGTTGTTGTTTTCCAGTTCCCTTTTACAGTTCTTTTTTATTATAGAGATAGCTTTTGTTTTTTTCACTCTTAAGAGAAGTTTTTTTTTTCCAATTCCCTTCTTCTTGTCTTGTTTCTTTTTTCGTTTTTATAGAGATTACGTTGTTTTCTCGCTCTTAACTGGGAAGTGTTTTTTCTTCCAGTCAACTCAACACATTATATTTAGTTTTGTAATATTACTTAAATATTGATCACCAAAGAAATGTTCCATAGCGACGATTTCATATTTATGTTCCCGGATAAATATGCTAATTTTTCCTTTCGTTCTTCTATGTTCCCATGAACCTATCATCAATATGTGGCCAGATATCTTGGTACAAATGTGATCAGAACAAACATAGCAGTATATACACGTATTCATGTGGTCCGAAGTGAATATTTTGGAATATTTATTTCAGGAAATGTGTTTTGACTGGGAATTTGTATCATTTAATAGGGGAATATGGAAAGTATGTAATTTATCTTACTTTAGTCTCGTGAGTAAGCCTTCGAAGAATCGCTAATTTTATGATATTTCGAGTTTAAAAAATATTGCAAAGGTTTTCTTTCACTATATATATATATATATATATACACATTGTAATATGCTTTCTTTAAGTTGATATAAAAATGACATTAAACTGCATTTTATCCACACATATATGCACACACAGAAATATATATATATATATATAAATATATATATATATATATATATATACAGTATATATATGTATATGAATATAAATATGTATAAATATATATATATATATATATATATATTATATATATATATATATATAATTTATATAAATGCATATGTATGTGTGAATATAAATATATATATATATATATATATATGTATATATATATATATATATGTGTGTAGTGCATATATATATATATATATTCATTTATATATTATATATATATATATAAATATGTATATATATATACATATATATATACATATATATATATATATTACATATATATATATATATATATATATACACACATTGTAATATGCTTTCTTCAAGTTGATATAAAAATGACATTAAACTGCACTTTATCCACACATATATGCACACACAGAAATATATATATATATATATATATATACAGTATATATATATATATATATATATACATATATATATAAATATATATATATATATGTATGTATATATATATAAATATATATTACAGTATACATATGTATATGAATATATATATGTATATATGTATATATGTATACATATATATATATGCATATGCATATGTATGTGTGAATATATATATATATATATATATGCATATGCATATGTATGTGTGAATATATATATATATATATATATATAATGTGTGTGCGTGCGTGCGTGTGAGTGCATGTATATGTGAGTGTGTATGTGTGTAAATAGGTAAACATGAAGAGACACCAGAAATTTTCTTGTTACTCTGAGCGTCAGAATAATTGTTGAGTCACACTATTACAAATATTCTTGTCTCGTTTTCGTAAATCTTCGTGCTAAGTTAGGTTTATCAATCCAGCATCTAAGCTAATGAAATGATATTCAAAAATGTTTGCACAAATATAGTATCGTAAATTAGAAGCAAGCCTAGGTAATACTTATAGAAGGAGTGATCCCTTCAGGAAAAAGAAATATTAAGGATACCACAGTTTTTGGCATGGGGGCCAGGAAGAGGAGCAGCAGGAGCAGGAGCAAGAGCAGGAGCAGGAGTAGGAGGAGGAGGATGAGGATGAGGAGCAAGAGCAGGAGTAGGAGTTAGAGCAGTAGCAGGAGGAGGAGGAGGAGGAGGAGGAAGAGCAGGAGCAAGAACCAGACCAGGAGCAACATCAGGAGCATGAACAAGAGCTGGAGCAAGAGCAGGAGCAAAAGCCAGGACCGGAAACAGGACAGGATCAGGAGCAAGAACAGGAGTAGGAGCTGGAGCAGAAGCAGAAACAGAAGCAGGATCAAGAGCAGGAGCAAGAACAGGAGCAAAAGTTGGAGCAGGAGCAGGAACAAAAGCAGGATCAAGAGCAAGAGCAAGAGCTGGATCAAGATCAGGACCAGGATCAGTAGCAGGTCCAAGAACGGGAGCAGGAGGAGCTGGGTGGGTGGTTTGTGATTTGAGATGCAAGATGACAGAAGCCTTTTCTTACAAGGACTGGCAGTGTTAGGAAAGAACCAGTTACAACATAATCCGAATGCGGATACGATCTTGAATGGCGTGTGTTGTGGTACATGTGATGAAGTAATGAAGGTAAATTGGTACAAGTTTTGCTAAATGATATGTTCAAAGAGAAAGGGGGTCGAGTTGCGCAGTCAATTTCGCACGAAAAGACACCACCGGAATAATGGCAAAGAATGTTGATAAACGCAACGAAGATTAAGAAAATTTTACGACCTTTGAAAACAGTTCGTCTGAAAATGTTCCAAAGGCTGATAGTGGGTGAAATCCAAGATCATGAGAGACTTCTGTGCGAGGGTCTAGTTCAGTGATAACTGAGATGCTTGGTGAATGCAACTGAAATTTATTAAACAAGCGTTGACTTTATATATAACGACTTGCAAGCAAGTACGTCACAAAAATTCAAACATAATCGAACATGAGCTACTATGATAACAACAAGAAGTTGGTCTAATAACAGTGCAAGGTAGGGCGATTGATAAGATATGAAGGAAAAACCGATACAGTGTACGAGCGTGTATGAAACACATGCAGTACACTGAACACTTGGCTCCAGGTCAATGTAAACTGAACTCAAGAGCTGGAAAGGTGTGTAAACTTGGATGTAATGAATATGAAAATGAGTTATACAACAAATCATTGGGTGTAACACATAACTGGAATAAGTTAGATCTATCTAATGGGTACGTATACTTATCTTTATAAACCTCTACGTATAATACAGCCTGAATTTTGTAAGCTTGCTTTCATTACAGCTTTATAGTGTTTCAAGCCAAATGGCTTAGTCTCCCAATCTCTGTAAATATCAGAAAAAAAAACTTCATTCAAAGAACTTCGTTGCAAACTTTACTCCAAGTTAATTCATTTCTCTACAATTTGGTTCTCGGTGCGGGAATGCATAGTTTATTTTTTTTAGTGGGTTTAATATGCAAAATATGCAAGCTAAAGATACCTGCAGGTTTTATATTCATACACCTGTGATAATTAGGGTAAGCAATATGGTTGTAATATTTTTTTTTTTTTTTTTTCATTTTAAAAATTGTTTTAGATTGGATGATGATGTGTTGTATTTTATGTTCCATCACAAATTATTTCTAATGAGATTTCTTGTTTTAATAGCTACTTTCTATGCGAGAGAGAGAGAGAGAGAGAGAGAGAGAGAGAGAGAGAGAGAGTGTGTTGGTTACATGTTTGATTATGAGTGTGGCAGTTAAAGTATACATGGGCTTCTCTGTTCCCATTATAAAAGAGAGAGAGAGAGAGAGAGATGAGAGAGAGAGAGAGAGAGAGAACCTATGAGTATTCATATTTGAAAACCCTTATTCTAAGTCATATTTCAATATGATTATTCGACCGTCCTTGTGGCGTTGTCAACAATTCTCTGAATATCGTTATCAAAGTACCTGGAGAGAGAGAGAGAGAGAGAGAGAGAGAGAGAGAGAGAGGTTTGAGTAAATGTTTGATTATGAGTGTGTCAGTTAGAGTATATATAGCTTTGTGCCTGTTCGATTATGAGAGAGAGAGAGAGAGAGAGAGAGAGAGAGAGAGAGAGAGACCCTCTCCAAGTATATATAAAGGTCAACATGTAGTTCCTTGTATGGATGTATGCTCGCCTATAAACTGGTACTGTACATCATGTTTCTTCTTTGTAGAGAGTACAGGCATAGGCCTATCATTTAGCTGATTTGAAGTACTTCATGATGCTTCTTTGTACAGAATACAGGTGTAGGCCTATCATTTAGCTGATTTGAAGTACATCATGATGCTTCTTTGTACAGAATACAGATGCAAGCCTATCATTTAGTTGATTTGAAGTACGTCATAAAGCTTCTTGTATAGAATAAGCTACAGATGCAAGCCTATAATTGAGGTGATTTGAAGTACATCATCTTCTTCTTTGTACAGAGTACAGGCATAGGCCTATCATTTGGCTGATTTGAAGTACTTCATAATGCTTTTTTTTACAGAATACAGATGTAGGCCTATCATTTAGCTGATTTGAAGTACTTCATGATGCTTCTTTGTACAGAATACAGGTGTAGGCCTATCATTTAGCTGATTTGAAGTACATCATGGTTCTTCTTTGTACAGAATACAGGTGTAGGCCTATCATTTGGCTGAATTTGAAGTACTTCATAATGCTTCTTTTTACAGAATACAGGTGTAGGCCTATCATTTAGCTGATTTGAAGTACTTCATGATGCTTCTTTGTACAGAATACAGGTGTAGGCCTATCATTTGGCTGATTTGAAGTACATCATGGTTCTTCTTTGTACAGAATACAGGTGTAGGCCTATCATTTGGCTGATTTGAAGTACTTCCTAATGCTTCTTTTTTACAGAATACAGGTGTAGGCCTATCATTTGGCTGATTTGAAGTACTTCATAATGCTTCTTTTTACAGAATACAGGTGTAGGCCTATCATTTAGCTGATTGAAGTACTTCATGATGCTTCTTTGTACAGAATACAGGTGTAGGCCTATCATTTAGCTGATTTGAAGTACATCATGGTTCTTCTTTGTACAGAATACAGGTGTAGGCCTATCATTTGGCTGATTTGAAGTACTTCATAATGCTTCTTTTTACAGAATACAGGTGTAGGCCTATCATTTAGCTGATTTCAAGTACATCATGGTTCTTCTTTGTACAGAATACAGGTGTAGGCCTATCATTTGGCTGATTTGAAGTACATCATGGTTCTTCTTTGTACAGAATACAGGCGTAGGCCTATCATTTGGGCTGATTTGAAGTACTTCATAATGCTTCTTTTTACAGAATACAGGTGTAGGCCTATCATTAGCTGATTTGAAGTACATCATGGTTCTTCTTTGTACAGAATACAGGTGTAGGCCTATCATTTGGCTGATTTGAAGTACATCATGGTTCTTCTTTGTACAGAAATACAGGCGTAGGCCTATCATTTGGCTGATTTGAAGTACTTCATAATGCTTCTTTTTACAGAATACAGGTGTAGGCCTATCATTTGGCTGATTTGAAGTACATCATGGTTCTTCTTTGTACAGAATACAGGTGTAGGCCTATCATTTGGCTGATTTGAAGTACATCATGGTTCTTCTTTGTACAGAATACAGGCGTAGGCCTATCATTTGGCTGATTTGAAGTACTTCATAATGCTTCTTTTTACAGAATACAGGTGTAGGCCTATCATTTAGCTGATTTGAAGTACATCATGGTTCTTCTTTGTACAGAATACAGGTGTAGGCCTATCATTTGGCTGATTTGAAGTACATCATGGTTCTTCTTTGTACAGAATACAGGCGTAGGCCTATCATTTGGCTGATTTGAAGTACTTCATAATGCTTCTTTTTACAGAATACAGGTGTAGGCCTATCATTTAGCTGATTTGAAGTACATCATGGTTCTTCTTTGTACAGAATACAGGTGTAGGCCTATCATTTGGCTGATTTGAAGTACATCATGGTTCTTCTTTGTACAGAATACAGGCGTAGGCCTATCATTTGGCTGATTTGAAGTACTTCATAATGCTTCTTTTTACAGAATACAGGTGTAGGCCTATCATTTGGCTGATTTGAAGTACATCATGATGCTTCTTTGTACAGAAGGTCAACATGTAGTTCCTTGAATGGATGTATGCTCGCCTATAAAGTACTTCATGATGCTTCTTTGTACAGAATACAGGTGTAGGCCTATCATTTAGCTGATTTCAAGTACATCATGGTTCTTCTTTGTACAGAATACAGGTGTAGGCCTATCATTTGGCTGATTTTAAGTACATCATGGTTCTTCTTTGTACAGAATACAGGCGTAGGCCTATCATTTGGCTGATTTGAAGTACTTCATAATGCTTCTTTTTACAGAATACAGGTGTAGGCCTATCATTTGGCTGATTTGAAGTACTTCATAATGCTTCTTTTTACAGAATACAGGTGTAGGCCTATCATTTAGCTGATTTGAAGTACTTCATGATGCTTCTTTGTACAGAATACAGGTGTAGGCCTATCATTTGGCTGATTTGAAGTACATCATGATGCTTCTTTGTACAGAATACAGGTGTAGGCCTATCATTTGGCTGATTTGAAGTACATCATGATGCTTCTTTGTATAGAATAGGCTACAGATGCAAGCCTATAATTGAGGTGATTTGAAGTATATCCATTTTGCATATGACAGTTAGTTTAGTACTACAAGCCCAAACTGCCGTTCTTAAAGGGTAAAGTAAATAACAATATACTGAATTCCAATTTGAGAGAAAAAAGATTCCTTTCCTTTTAACAATAGCTTCAGCTGTTAGTAGTAAACTCGAAACATCATCATACGATAATTGATCATGCTTCAGATTATCATCAGACAATTCTTAACCGGCTATTTCATTACCAGCGAATTTGATTTATACACAATATCTCTTGGGATATTTGCTCCAGAGGTTAGAACTCTGTGATACCTCTAAGGTAAAATTTTCTGGTATATCACTCGTAGAAATATCCCAAGTAGAAAGCTGCCATAGAAGAACTTCCATCAGGACGACAAGACTATCTCACTCAAAGATAGGTTTTTTCTATTTCAAAATCCGTTTTTCATCTTGATGACCTTTCCTCACTCTTACCTTAATAGATTGAATTTTATTCAATATATTACCCAGACACACAGTACAAAAGATAAATTTTCCCAGTACTATAAAATAAACAGGAATTCTCAATCTAAAATTCGTATTACCATACCTAACTCTGTATATAAGTAGAAAATTATAGATGGCACAACTTTAATAAAAGTCCCATCTGCAAGTCAAATATCAGCATAGGGTAAACCAGCTATCATTTCTTTGTCACCGAATACTAAGAAATTTTTTTTCTTTACTTTTTTTTTTTGAGTGAGGTTTACACGGTCGAATGATTCGTCGAACCTGCTTGTCAAACGGTTTGAAGAGGTTGAGTCAGCCACAAGTGCTTAAAGCGGGATTTCATAATTCACAAATTAACTATAAAAACTATAATTAAAAAAAAAAGATAGGAAATAAGATAGAATAGAGTGCCCGAGTGTAAACTTGTTCAAGAATAAGTTAGACAAGATCATAAAAAACTCTCTAAATGTTTAAACTAATTCGCTCTGTCAAAGAGCAAATGGAGTCACCAAGGATTGACTAAAAAATCTTTGAGACATTCAAAACCCTTTTAACTAACTACCTTCTCTTCTTGTTTTGTTAAAGTTTTTATAGTTTACATTGAAAATATTTATTTGAATGTTGTTACTATTCTTCAAAATATTTAATTTTTCCTTGCTTCCTTTCCTCACTGGGCTATTTCCCTGTTGGGGTCCCTGGGCTTCTAGCATACTGCTTTTCCAACTATGGTTGTAGCTTAGCATTTAATAATAATAATAATAATAATAATAATAATAATAATAATAATAATAATAATAATAACTCTTCAAAATTAACCGAATGTGTTGAAAATTTTATGCAAAGACTTTCGGGAGACTCTAGCGATGTGTTCTTTGTCTTAATAAAGTAATTCTATTGTAAAATCTATTCAACTTTATGAATAAAGACAAATTAATTCCCTTGTTATTCCAGACGGAAGTGGTTCCATCTGGGAGAGAGAGAGAGAGAGAGAGAGAGAGAGAGAGAGAGAGAGAGGAGAGAGAGAGAGAGACTTGTCAGACTTTAACATGTTTATGAATGAGTCTAGACAAAACCTAACATTAAAGGGCTGAAGGCAAAAAGTCGGATGTAAGGTGACTAAAGAAAATTAATCACTGCATATTTTGTAGCCAAACCTCATGAAAAATCATATCTGATAATAGGAACAAAATATGAATTATTGCATGATTACAAGGACCAACAATATATGGTAATACATAGAATTGTTTCAAAAGTAAAGCATTCATTCATGGTGACAGCTTACAACACGATTTGAGACGTTAACTTGTGATAAAGGCAGTGGCATATAGCAAGAACTCTCAAATTAAAGATAATTTGTCAATTAGATGCATACAGACTTATGCAGGTTTCCAACTTCAGGTCTTACTGAAATATGACAAATTCGAAGATAATTTGTATTTTTCCTAACCATACAAACCTTAGCTATTTACATTGGGTTTACCTTTTAGCGCAGCTGAAATGACGAGCCAATAGTTTTAACGAGGGTTAATTACCCCCGCGCTAGTTAGCGGGGGGTAGGGGAAGGGTAGCTTGCTACCCCTCCCCCCCCCCCCCACACACCGGTGACTTGCTTCACTTCACTTAGAGGTAGGACTTGACTTGGGGGTCTGGGATGGCGGGCACATATGTGAAAATACCTAAGGTTTGTATGGTTAGGAAAAATACAAATTATCTTCGAATTTGTCATTTGTTCCGTAACCGAAATACAAACCACGCTATTTACATTGGGTGACTTAACCCTTAGGAAGGGTGGAAAGTCCCCAGCCTTACTGACTTCCGCTTGCCCGGGGGCTCGATCCCTCAGTGAGCAGCACTAGAGAAAGGGAGCCCCTGTACCTCACAAGTTCCTAACATCGCTAGGAACGAGTGGCCTACATAAGCAGTGTGTGGAGGAGTGTGTGACTCGTCCTATGAAGTTGACCTTGAGACCTTCAGATAGGAATTCTAGGATAGGACGTTCCCAATACCACCTCGTCAGGGTATGGGAGACGCAACAGTATTAAGCTTAATACTAGGAGCACAAAGAAGCATGGGTTACTTGCAGAGGTCGAGGTCAGCTATGCGAGGACCAGGATGCTGCTTCCCCAAGAGAGGGGAGAATGAAGAGAGAAGTAAGGGTCAGACATACTCTTTCATTCACGCAGACTCAGGCCGGGTAACAACGCCCTCAACCTACTGCTACTTGTCCAAAAAGGAGCCTGAGGTTAGACCAGCTGTTTTGCAGCCACCACAGGGCCGATAGAAAACGTATCGAGGCTCCTGTGGGTCACGTCTTGCAGGTAGTGGGCTGTGAAGGTCGTTTGACACTTCCAGACCCCAGCTTGAAGTACCTGCGTCACAGAGAAGTTTCTCTTGAAGGCCAGGGATGTAGCAATACCCCTGACATCGTGGGCCCGAGAGCGACGTGACGGAGGAGGGTCAGGATTCAAGGCATGGTGGATAACCCTTCGAATCCAAGCTGAGATGGTGTTCCTGGTGACCCTCCTCTTAGTCCTGCCTGTGCTCACAAACAAAGCTCGCACTTGAGGACGGACTGCAGCCGTTCTCTTCAAGTAGTGCCTCAGACACCTCACTGGACATAGTAGCAGCTGGTCTGGGTCGCTTGTTACAGAACGGAGACTCGGGATCCTAAAAGAGTCGAACCGAGGATCCGACACTCCAGGATTCTGAGTCTTGGCAACAAACTCAGGGACGAACCTGAACGTTACCTCCCCCCATCCCCTTGAATGGGCGATGTCGTACGAGAGACCATGAAGTTCACTAACCCGCTTGGCTGAAGCCAAAGCGAGTAGGAAAGCCGTCTTCCAAGACAGGTGGCGATCGGAGGCCTGGCGTAATGGCTCGAAGGGAGGTCTCTTAAGAGACCTGAGGACTCGAACCACGTTCCAAGGAGGAGGTCTCACTTCCGACTGGGGGCAGGTAAGCTCATAGCTACGTATGAGTAGAGAGAGTTCTAGCGATGAAGAAATATCCACGCCCTTCAGTCTGAAGGCCAAGCTTAAGGCTGAGCGATAGCCTTTCACTGCCGAGACAGAAAGGCGCATTTCTTCCCGCAGATAAACGAGGAAGTCCGCTATTGCTGGAATAGTGGCATCGAGTGGAGAGATACCCCTTCCACGACACCAACCACAAAAGACTCTCCACTTTGCTTGGTAGACTCGCTCAGAGGACCTTCGCAGGTGCCGAGACATTCTCTCCGCAACCTGTTGCGAAAAGCCTCTCTCCGCGAGGAGACGCAGGATGGTCTCCAGGCGTGAAGCCGAAGCGAGGCTACGGCCCTGTGAGGGACGCCGGAGTGGGGTTGTCTGAGAAGCTCGTGTCGTGGAGGAAGCTCCCACGGGAGCTTCGTCAGGAGCTGCAGAAGGTCCGGAAACCATTCCGCGTGATGCCATAGCGGAGCTACCAGAGTCATCGAACAGTTGACCGATAGTCTGGTCCTGTTGAGCACCCTTCTCATCAGACAGAACGGTGGGAAGGCGTACACGTCGATGTTGTCCCACCGTTGCTGGAAAGCATCTTGCCAGAGTGCCTTGGGGTCCGGGACTGGGGAGCAGTAGAGGGGCAGCTTGAAGTTCAAAGCTGTCGCGAACAAGTCCACAGTCGGGGAACCCCACAAAGTCAGGACTTTGTTGGCTATCTGAGGATCCAAATACCACTTGGTACTCACTATCTGCGAGGCCCTGCTCAGACTGTCGGCGAGCACATTCCTCTTGCCAGGAATGAAGCGAGCTGATAGTGTTATCGAGTGGGTTTCGGTCCACCTCAGAGTCTCTACTGCAAGATGGGATAGCTGCTGAGAAAAAGTGCCTCCCTGCTTGTTGATATAAGCCACTACCGTGGTGTTGTCGCTCATCACCACCACGGAGTGACCCGCCAGGGACCGTTGGAACTGCTGAAGAGCCAGAAAGACGGCCTTCAATTCTAGCAGGTTGATGTGTAGGCACTTTTCTAATTCTGACCAAAGGCCTGAGGCCCTCTGGTTCAGAATGTGCGCCCCCCACCCTTCTTTTGACGCGTCCGAAAACAGAGTCAATTCCGGGGGGAGGACGAGAAGACTCACTCCCTTCCGCAGGTTCTCGTCGACCAGCCACCACCGCAAGTCCGTCTGTTCTAGAGACCCCATTGGGATCAGAATGTCCGGGGAATCGGATCCTTGATTCCACCGGGACTTGAGCCGCCATTGAAGGGATCTCATCCTGAGGCGGCTGTTTGGAACCAGACGAGCCAGGGAGGATAGGTGACCTAAGAGACGCAACCACGATTGGGCGGAAAGTTCTTCTCGCCTGAGGAAGGGTTCCGCCACCCTCCTCAGTCTTGCTATCCGGTTGTCCGATGGAAAGGCTTTGTGGAGATTGGTGTCTGTTAGCATGCCTAGATAAACCAGTCGTTGAGACGGCTGCAGAGAGGACTTCTCGAGGTTTACCACGATCCCCAGATCCTGGCAACGATCCAGAAGCCTGTCTCGGTGCCGAAGAAGGGTCGACTCCGAGTCTGCTAGGATCAGCCAATCGTCCAGATAACGAAGGAGACGAATGCCGTTCCTGTGTGCCCAAGATGAAATCAGGGTAAACACACTGGTGAACACCTGAGGAGCTGTGGAGAGACCGAAACACAGCACCTTGAACTGGTAGATCTTGTCGTCTAGGCAAAATCTCAGGTACTTCCTGGAAGACGGATGGATTGGGATCTGGAAGTACGCGTCCTTTAGATCCAGTGTGCACATGAAGTCTTGTGGTCTCACCGCAAGTCTGACCGTGTCTGCTGTCTCCATGCTGAACCGGGTTTGCTTGACAAACCCGTTCAGAGCCGAGAGGTCGATGACGGGTCTCCAACCTCCAGTAGCCTTCTTTACAAGAAAGAGTCGACTGAAGAAGCCTGGGGAGCCGTCGACGACCTCCTGGAAAGCACCCTTCTCGAGCATGGTCTCGACTTCGGCCTGAAGGGCCAGCCCCTTTGCCGATCCCGTGGCATAGGAGCTCAACGACACTGGATTCACTGTCAGGGGAGGTTGAGATGTTGTGAACGGGACGCGATAGCCTTGGCCGATCACTGAGACCGTCCAAGCATCGGCCCCGTGTTGCTGCCACCTGCAGACGCAACGCTGAAGGCATCCCCCCACAGGTGGACACGCAGGGGAACTGCCACCCCTAGGGCTTGCGGCCGCGGCCGCCACCCCTAGGAGTCTTGCCTCCCCTGGAGGACTTACTGCCCCTCTTGACCTTGGCTGGAAAGGGCTGGGGGCTTAGACACCACCTTCTTAACTGCCGGTGCCTGCTTTGGAGCCTTACGAGGCTGTTGCTGCTGTTGTGGCGGGGCTGGAGGGTTATAGGGCCGAGTTGTAAGGGCCCTATGGAGGAGGGAGTCCGTGCTGGATTTCCTCCACCTCTCAGCCGTTCGCTCCATGTCTTGAGGCTCAAACAGGTTCTCCCCCAGAAGGGAAACATGTCGGAGCCTACACACATCCACGGCGGGGACCTTCGGATGGAATCTCTCGGACACAGCATCGCGACGCTTCAACACCGAGTTGGCCCACAGGGTGGTAACCTGGTGCGAGAAAAACTCGATGGAGCGGGTGCCCGAGAGCAAGAAGGTCTCCAGGGCCTTCCTATTGGTCTCCTTGGACAAGTCCTCCAATCGCAATAGGATGCCCAGAGATCCTAGCCAAAAGTCCAGCCACGAAGTGGCCTGCATGGCACACTTAGCGACCTTCTCGTGGCTAAGATCTCTGACGCCGAGAACAACACCTGCCGGGCAGAGAGCTTCTCAAGGGGAACTCCCTTCGCCAGCTCCTCCACAGAGTGATGGAGAGGAAGAGCGAGGTTGGGCTCACCCAGAATCTCGAAATACCTCCTCTGCTGAAGACGAGGAGGAGGGATGAGCTTGTTCCCGGCAGTGGAACGACTGGAGGAGGCAAGAAGCGCGAGCTGAGCGTTGGCCCTAGCTCTGGCACTCTTCAGACCCCGAGACCAGGGCAGAGCCGCACTGGACTTCGGGGCCTTCCGAACGTCAAACACTTCATCCAAAATCGTCTTTGCCTTCACGGGGGGCGATGACTGGATCCATAAGCCCGTTAAGTTGCCTTATCAGGCTTAGGACTTGCCAGAAGGCATGTTCGGATTCCTGCTGTTCTCCTCCCTGCGGGCTGGCAGCTAAGTCTCCTGCCCCAGGGATCTCTTCCTGGGGTGAAACGTGGACATTCCCCCGGGTAGTCGTGGGTTCCTGGCGAATCCTTGAAGAGGATTTCGGGACGGTCTTGGAGTCCTTGGATTCCCTCCTGGGAGGGATACAGGATCCCAACAAAGAGATTCGAGGGGCCCCTTCCTCACGAGATGATTCTCCTCCATGAAGCGAAGTCTCCCCCCTTGGTGCCGAGGGGAAGACTACCGCCCCACTGCACTCACCTGAGGACGGAAAGGCCTCGTCCACGGGAGAAGGAGAAAGCACTCGAGCAGGAGAAGGGGCCTTCGCGACCGACCTCTTGGGAACCAACTTCGCCCTGGGGGAAGTCACCACGAAGTCGACTCCTCTCTTTCTCTTCAGCGTAGGAGAGACAGCCGTTGGTTTGTTACCCTGGTCAGCGAGTGCTGGTTTCATAACCCTCACGCCAGAGGACCAAACCAAGTCTGTTGCTCCAAGGACACAGAGTCCGAAATCCTCGCTAAAGGGAAAGGGATCGGGCGATCCTTCGGAGTGGACACCACAGTACCTGCCTGAAAAGAAGGTGGGGAAGAATAATGTACTAACCTCTCCTCAGTAGTATCCTTGTCCTGCACTACCAACCTGTGTTTGGGTGGAGGCGATCCCGAGCGTTGTCTAGGAACACGCGTTCCTACTGCTACCACCGGCTGCGGAATTCGCTGCGAACGATGGTCGCGCGAGGGCAAATGGTCGCGCGGGCGAACGATTGCGCGGGCGCGGAGGCGAGCGGTCGCGCGGGCGAGCGGTCGCGCAGGCGAGAGGGCGCGAGGGTGGGCAGGTGAATGAGCGCGTGTCCGAGGCGGCGAACGCAAGCGATGGCGAGGAAACGCGCTGCCGCGTGGGTGAGGAAGACCGCTGGCGATGTGGATCAACAGGCGATCGGTGATGAGCTGGTGAGCGCTGACGCGCAGGTAGGCGATGGCGCGTTGTGGCATGGTGACGTGTTGGCGAGCGATAGCGAGCAGCATGTGCCGGTGAGCGATCGCGCGATGGCGAGCTAGTAGCTGGCGAACCATGTCCCTTCAGAACCTCCGGCTGACGAAGCGTTGGAGAACATTGGCGCGCAGGCTGTAACACATGCGGGCGGTCCGGAGATCGCCGAGAAACAGGTGATCGCTGACGCGTAGAACGCTGGTGAATAGGCGATACCAAAATCGCCTGTGCGCGCTGACGAGCAGGTGAACGCTGGCGAGCAGGCGATCGTTGACGCGTGGGAGAACTCTGGCGAATAGGCGATACTAAAATTGCCTGTGCGCGTGGCGAGCAGGTGATCGCTGGCGCGTAGGTGATCGCTGGCGAGCAGGAGGTCGACGCGTGAGATCCTGTGAAGGGACAGGTGGCGCGGCGCGTTCACGAGCAGGAACAGGAAGATCGCTGGCGCGTTGGCGAACATGTGCTTTTGACACACGCGCTGAACGATGTTGCGTAGCCACAGGATCAGAAGACTGATGGCGCGCAGGGAGCTCAGCAGGAACTGTAGGATGGTCAGAGACCGCAGGGCGATGATCCTCAAATGAGCGCTAACGCTCAGAAGAGAGCTGACGAGCAGGAGAGCGCTGGCGAGGAGGGGGAACATCAGGTGAGCTCCGACGAGCAGGAGTGTCTTGACGAGCAGGAGAGCGCTGACGATCAGGAGAGCGCTGACGAGCAGGAGAGCGCTTGTGCGCTAGCACTGCTCGTGGAAGGGAAGAATCCCTTTGCCCCCGAAGGGACCGTTGCCCGTCGGGTGACGAGTTCTCCAGAAGGTGAAGATCTGGCAGGAGTTGGTGAATGGTCTGCAGAGAGGTCCAAGGGAGACGGAGCTGTAGGTTGAGGCTGACGAGGAGAGTCCCCTTCGGAGGAAGATCCAAACAGGCACCTCTTTAACCCCTTGTAAGGGGAAGGGAGGCCCTTGCGACGTAGCGGACGGTGAGCCTTACGGCGGAGGCGGCCTCGGGGAAGATCATCGGGACCATCAGTCCTCGAAGGGGAGTCTCAGTCAAAGCACTTCCCTTAGAAGGAAGCTGAGCAGCAGCAGAGACCGAAGGACTCACTTCCCCCTTCGAAGGATGTACGGAAGGGGGAGGAGAGCCCTCAGCACCAACATCCTCAACAGCACCTGCGGAGGATTGCCCAGCCACATCGGAGGCCTCTGCCACCACGACGTCAACGATAGACAGAGGGTCTACCTCTGCCACCGCCGGCGACTGCTTAACAGCAGCCCCCAACGAGACAAGGTCAATAAAGGCGACCCTGGAGGGCAAGCCCTTAAGCCCCAAGGAAGCCCAAATCTGTAAGAGATCATCATTAGACAAGGAGTTATCAATGGCCTCCCCCGGAGGAGGAGGGGGAACCGCCTCGCTATGGGAGGCGACGCCCTCTCCCCCACCCAAGGTCGGGAAACAGAACTAGGGCCTGCGCTACCACTCGGACGACTCTCCTTAGGAGCCGGACGAGGGGGAGCTTCGGAGGAGGTTTGGGCGGCGAAAGAAGAATCCCGAGAACCTTCCTCCTTCAAGGCAACCCCCGAAGGAGAACGGTCTCTCTTGGACTTCTTACGCCGGCGGCCAAACCTCTCCCACTGGGAGGCAGACCACTCCCTACACTCACAACACATGTTCTCCTGGTCACACCGTCGGCCCCGACACTGAGGGCAAAGGGTGTGAGGGTCCGTATCTAAGGCCGACATAAGGGTCCCACAAGGGCGGCCGGCTACACCAGGGCACGTACGCATTGTAATATAATAATATAATAATATAATAATGAAAGTCAACTTCAAACCAACACACAAGCTGTAGAAAAGAAAAAGCAAAAAGAAAGATTAAAGGCTGTCAACGAGGACGATGAACAGACACGTCTGTTCACCGCCGAGCCAAAAGTGAAAGTGAAGCAAGTCACAGGTGTGTGGGGGGGAGGGGTAGCAAGCTACCCTTCCCCTACCCCCCGCTAACTAGCGCGGGGGTAATTAACCCTCGTTAAAACTATTGGCTCGTCATTTCAGCTGTGCTAAAAGGTAAACCCAATGTAAATAGCGTGGTTTGTATTTCGGTTACGGAACAAGTAGAAATTCAGACTGTGATAGCCATTTTCTGAGGGGACCACCATCAAGAGGCTGTTTTGAAAAAGGTTATGAAAATTAATTCAAGTACAGTATTGAGACCACAGCAAAGGTGAAGTAAAGAAATTACTAGATAGTTTAATAAGAACACAGGTAAAAGACCTCCTCATCACAGGACTGGTCCGAAGAGTTTGTCTTCCATAAAAACAAAATTGCCTTTACTGAACTATAGTATGTACGTTTATATGAAAATTGAACAAAAATATCATTTGATAAAGTTAATCCAGCCAAAATTTCAAACCAATTTATCTATACACATTTGACATTTTAGATTAACTGAAGTTTGGGAATTTCTTTAAATATATAAATCAAATAATGACCCGCTTTCTGTGCACTGTTCATTAAATATTTGTATGTATGATCAACTCAAGGCAAGATTAAATCACCTCAAGAATGCTTGATTTAATTTTAAATTCATTATTCAATACAGTATTCTGGTATTTATTAATGATTGGGGGTTTTGAGATTTTAAGCATTCAATGAAAATAACATCGGCAGTTCATCGTTTTTTAATCGTTGCAGCTGTCCGTTTTATAAGAATTTTTATTTCCTTTTGTACATACTTGCTGGGATCCAGCACACTTCATCACTTACACCATCCTTCCTGTGTGCAAAATCAACTTCATTTGTTGTAACATATAAATCTCACAAAAATGCAATTGAAGCTTAATTATAGAACTTGTCACTGAAAAATAGAAATATCTCATGAAATGTGTTTTACCATTTTCATTCTAATAACTAACGATAAAATCAAAAAGAAGACTAATCTAATCAAAGTTAAATGATTTTCAACTTTATTTGAAGAGAAGTATGGTACAATCAATCCACTGGCAAACCACATGGCTGTGGACAAATGTAAAAACACATTTGATACCAGGCGGAGAACTGAAAACAATATCTGAGTTTTGTACATGTATTAGAGAGGTCAAACTAAAGACAATCTTCCTTTAAAAAAATCATCCTATTTACACGCTGTTTTAAGAAAATGGAAATATTTCTTATTCTCCCTTGATGTGCATCATTTCAGAGTACTGACAACATGCTTCCATGTTTTCTGAGTATGGATTATAAAGGGTCGCCGGCCGAAAATTTAATATACTAAACTCTTGTACTGTTTACGATTTGCGTAAACCACTTTCAGTGATATTAAATACATTAAGGCCAGTATACTAAAGTTTTCGTCACATCTAACAACTTGTAAATAAACCTTTTCACATTTACAAATACCTACAATCATATCTATATGCATAATACAATTTGTTTTTTTTTTTCTGGAATACAGTGCTTGAAGAAAATATACAGCTGAAGATTAAAATTTTCTAACATATTTTTTAAACAGGCACATTGAGAGAGAGAGAGAGAGAGAGAGAGAGAGAGAGAGAGAGAGAGAGAGAGAGAGAGAGAGAGAGAGAGAGAGAGAAAAGCAAAACTAAAACAGCCCCCTTCATTAATTAACAAAAACAATGAGTTGCCCTTGTCCCATACACATTCGAAAGTAAGTAAACCAAGTCTTCCATCTGGAGCAAATAAAAAATAAAAATGAATTGCAAAAGTGAGTGTGCCTTTTTTTCTTTGCCAGAGTTGATCTGAGTGAAATGGCAAAGCCAAACCTATACATTGATGAAACTGTGAAAACAAATAACCTTTGAGTGGGTGATCTCTTAGGGTGAATCTGCAAAAAATTGTGGAGGTTTGCAACACACAAACTGGTAATACACCTCCTCTTAGGGTACACCTTTTTATAAACTATCAAGTCTTACGATATAAAAATTAGGGTGGACAAAAGGACACATTAAAGTAAAAACTTTTGCCAATCCTTTTTCTAAACTTTGAACCATAAATGCTGCTTAGTCCTTACTTCTCTCCACCCACAGAAACACACACAAATAAAAAAATAAATGAAACATTAACAACTTAAAAAAGCACTACCACACTAGTACATTTGAGCACGAACACAAAACATGCAGCATAATTCTGTGAACAGAATTAAAAGGTATTAGCCCTTTAGAAGCTCAAAAGAATATTACTGTTGATATTGTCAAGGGTATAATCTAATTTTTGGGGTGGGCCAAACGGAGTTCTTATAAAATAATTAGATTAATTAATACATTATAACATTAAAAATGCAAATATTGGATAAATTAAAAAAGATCAAGATCCTGACATATTTTCCCTAATAAAATTACTTCAAAGACTTGACATTTGCTGTTGTTCAAGCATCAAAACATGTCTCGACTACAATATCAGTCATACTCCCCAATCAATACTTGGAAACCAACCACATAACTAAACAATATTGGCAAAAATGTTCTCTGCTCCCAACAAGCTCCCTAATATTGTTGCCAAGGCTTAATATTTTTTCCTCCTATGCTCACCTAATAGCAAAATAAAAAAGCAAAACATTTCCTTATGCAGTTGCATTTTATGTGGCTACCCAATAGCTGCATGCTGCCACGGAATACTTTGCATACTTGAGTATAATTGCGATTATGTTTGTTTGAGATATGCAAAATGTAAGCAATTTCAATCTACATTCGGTTCGTGACTGGCCATTGAGGCGGATCCCTAAAAAAGGAAGGATAGCGACGTTCTGTCCACTAATAAACACCAACATCAAGACAACGAAAAAATAATTAAAACTATACTTACAAAGAGTAATAACTCCTAAATTCTCATAATGGCACATGTTCTTGAATAATAGGAATAAAATAACATTTCAAAGTTAATAAGCAAAGAAAAATACATGGGGACTTTGAAATAAAAAGTACATTTTCACTTCCAGTAAAGACATAAATATCTCATCCATAGTTGAAGAAAAACCACTGAAGAAGAACATTGGTAATATCCGAATGGCAAACTTTAACGGATACCACTATTTCATTAACAAAATAAACATCTTCCTTAACAAGGTATAGCTTTGGTATTGTCCATTTCCCTCCATGTACCTCCCAAGCATCACATCTCATACTCTCAAGAATAAGAACAAAGGTCTGTGGAAAAGATACGCTATTTCTTAAAACTATATTTCTGAAGTGATGTTCATAATTACCAACTAAATCCAGTTTCTGAACGATACTACTTAATTACTACAAACAAATTCTCCCAAGGCCGACCCTGTTTGTTAACTGACAAAATAAAACGTACCACCTTTCTTAAAATTGATACCCAGAACTCCTCACAACCAACAATATTGATGGGGATGACTTTTGTCACAGAACTCAACTGTAACAAGAACCACATAGTGAAAGATGAGGTCCACCGGGAGAGATGCAGATTAGAGCTTGAAAGATATAAAAACACTGGTTATGGTTTTTCATGGTAATAAATAGGAGTGTAAAAATGTGGCAGTTACTGAACGTAAGATATGATTGCAAACTTAAATCTTATAAGGAAAAAAAAAAATGTCTCCAAAAAATGAAGTTTCATGGAAACTCAAAATTCCTTTTGATCACTACAGTGCCACCCACTTTTAAACATTGGGTTCCTCAGTTAATACATGTCCATCACATCTCTTTCTTTTCTAAAATTTAATAAAATATAACAAAAAGGTAAAGAACTCAACAATTCATTTTCTAATGCTGAAAGGCATTCTTGAAAGCCGACAAGTCCTTTAAAACTATGACGTGCCATTTTCGAAAAGTTGACACGTCATGTAAAAGTGCTGACAAGTCAATTTCGAATGTTAACACATCATCCTTTCTCAACATAGTTTCCGAATGTTTGCACATCACTGTAAAGTTGAGCAAGTAATGGTGGTGCTACAGTGACACAGAACTAAACATGAAATTGTCTTTATGTATCAATCAAGTTCATCTTCAAACATTACTCTGGATGAAGAAGATCTAGAAGATGAACTGCTTCTGTTCGTGGCACTGGAGGATGGATGCGTGCCACCGCTGCTGCTGCTGCTGCCGCTGTTAAGTACAGAAGCTGTGCTTTGTCCACCTTGCCTTCTTGCAGATCTAAGAAGTGAGAATAAAAATGGTCAACTCTCTTTAACAGACAGTCATTCTCGATTAACATTAACTCTCATAAGGCTCGCCTGGAAGGTTGTTCATAATAAACATTAATATCTTCAATAAAATACATTAGGTCTTGTTAAATATTTCAAAACTGAATCATAGAGAAAGCTTAGTAAAATTTACATTTTTAGAATTCATGCATCTAAAGAAATATATATTCATTATCAAAATACATCGAGTTAGTTTTGATTTCATTTACACAAAACTGCATGGTCTCTTGATTTCTGGTAAAACTCCTGCATAGCCAAGCTTGTTAAATATAAGGAACACATTCAATGGAGGTACCCTCAATTACCTACGAAGCAATACTTCAATTAATTACATGGTAAGGTTCCAAATACCAGGTAGTTAGCCTTAAGCAACAGTTGGTGTTATTTGAAATTTAGGGCAGCCAAAAACTGTTAATGACCTAATTTAAATTACAAGAACACATTTTTTGGATAATTTTATAAAATCTGCAATTTTGTTGAGATCTATCATACTTTTTTAGGATAATCCCTCTCAATCAAGCTAACCTGACAGATCCATTGAATATTGATGAAAATTTTCTTCTTTTTTACATTTAGGGGACTTTCTTATATCTAAAATTCCTGTCATCATTAATAACGAATAGTTAAAGAAAACCGTTAAGTTATCATTTAATCACAATAAACAAATTGGATTGAAAGCGTTGACACAAATTCTATTTCATGGGACTTCTCTATCACCCTGGGTATCACAAGTACAGTATAACAAATTTGCAAACTAGATGATATTGCTTTAATGTAGCCTTTTGTTTTACTTTATTGCCATCAGATTACCCATTCCACCTTTCTTACCTGATATATTTATAGACTGTACCAAATCAGAGAAAGGATCAAATATATTTGCAGTTGCTACATCAATACCCTCATTCCTTTGAAGACTCCATGTACAGGGGTCCAACATATTTCAACAAATACCAGTGTTTTATAATCTGTGGAATGAAAGCTTATTCACATAATTTTTTAAAAGAAAACTTCAACTTCTGACTCTTGAACGTTTTGTTGAAAGGCTTCTAAAGTAATTCTACTCACTAAGAACCATATTTTTTCTTTATATAAATTAGCAGACATCAAGCACCCTGTTTTCAATCCAGTATACTAGCTTATTCCATTGGACAGTATTGCAGCAAATAATACACTAAATGATGACTTGGATTCAACAGTAAAAATTGTGAGCATGGGTCTTTATGTTTATAATGGTATATTTTGCTTATGATGTTCAGAGATTCAGAAAACTCTATTAACCAAACTCTAAAGCTACTGGCCCACAGAAGAAAATTATAAAAATAGAAAAAAAATAATTTCCTCATACATTCTGGGTTAAAAATCAATAAAGTTGATTACATTGATAAAAATAAAGAAATTTGGTTCAGTATGGTAAATGAAACTTGGGATGCAAAAGGAGAGTAGCCTAACTTGCCTCCCAACAACTCAAGATGGGGGGTTTGCATGACCCAGGAAGGGAATGTCGCCATTGGCTGGAGCAGTGGTTCTCAAACTGGGTTCCGCAGTCCTCTGAGGGACCGCAAATGCATCTCAGGGGACCATGAAGGGTCATCAAATCCTATTGTTATAACATCCCCAAATGTGAACTATAATTAGGATTACTCTCACCATACTGTTTGGCATTTAATATATGATACCATATGATCTTTTACTCGTGAAATATAGTCAAAACGCAGAAAAAATGAAACATTCTATACCGCAGTATGTATCGCTCACTGGTTTTCTTATGAGAGAATAAAATGATGAAGGAGATAATACAGAAGTTAAATAAATGTCAAATGGACTTGGTAATATTCTATAATTCCAGGTTATGTATCAAGCATTACTGTACATATGATTAGGCGAGATACCAATTAACAAAAATACATACAAGGCATTTTGTCTATAACACACACACGAGAGAGAGAGAGAGAGAGAGAGAGAGAGAGAGAGAGAGAGAGAGAGAGAGAGAGAGAGAGAGAGAGAGAGAGATTGATTTTGGATGTCTCAAAGACTTTTTAGTCCATCCGCTGGGACTCATTTCCTCTTTAGTAGAGCAATTTAATTTAAGCATTTAGAGAGCTCTTATGATCTTGTCTAACTTAATTCTTGAGCTCATTTACTGTGTTACAGTTTACTACATCTGGCTGGGAGTCTAGGCCTATATGAAGTATTTGCTATTTAGTATGTAAAGAAATTGCCACATTGAGTAGTGTTGTATCTTTTCAATTCCACTTTGTATCCTTTACCTCTGGACTGATTTGTGCTAAGTGTGAATAGATTGTTGTAATCTACATTTGTTATTCCTTTAAGAATTTTAAATGCCTCTATTAGGTCCCCTTAGTCGTCAAGTTTGTAGATCAAATAAGGTCAAACGTTCCATCCTCTGTCTATATTCAAATTGCCTTAGTGAAGGAAATAGTTTGGTGACCCTAGCTTGTACTGCTTCCAGTCTATCTAATATCATTCTGAATACATCGAGCCCAGAATTGAACTCCGTATTCTAGATGGGGTCCTACTAGTGATGTATACAGCTGAGGTACAGTGTCTCTGTTTCTGTATTTGATTTGTCTCTTTAGGTAACCTATTAGATTTTGTGCTTTCTTTTCAACTTTTATGCTCTGTTCGGTGAACTTCAAATCCTTGCTGCTGATAATACAGAGAACTTCCTCCTGGTCTGCACTTCCTAGTTCATTACCCCACAGTGAGTATTCTGATTGTGGGTTACTATAATTATGTGCATGACCTTACACTTCCCACAGTTGAAAGGCATTTGCCATTCTCTGGACGATTCTCCTAGCTCCATTAGATCTTCTTCTAAGGCTGTAGAAGCCTTCTGAGTTCGCTGCATTTATGCCCTGTTTAGTATCGTCGGCAAATTTGGCTATTCTACTAGTTATCCTAAATCTATGATGTTAATATAGATCGGAAATAGCAATGGGCCAAGGAGGAATCCTTGAGGTACTCTGCTTGTAACAGCTGCCCACTCTGAAGCTTCTCCATTGATTACAATTCTGTTTTCTGTTTGTTAGCCAACCTTCAATCCATTCAGCTGGCTCGTCAATGATGCCTAGAGCTCTAATTTTGACCATTAATCTTTTATGAAGAACTTTGTCAAAAGCCTTTTGAAAATCTAGGTATATGATGTCTATTACACTGCTTTCATCATAAATACTAAATATATTGTGGAAAAATTCCATAAGACTTGTCTCACATGATCTCTTTTCTTTAAAACCATGTTGGCTATTTGTTCTACTATTCAATTTACTATTATTGATTAAAAATATTTGCAAGGCACTGAAATTAGACATACAGGTCTGTAGTTGCCAGGTTCTTCTTTTGGTGCCTTCTTGTAGATTGGAGGAACACTGCCTTGTTTCCATCCTTGGGTGCCTTCTTTCATTGGCTGTCATTCACAACATGATTTGTCAAAGTGTTGGGTTAGCTCTTCTTCTAGTTCCATAATCTCTCTTGGATGAATATCATCCTTTTATTTTATTTTTGACATCATCCATTCTAAAGGGTGAGAGAGAGAGAGAGAGAGAGAGAGAGAGAGAGAGAGAGAGAGAGAGAGAGAGAGAGAGAGAGAGAGAGAGAGAGAGAGAGAGAGAGAGAGAGAGAGAGAGAGAGAGAGAGAGAGAGAGAGAGAGAGAGAGAGAGAGAGAGAGAGAGAGAGAGAGAGAGAGAGCGTGTGTGTTACAAGGAGTTACAAGGATTTTGGATGTCTCAAAAACTTTTTAGCGCATCTGCAGACTCCACTTGCTCTTTGGTAGTGATTTACTTTAAGCATTTAGTTCTTATGATCTAGTCTAACTTATTCTTGAACTCGTTTATCATGTTACTGTATTCTACATCTGATGCACATCTATTCCAAGTAACCTATTTGCTATTTTGTATGTAAAGAAATTGCCACAGTGAGGGGTGTTGTATCTTTTCAAATCCAGTTTGTATCCCTTACCTCTAGACTGATTGATGCTAAGAGATTGTTCTTATCTACATTTGTTATTCCTTTAAGAATTTTGAATGCCTCCATTAACTGTCCCCTTAGTCTTTGAATTTGTAGATAAAATAAGTTCAAACATTCCATCCCTCATCTATATCCAAATTGCCTTAGTGTTGGAACTAGATTGGTGGCCCTAGCTTGTACTGCTTCCAGTCTATCTATATCCTTCTGAATACTTGGAGCCAAGAATTGCACTCAGTATTCTAGAAAGGGTATAACCTATGTGCATGACTTTACAGTTGAAATGCATTTATCATTTTCTGGACCATTCTCCTAGAATTTGCAGCATTTATGTCTAATTTATTATCATTGGGAAATTTGGCTATTGAGAGAGAGAGAGAGAGAGAGAGAGAGAGAGAGAGAGAGAGAGAGAGAGAGAGAGAGAGAGAGAGAGAGATAGATGCTAAAATTACATCTCTATAATACTTGAAAGTATCACTTCCAACAATAGCAAAACGTTTACTTTCCTTGAAGACAAAATCAAAGCTTCTAAGAAAAGGAAAAACAGAGGAATGCCTCCAGAGGTGGGTAAAATCAATAGATACAAACACAGCAGCAGATAATGATAGTCTAATGACCTGAAATTAACCCTTTTTGCACCTTTGGACATACTACATATGTGGATATCTTTACTCCCTTCAACGTCATTGAACTATTTTACGTCTAGTTAAATTTTTTCCCCTTTCATTATTTATGCCTAAGAAAATTTTACAAGATGTGTGATATTATACAGAAAAGAAAAATAATTTATTCAGCTAGAAGATATGAAATGTTAAGAAGGCTTATTACCTTCGCCAACTTCGTTGCGAAAGTTATGTTTTGATAGGTGTGTATTTGTTTGTACTGTATCTATTTGTGTTTGTGATTTGAAAAACTCAAAAACTATTTGACCAAATGTCATAAAATTTGATGGGATGATTATCCATGATCCCAGGACAATTTGATTAGATTTTAGGTCAAAAGTAAAGGCCAAGGTTATAAAAAGGTAAAACATATCTTTGTGGCTAATTAATATCTGATTTGCAACAAACGTGTGCCAAAATGTACATAATTCAATTGCCTATCCTGTGCTATACAGCATAATATAGGCAAAGGTATGCGCTCTACCAAGTGCCCGTTCTAGTCTCCAATTGGGGCTCGAGTGTTCAATTTCTTGACAAGGGGTTAAAATCTTAGGAATGAATGATTACCTACCTTACAACTAATGAAGCGCAATGTTATAACACCAAAGACAATATAAGAAAAACTGACTAAGATTAGCCTAATAGGGTGTTAAGATGGTACTTGCCTCCTCACCTTTCACCTGGGCCAGTGCTGGAATTACCACTACTTGCAGAATTCCCCCCGACTACCATCTGCCCGTCTTCTAACAACAATTTCCGACAAACAGGACAAGTACCATGCTGAAAAAAAATGGTTTGTATTAAGTTTCAATTCTACCCTTTTCATGACTCTGACCACGAGGAATTGTTCTCAAAATACAATGACGTCAGAAGGAGAACTATTGATAAAGTTGAAACATCAAATAAGTGGATAGTATTTTCAACATTAAAATCAATAAAAATTACGGTCTAAGTGTTATACAATGGTCTCATTAAACAAATACATAATAAAAGATAAAATTAATATAACATAATTCTTTGACTTTCATTAGACAATTTTATCAAAATAATGAAACATAACGGCGTCTCAAATATGCTTTTATAATTTATTCAATGAAATATTTAAGAATTTAAAAATTTCTAATATTTACTGTATACAACAGTGTAAATAAAATCAATTCAAACAAAATTAAAAGTAAACAGTACTTATTGATATAAAATATAACTTACGGTACATTATTGCAATATAACTTATTGAAATGAGCACATGAAAGAACTTGAAACACACCGTGCAGTTTAGAAAAAAATTAAGATAATGAAAAATTACAATTCATGAGAAAATTGTATGTTTCCTACCATACTTACCACAGACCAAGGTTATAGGAAAATTCTGAGCGCTCGCTCCCCAACCAGAGGTTCTCTCCCCAACATGCCTATAACCCCAAACATCCTTTCCATGGCGTGACCCTGACCTCTCTTGTTTTTTCCAGCACGCCCTAGAGGGATGCCTCAGGCGACCTTCCAGGTTGCTAGCCGCCATTCCACCCAAGTCTCAGAAACACGGTTCCTATCAGTAGAGTCTAACACGGGGAAAGATGGGGGGGGGGGGGGCATGTTAAAACTATTGGTTTGTGGTAAGTATGTTAGGAAAAATACAATTTTCTTAGAAATTGTCATTTGTTCCAAAACAATTCCTTAGCACGAACCAAGGTTATAGGAGCCTCAGAATTAGGAGGCACGGATTACACCCCTGTAAGAGAGGTATGAGGGCTGCAGAGAGGAGCAAGGCTTGTCAAGGAAAAATGCTACAATTAAGGTAAATGAAAATAGGGTAGTCCGAGAAACACTCACCAAGATAACATCTTCCTTCCCAGAGTAATCCATGGTAGGTAGAGGGGATAGGAATTTGAGACGCTCTACATGAAAAACATGGATCTCTCAGTGGGTACCCAAGCGGGGTTCAAGGGTCACCTGACCAGGTCTCTTGCGACTGTGAGGAGAGATCGGCGCTTCGTAACCACTGATCAGAGGCTGGTGACACCACTAGATGTGGGGGTGGGTGGTTAACATCTACCAGAGGCTGGACAGAAGGTGCACACATGATCTATGGATAAAAACATAGCATCCTAGCCTGAGCTGGGCAGCCTAAGGTAGGGGCACTTGAGATGGAAATCCAGGCTGAGCAGCCAGAAGCCAGCCAGGTTGGGCCTGCCAAGACGGAGACGCCTGAACAGCGGAAGCCTGGGTCGCATAGGGGACACGTGGCGCTGCTGGCCGCGGCAGGGGACCTCCGTCTGATTATGGGGCGCTGACCTGAAGCCGGTGTCCCCGAGGAGAGATCAGCATCTGGAAGCCGCCACCCCCTGAGGCAGGGCAACATCTACCAGCAGCTGGGCGGAGGCCGCACACGTGGCCGACAGATAGAAAGCCGGCAGCCCAACCTGAGCTGAGGCCTGCCAGCCAGGTTGGGCAGCCCCAGGTAGGGGGCTTGAGAAAGCAGGCCAGGCTAGGCAGGACAATGTGGCAGGAATCTGAGCCGCGAGGTCAACACGGGGCCAACCCACTGAACAGGGAGTGCTGCCCTGGGGCAGTTGCACAAGCCGAGCCATCTTCTCCCTAAACACTCCCTCTAACTCTGGTGTAGCCCTGGTGAGGGGGTGGAAGCGATCCTTGAAGGACCAGGACGTGGGAGGGGGGGAGCAACATTTGCAGCTCCCACACTGGCAAGGGGTCTCCTGGCGGGGAACTGAATGGGGCCCTGGGGTTACCAACAAATTCCCAGGCATCCCAAAAGGGGAGGTCAGCACTCAGTAGCCACTGCTGACCCGCGCGGCCACCATGAGGAGCCACTAACAGAAGCGGGGAACAACCTGTGCCGGGATTGTCCGAATCTCTCCGTCACCTGACTCACCTCCGCCCCATGGCAGAAACCACTTTGGCCGAAGCTGACGGCGCTACCATTAAAATCTTGCTATAGCACCACCGTCACTAGACACAAGACATTGATCCATAAAAGATCAAATTCGAGGCAGAATGAAAGGTAGTTAAAGCCTACTTTACAAACATAAGGTTTACTGTAAGACAACCTCGAGTTGAACCAAAGAACTATTGATAAAGTCAAGCAGATTTACTTGATTACTAAAACATAAACGTACACATGAAAAAATACTGTACATACAGTATATATTCTCACATACTCTACACATATTTATACAAGTGTATATATATACAAGTACATATAAACTATATACAGTATACACACGCAAAAGAAAAGATATCAATCTCAACTTCAAAATTTCAAACTTGCAGCAAATGTCTATGTTGAGCAGGCTGACACATATCTTCTATTGACCATATAGAAAAAATGTTTCGATTTTGCTACGGTTTTAAAAAAATTTATCAACTTTTAAATTATTTCTCATGCCATTTATTTCCTTATTTCTCCCATTGGAGCCCTTGGCTTATAGCAACTTGTTCCAACTAGGGTTGTACCTCAGCTAATAAAAATAATAATAATAATAATCAATGCCCGCACGCATGTAAATAAAACCATGCATACGTACCTACACGTATGCATGCCAAATATACTTCCACATATGCACGTAATAAAGCAAGAAACTGAACGTCTCTACGAGGGCTCAACAAAATCAGATGCTTAAACATAAGACCTAAATTGAGAAAAATGTTATTTTTATTAGTAAAATAAATTTTTGAATATACTTACCCGATAATCATGTAGCTGTCAACTCCGTTGCCCGACAGAATTCTATGGAGGGATACGCCAGCTATCACAATACTAGAAGGGGGTGTACTTACCAGCGCCACCTGTGGCCAGGTACTATAGTACTTCTTGTTGACACCTCCTCAATTTTTCCTCGGTCCACTGGTTCTCTATGGGGAGGAAGGGAGGGTCGATTAAATCATGATTATCGGGTAAGTATATTCAAAAATTTATTTTACTAATAAAAATAACATTTTTCAATATTAAACTTACCCGATAATCATGTAGCTGATTCACACCCAGGGGGGTGGGTGAAAACCAGTGTACAAGATTAAAGGATAGCTAAGTATCCCATATTTCATATAACAGTTATCTCAAATAACAATGAAATAATAAGTACCTGGTAAGGAAGTCGAATTGAACCGTTACTCTGCCTCTTTTTTAAGTTCGTCTTCCTTACTGAGCGCAGCGTTCCTCTTGGAGGCTGAATCAACTCAAAGGTGCTAAAGTATATAGGGCTGCAACCCCTACTAAAGGACCTCTACAAAACCTCTAACCCAGGCGCTTCTCAAGAATGAATTGACCACCCGCCAAATCAAAAGGATGCGGAAGGCTTCTTAGCCTACCGTAACAACCATAAAAACAACAATAAAAAGCATTCAAGAGAAAGGTTAAAAAAGGTTATGGGATTAAGGGAATGTAGTGGCTGAGCCCTCACCTACTACTGCACTCGCTGCTACGAATGGTCCCAGGGTGTAGCAGTTCTCGTAAAGAGACTGGACATCTTTAAGATAAAATGATGCAAACACTGACTTGCTCCTCCAATAGGTTGCATCCATTATGCTCTGCAGAGAACGGTTTTTATTAAAGGCCATCGAAGTAGCTATGGCTCTTACTTCGTGGGTCCTTACCTTCAGCAATGCAAGGTCTTCCTCCTTTAAGTGAGAATGGGCTTCTCTAATCAGAAGCCTTATATAATACGAAACCCCGTTCTTGGACATGGGCCTCGAAGGTTTCTTGATGGCACACCATAAGGCTTCTGACTGTCCTCGAATAGGTTTAGACCTATTAAGATAATACTTGAGAGCTCTGACAGGGCAAAGAACTCTCTCTAGTTCGTTACCTACCATGTTGGAGAGGCTAGGTATTTCAAACGATCTAGGCCAAGGACGTGAAGGAAGTTCGTTCTTTGCTAGGAATCCGAGCTGAAAAGAACATGTTGCAGATTCGGTCGTGAAACCAATGTTCTTGCTGAAGGCATGAACCTCACTGACTCTCTTAGCTGTTGCAAGGCAGACGAGAAAAAGAGTCTTGAGGGTAAGGTCCTTGAAGGAAGCTGACTGGAGAGGTTCGAACCTAGGTGACATAAGGAACCTTAAGACTACGTCTAGGTTCCAGCCTGGAGTGGATAGACGACGCTCTTTAGAAGTCTCAAAAGACTTAAGGATGTCTTGAAGGTCCTTGTTGGAAGAAAGGTCCAAACCTCTGTGGCGGAGAACTGAAGCCAACATACTCCTGTACCCTTTAATCGTAGGGGCTGAAAGGGATCTCTCATTCTTAAGATGTAATAGGAAGTCAGCTATTTGGGTCACAGAGGTATTGGTAGAGGATACTGAATTGGCTTTACACCAGCTCCGGAAGACTTCCCACTTAGATTGGTAGACTCTACGAGTGGAAACCCTTCTTGCTCTGGCAATCGCACTGGCTGCCTCCTTCGAAAAGCCTCTAGCTCTAGCGAATCTTTCGACAGTCTGAAGGCAGTCAGCCGAAGAGCGTGGAGGTTTGGGTGCAACCTGTCTACGTGAGGTTGACGTAGAAGGTCCACTCTTAGAGGTAGAGTCCTGGGGATGTCGACTTGCCATTGAAGTACCTCTGTGAACCATTCTCTTGCAGGCCAAAGGGGAGCAACCAGCGTCAGCCGTGTCCCTTCGTGCGAGATGAATTTCTGCAGAACTTTGTTTATTATCTTGAACGGTGGGAATGCGTAAAGGTCGAGATGGGACCAGTTCAGTAGAAAAGCATCCACATGAACTGCTGCAGGGTCTGGAACTGGGGAACAGTACAGCGGAAGTCTCTTGGTCATGGAGGTGGCAAACAGATCTATGGTAGGTTGACCCCACAAGGTCCAAAGTCTGTTGCACACACTCTTGTGGAGGGTCCATTCCGTGGGAATGACCTGATTCCTTCTGCTTAGGCGATCTGCTGAGACGTTCATGTTGCCCTGAATGAACCTCGTGACCAAAGTGAGGTTTTGACTTTTTGACCAAATGAGGAGGTCCCTTGCGATCTCGTATAGGCTCCTCGAATGGGTCCCTCCTTGCTTGGAGATGTAAGCCAAGGCTGTGGTGTTGTCTGAGTTCACCTCCACCACTTTGCCTAGCAGGAGGGACTTGAAGTTCAGCAGGGCTAAATGAACTGCTAGTAGCTCCTTGCAGTTGATGTGGAGCGTTCCCTGTTCCTCGTTCCACGTTCCCGAGCATTCCCGTCCGTTCAAGGTCGCACCCCAGCCCGAGTCCGATGCATCTGAGAAGAGATGAAGATTGGGGGTCTGAATAGCCAACGATAGGCCCTCCCTGAGAAGGAGATTGTTCTTCCACCACAAGAGAGTGGTCTTCATCTCTTTGGTGACTGGGATAGAGACTGCTTCGAGAGTCAAACCCTTGTCCCAATGAGCTGCAAGATGGAATTGAAGAGGGCGGAGGTGGAGTCTCCCTAGCTCGACGAACAGGGCCAGTGATGAAAGGGTCCCTGTGAGACTCATCCACTGTCTCACCGAGCAACTGCTCCTCTTCAGCATGCTCATGATGCACTCTAGGGCTTGGCTTATCCTGGGGGCCGATGGAAAAGCCCGAAAATCCTGACTCCGAATCTCCATTCCCAGGTACACAATGGATTGGGAGGGAATGAGCTGAGACTTTTCTATGTTGACTAACAGACCCAGTTCTCTGATTAAGTCCAAAGTCCAGTTGAGACTCTCCAGACAGCGACGACTCGTGGAGGCTCTCAACAGCCAGTCGTCTAAGTAGAGGGAGGCTCTGATGTCCGATAAGTGGAGGAATTTTGCTATATTCCTCATCAGATGCGTGAACACCATAGGAGCTGTGCTTAGGCCAAAACACAGGGCTTGGAATTGGTAGACAACCTTTCCAAAAACGAATCTCAGGAAAGGTTGGGAGTCTGGATGAATAGGAACGTGAAAGTAGGCATCTTTCAAGTCCAACGAGACCATCCAGTCCTCCTGCCTGACCGCTGCTAGGACCGACTTCGTCGTCTCCATCGTGAACGTCTGCTTGGTGACATACGCATTGAGCGCGCTGACGTCCAGCACCGGTCTCCAACCTCCTGTCTTCTTGGCCACCAGAAAGAGACGGTTGTAGAAGCCCGGGGATTGATGGTCCCGGACTATAACCACTGCCTTCTTCTGCACAAGTAGCGACACCTCCTGGTGCAACGCTAGCCTCTTGTCCTCTTCTTTGTAGTTGGGAGAGAGGTTGATGGGAGATGTGGTCAGAGGGGGTTTGAGGCAGAATGGAATCCTGTAACCCTCCCTCAGCCAACTGACAGACTGGGCGTCTGCACCTCTCTTTTCCCAGGCTTGCCAGAAGCTCTTGAGTCTGGCTCCTACTGCTGTCTGGAGGTGCGGAGAGTCAGTTTTTTCCTTTAGAGGCCTTGGAACCTTTCCTAGACTTGCTCCTGGAAGAGTCTGGACGGGAGCTTCCTCGGCTGGGGGCTCTACCACGAAAGGGCGGTATGAACCTCGTAGCAGGAGTATCAGCCACTGGGGTGCGATAAGTCCTGGGGACTGAGGTAGCAACCTTAGTCTTACGAGCCGATGAGGCTACAAGATCATGTGTGTCCTTTTGTATCAGGGCAGCAGACAAGTCCTTAACCAGCTCTTCGGGGAAGAGGAACTTCGAGAGCGGAGCGAAAAGGAGTTGTGACCTTTGACAAGGTGTAATGCTGGAGGAAAGGAAGGTACAAAGCTGTTCCCTTTTCTTAAGAACCCCTGATACAAACATCGACGCAAGCTCGCCAGATCCATCTCTAATGGCCTTATCCATGCAGGACATTAATAGCATGGCAGAATCCTTGTCCGCAGGGGAGGTCTTCTTGCTGAGGGCTCCCAGGCACCAGTCTAGGAAGTTGAACATCTCAAATGCTCTAAAAACACCCTTCAGGAAGTGATCAAGGTCTGAGAAGGTCCAGCAAACCTTCGAGCGCCTCATTGCAGTTCTACGAGGCGAGTCTACCAGACTTGAGAAGTCAGCCTGGGCAGAGGCAGGTACTCCCAAGCCTGGTTCCTCTCCTGTGGCATACCAAACGCCCGCTTTAGAAGTGAGCTTAGTCGGAGGAAACATGAACGAAGTCTTGCCAAGGTGTTGCTTAGTCTGCAACCACTCCCCTAAGATCCTTAACGCTCTCTTAGAGGACCTTGCTAGGACTAGCTTAGTATAGGAAGACTTAGCTGGCTGCATGCCCAGCGAAAACTCAGATGGTGGAGAGCGGGGAATAGCAGAGACAAAGTGGTCTGGGTATACCTCCCTAAACAGAGCCAAGACCTTACGAAAGTCAATAGAAGGCGGAGAAGGCTTGGACTCATCCACGTCTGATGAGGGATCCAGGTGTGCCGCCTCATCATCAGACGCCTCATCACCAGAGTGTAGCGAAGAGATCGGAAAGGTATGCTGAACAGCAGAGTCAGAACGAGCAGGAACAACAATATTAGTGGTTTCCTCTTCAAGAATCTGTTGAGGGAACACCTGAGGCTCAGACTGCAAAGGCTGAACAAAAGAAGAAGCAGAAGGTAGGCGCATGGGTGGAGGAGGCTGACTCCTGGCATGAGTGGCTGAACTCAAGGGTTGCGCTTGCTGAGTGGTTGGCGGAAGCGGAGTAGCAAGTTCCTGTTCCTGCGGTGTGAGCGGAGAGCGATGAGGTAGAGGCTGCGCAGAACGTAGTAAATGTCTCGCAAGCTGAGGCTCCTGAGGCGCAAGGCTAAGGTGTTGTGGTGCTTGCCTTGCGGAGGGTTGAGCTCGCTGCAGCGAGAGCTGAGGAGACTGACTCATGGATGGGAGAGGTTGTTGTACCTCAACCGAGTGTTGCATCACTGGTGGAGCAGCAAGTGGAAGCGGAGGAAGAGAGGTATAAGCCTCCTGATCCCATTGCTGAGGTTGCCTTAAGGAAGGCGGAGGCTGTACACCACTGGGAACAGTAAACTCAGAACGTGGCTCAACATCGTACGCCTGGCAGGCGGTACTGCGGTCAGGCGGAGCGAGCGCAGGCGGAGCGAGTGCAGGCGGAGGCGGAGGCGCAACCTTCTCAGCCCGACACTCACGCATCAAGACCGAAAGCTGTGCCTGCATGGACTGCAGTAGAGACAACTTGGGGTCGGCAGACACTACGGTCTGCTGAGGCAAAGCCTTAACAGCAGAGATCTGTTGCGGCAGAACCTTACTCCTCTTGGGCGGAGTGCAGTCGACTGATGACTGCGGCGAGTCAGAGCTGAGCCAATGACTGCAGCCCGGTTGAGCACTCGCGGACTGGACTCTGCGTTTGAGTGGTCTAGAGACCTGAGTCCAGCGTTTCTTCCCTGACAATTGATCAGCGGACGAGTAAAAGACGGGCTCAATCGTCTGCAGGTGGGAGTGACGGTCTCTGGAAGACACGCCCGCAACCACCGAGGATACTTCTGTGCGCCGATCAAGGCCTGCCGAACCCTTTTGCCCTTCGACATTGCTTCTCCCCTGGGCTTGGGAGCTTGCAAGAGGTCCCGGACTGGGAGGACGACTGGCACGCACAGAAGTATCCTCACGCACCACACTGACACTGACACTAGCACTTGGCACTGCACTGACACTAGCACTCGTCACAGCACTGGCACTAATTCCACCCACTGCACTCTTGACCTTAAGTTCCTTGACTTCGGCCATAAGAGACTTATGATCACTTACCACTGACTCTACTTTATCGCCTAAGGCCTGAATAGCACGCAAAACAACAGACATATCAGGCTGAGGGCAAATAGTAGGTTCGGGGGTAGCCACTACAGGGGTAGGAAAAGGTAGGGGATCATGAGGTGAGGAAAAAAGTGAAGAGTGAGAAGAACTCCTCCTAACTCTGCCTCTCTCTAACTTAGTTGAATACTTCAAAAGACGGACAAAATCAAGTTCCGAAAGTCCGGCGCATTCCTCACATCGATTTTCTAACTGACAGGGCCTATCCCTACAGTCAGAACAAGCGGTGTGAGGATCTACCGAGGCCTTCGGAATACGCCTATTACAAGACCTACATCGCCTATGGGTGGGGGCTTGTGAAATGTCAGACATCTTGAATCCAAAGAGTTAGCCAAGTGGGGTTTCAAAATCAAGCAAAAGATCGTTAACCGTTAATCAGGACTATATAAAAGCTATCTAAGCTAATATAAGAAGGTTTCCAGTAAAGCGACAGCCGAAATCAAAGAGAAATACTTCACCAAAAGCCGTGAAAATACTCCAAGAACATAAGCGTATCCCAGAACGTCTTGCCGGAAGCACGACAGAGGAAAAATTGAGGAGGTGTCAACAAGAAGTACTATAGTACCTGGCCACAGGTGGCGCTGGTAAGTACACCCCCTTCTAGTATTGTGATAGCTGGCGTATCCCTCCATAGAATTCTGTCGGGCAACGGAGTTGACAGCTACATGATTATCGGGTAAGTTTAATATTGAAAAATCTCAACTTAATAAGGAACTCCTTTATCCATAAAGTGACGGATTGACTAACGCTAATTATAAATATTGAAGGCATGCAAATGCTGTTACAGCATTCATTTAAGGTATACAATAAAATGTTAATTACTTTAATTATGCTGCTTCAATAATGAATCAGTACAAAGCTAATTGTTCCACAGCACAACCTCTAGCACCAGAACATCTGGAATGCTTGGTACAGGGAAAAGTAACAAACTGAGACCAGCACTACCTAACCTTGGTCCCTGTCCTGGATGGGGATAAGTGAAGATTCGGAATACTTGGATGAAAAACTTCTCTTGGAAGAAGAACTGTCCTTCTTATCCTTCCCGTGGGACAAGGCAATGCCATACTCTCACAGCCACAGAGGGGGAAACACAAGGTCCTATCTCGGACACAATCGAGACCACCTCTGTTACCGTTGATAACAGAGGAGACAATGAAAACCTCAGCACACTGGGCACTGACGAACAGGCTAACGAAGGACGAGAACCATTACCCTTCCTAGAGGGCGACCTGTCCTTCTAGCCTTCTTCTTCTTCATGGCCATCTTGGCCCATTGGGCACCTCTCCAGCTTACACATACTTCACGTGTCATTCGGGGAACACACACAGCCCAGACACAAAGTACACAAAACATGAGGATCCACCTTCACGTGACAGGAAAGCTGTACACAACTTCCCGTTAACACCTGGCCAACAACAAAGTAAAAACACAGATTCCATACTAGGTGAATGTAAGGGTACAGGAAGTAACAAGAAAAACTCGAGTAACACACGCTACAAGCGCAAAGGAAAAAACTAGCGTTCGCGAGAGAAGCAGTAAATCGACCACAAATGTGGACGATCAGAGATAGAATGGCGGCTAGCAACCTGGGAGTCGCCCGAGGCGTCCCTCTATGTCATGCTAGGAAAAACTAGAGGTGCCAAGATCGCACACATGGAGAGGAGGTTTGGGGGGGTATAGGCTTTAAATGTAATTTTAATAAAAAAGTAAAATGATTTCCATATCACCAAATTAAAAATAAAATTATTTCCATCCCACCAGACATTCATAATTCTTCTCTCCTGAAGCTTAATCTTATTGACATTTACCACAAATTAAGGTAAAAATTGCTAATTTTTTCTTCTTTTTAGACCACTGGATTCCAAAGTAGAAGACTGAGCTAGTAGCCTGGATCCTAATATTACTCTGTCACTGAAGTAAGCACTCATGAGCAACCACACGTTTCATATTTTAATGTAAAAACAGCTTTAAGCTTTGGCTGGCAGCTAAATGGGTCCATCAGGTTTCAAATGACAAGACTTTTCGAGTCTGTAGACTGGATCCACATATTATTACTTGCTAAGCTACAACCCTAGTTGGAAAAGCAGGATGCTATAAATACGAAAATAAACTACAAGGCACGTTATTAAGAATAACAACATTAAAATGAATCTTTCATATATAAACTATAAAATCTTCAAAATAACAAGAGAAAGAGAAATAAGACAGAACAGTGTGTCCAAGTGCTCCCTTAAGAAAGAGAACTCTACCACAAGACAGTGGAAAACCATGGTACAGAAGCTATGGCACTACCCAAGACTGGAGAACAATGGTTTGAATTTCGAGTGTCCTTCTCCTAGACAAGTTGCTTCCCATAGCTAAAGAGTCTTCTACCTTTACCATAAGGAAAGTAGCCACTGAACTATCACAGTGCAGCAGTTAACCCCATGAGAAAAAGAATTGCTTGCTAATCTCATTGTTGTTAGGTATACGAGGACAAAGGAGAATGTGGATAGACTAGGCTGGTGTATGTGTAGGCAAAAGAAAAATGAGCCGTAACCAGAGAGAAGGATCCAGTGTAGAACTGTCTGGCCAGACAAAGGACCCAAAACTCTCTAGCGGTAATATCTTATACCCCTCCTCTCACTGAAGTAGGCACTCATGATCATCCTCTTTACAGATATGTTATTGGTGAGTTATATCCTGAATTCCTGTCGAACAGTTAACATTCTAAGTAACTCTTTAAAAGTTTCACATTTATGTGTGATTGAATCATGTTTCAAATAGCAGTGAAGTAGTCTTATGTTGGCTTAGCCACCAGAACATCTGGTGTTTTCTCTAATGGTGTTAACATAGATACAAATGTCTTGTTGAAATGAGTCCCTTGCCAGCAAAGGATGGTTCGCGAAGTTTCAGAAACGCTTCGCCCTGAAAAGCGTTTCCCTGCATGGCGAGGCTGCTTCCGCTGCTGAAACTTACGCGAACGAGACGATCAAGAATATTATCGCCAAAGGTGGATACAAGCCGGAACAAGTGTTTAATATGGATGAGACCGGCTTGTTTTGGAAGAGAATGCCGTCGCGAACTTTCCTGTTCAAAGAAGAAGCCAAAGCCTCTGGCTTTAAAGCATTCAAGGATCGCGTTACCCTCGTGATGTGTGGCAATGCTGCTGGATTTTTGCTAAAGCCGGGGCTTATTTACAAGTCGAAAAATCCTCGCGCTTTGAAAAATAAAAATAAGAATCTCCTTCCCGTGTACTGTACTGGATACATAATCCAAAAGCATGGATTACGAAGATGCTGACCTCCAACTGGTTCCACCAGTGTTTCATCCCGCAAGTCAGTCAATATCTCTTAGAGAAGGGCTTGCCATTCAAGATCCTTCTCCTTATGGATAACGCTGGTGGACACGCAACTGACCTGTCGCGTGAGGGCGTTCAGGTTGAGTTCCTGCCACCCAACACCACGTCATTAATTCAACCGATGGACCAGGGGGTTATCAGGGCGTTCAAGGCCCTCTACACGAAGAATACCTTGGCGGACCTCGTTGCGTGTGTGGATGCTGCCCAAGATGATGAAGATGAAGATTTTAATTTGAAGGCGTACTGGCGGAAGTACACCATAGCCACGTGCCTGCAGAACATTCAGAAGGCACTGCAAGAAATGAAACCTGCAACCGCTAATGCGAGCTGGAAGAAGTTGTGGCCCCAGATTGTTTACGACGACGAGGGATTTACTCCGTCTGAAATCCAACACTCTGCAATACGCAAATCTGTGCAGTTGGCTGCGATAATTGGAGGTGACGGGTTTGGCGACATGACGACTGAAGACGTCGACGAGTTGTTGGACTGCCATTCCCAGCCACTAACGGACGCAGACCTAGAAGACCTGACGAAATCGGCCAGTGAAGAAGAGAGCGAAACACAGGAAGAGACCCAAGAAAATGTCGAAGAATCGGGCTTAACATTAGAACGGCTTGCCAAGGTCTGCAACCATATGAAGGAGGTGAAAGAAATGTTGCAAGAGTGGGACGAGGATATGGTTCGGTCTATGCAATTCTGCAACAAAGTCGATGACATCATGACTCCCTACAGGATGCTCTTAGAGCGAAAAAAGAAGCAGCGGCAGCAACTTCCGATCACAATGTTCTTCCAGCCTCGCAAAAAAGAGCCAGTTCCTCCTGCTAGTACGCCTTCGGAAGAAATTGAAGAAGTTTCCCAGGAAGAAGTTGAAGAGGTGTCCCAGGAAAAGACACCTCCGTCTGAAGAGACGTAAAATACTATCATTGGCTGCACAGTAGAAGACATCATCAGCTTCATCATCATCATTTCTACTGTGCAGCAAATTCATCGCCATCATCATTCAAGTTTTTCTTCAACTTCTTTCGTGGTGAGTACAGTAACAATCTTTATTTTTTACTTTAATATTCTAACATTTTAATATTTGTGCCTGTTTTAGTTTAGTATGCATTAAGTTAAAGGGAAGGTTTTAAAAGTCTGAAGAGTATACATGTTGTAACCTATCAAATTTTTTTGTTTAAAATTTACATTTACGTACGTAAAACACTCACTCACTCACTCACTCACTCACTCACTCACTCACTCACTCACTCACTCTCTCTCTCTCTTTCTCTCTCTCTCTCCCTCTCTCATAAATTGTTTTCCTGCTTTGCTACGTACAGTATGTACTGTATGATTTTATATAGATATGGTAAATAATATTTGTAATGACATATTTTCTAAAAGATTTTACTGTAATACCATTATTTATCACTTTCATCATGCGCGTTAAATGCCTTCTTTGTGTACTGAGCGTACTTTATGACGCCGTTGTTTCAGGCGGCGTCATAAAGAAAAACATTTCATTTGGAAGTCCTAAGAAAAATTAAGTAAAACATTGGTAATAACAAAATCAACATACCGTACTGAATAATCAATATATCGATGCAAAAACTAACCTATACACAGATGTGTAAATGCGTTTGTTTCTTCATTATGATCAGAGATAAACGTAAACAAAACATTGGTTGCCATTTTTTATCGTGCTTTTTGCCGTGTTTAGGAAACGCATGATATAAAATCGCCTTTAATATTTGTGCCTGTTTTAGTTTAGGGTACTGTAGTACATGCATTAAGTGTTCTGTACATTAAAGGGTAGTTTGTTAACAGAACTAAGTACAAGGGAAGGTTTTAAAAGTCTGAATATACATGTTAAATAAATAGGTAAATATGGTGTCACTACTTCGCGGATTTTCACCTATCGCGGTCGGGTCTGGAACCTATCTACCGCGATAAACGAGGGATCACTGTATGCCTAATGATTAAGAGGGTTTAGAAAAAAGACAAGGTACGAGGAACTTTTAGATAGAAAATTAGTAAATATGAAGTAGTGTCCTGAAGATGTGCTGAAGGGCCAGAAAACCATAGGGAAAAGAAATAAATGAAGAACTTGACCCTACGGTAGTTCATGACATAAAAGAATGAAGGAGAGAACTTATTTCTGTCTGACCTCCCAGGGGAGTTGAGGCTTTCTACGAATAAAATACATATAGTGTGAAGTGTCAATCTTAATGGCCTCCCTACCATTACAGGTTTCCCAATTCTGTTAATGTTATGATTTGTTATGAATGTAATATCAAAATCTAGATAAGTTCAGGTCATTAGACATTTAGTAAACATATAACTACTGTATGTATTATTAATTTCTTGATATACCCTTATCTGGCAAAACTTAGTAGCTAAGCCTATAAATTTCTATCTAACATACAGTTTTTATAATTCTTGCAAAGCTCTCCCCATTATACACAAGATTGGCTAGGTTTTGAGAGAAATATTCTAAAATACCAGAGGGTCAGAATAATAAGGACCTTTGAAAGACCCAGTTCTATACTAAGTTTTATAGCAAGCTATAGCTGACAATGCTGTAGTAACCTTCATAAAATTTTTTGGATATCTTCCTAAGAAGATTTCAATAACTTTAGTTAATCACTGGTAATCACCATTGATAAAATTGAAACTCTTAACATACCCAGTATTATTTCAATGCAGCCCTACTCCTCTTAAGATACCAGATGTATTGCAAGGAAAGAGTGCCGCATCTGAAGAGAGGAGAGACTAGCAAAGCCATGTATAAGCATACTCAGGCCTGCCGTCACGAAACTTTCTGGTCTCTTTCTCGAAGCAAGAGCACATCCACTGTCAACTAGCAATATATCAAGCACACCTTAAGTATTAGTAAATGCAGACCACAAACAGAACAGGTGGTCACCATGAAGACTACACAAGCCGGTAGAAAACATGCTTACCTCCTTGAAAATCTGCTGAAGGCCTTTCTCATTTAGACAAAACAATCCAAGTCTCTCCCAGTGTTCATTCCAAAAACGGGACAAAGACCGAAGTTACTTCTTGTGAGAAGAGATGGTCACAGGAAAATCCTGAAGGATAATCCAAAGGAGAAGACTTCTGTTGTCCTCCACCTCTTTCAGGTCCAAGGACCCAGGACATAGAGAGAGCAGGAAGGAAAGAGTTGCAAAGCAAAACTCCTTGGAAAAATTCATATAAACATACCCTGTTAATAAATACAATCATGAAACATATAGTCAATTGGTAATGAATTTGAATTTTTAATCCCTATATTGTACGTCATCTAGCATGCAATCAACAAGATGAATGTATTGTAAATCAATCAATGAATACAGCACACAAAACTACACCAAAAGTTTCATTAAGATCACATACAACTTTGATGCTAAAATTGTTATCCAGAATTTTCAACTGAGTATATATCAGTTTGTCTAAATTTTAACTGTCTATACAGTAAGCTGATTATCTATTTAGTAAAACTAACATTCCCAAATGACTGACTACTAGTTTAAAAATCACAGTCTAGCCTTTCGAACATGAAATACTGATTTTTAAAGTAATTTGTATTTTTCCAAACTATGCAAACCTAACTCCTTTAATAGGAGTACAAGTTCAGCTAAACTAAAAGAGTTGTTCAACTTTTAACAAGATGGTTGTAGTTATTGGCAGGTGGAGGGTAAGCCCTGCCCACCAGACAGTCAGAAAATTTTCCACTTTTGACCTAAGTCTTGTGGGCTCGTTGAGGCACGAAGTGTAACTTGAAAACAAAAAACTCGGGTTTGTATAGTTAAGAAAAATAAAAACGACTTTAAAAATTTTTAATTTTTTCTGACGGATACAAACCATTATCTTTTAATCGGAGGCAACAGTTCCTCCTTTAATTGAACCTGATGGCTCTGTTACTCACTATCCAAAGGTAATGGCAACTTTTGGCTGATGTGTTTGACAACAAGCAGAGTAATGAGAAATTCAATCTTCCTCATTCCTGGTTTTCTGGGCTAACCTAACTAATTTAGTATTTTGGTCCCTTGAAATTAGAACTCTTTTGATGGACCTTGATACTTATGGCAGTGTAGACCCAAATGGCATTGTTCATTGTTTTTTATAGACTGCTAATTTCTAAGCTCCTAAATTACATTATTTTCTGCAATTTAGCAAGAAGAGATTCTTTTACCAATTGTTGCAGAATTGGTAAGTTATTCCATTATGTAAACATGTTTGTGGTATCTCTAATCCCCCCCGAATAACGCCCAATTTCCATAACTCCCATATCATATAAAGTTTTTGAACGTCTTTTAACAAACCGTCTAAATAGATATGCTGAAGATAATCATCTGTTCCCTAGTTTGCAATTTTGCTTTCATAAAGGTCTTGGAGCACGTGATGCACTTCTTATGATCTCCAATGCTCTACAGAAATACCTAGATTGTGGTCAGGAAGTTCACTTGATTGGCCTTGACCATGTTAATCATGAGGCCCTGTTTTTCAAACTCAAACAGTCTTTTCTTAACATGTCAAATTCGTAAGTAATTTGCATTTTTACGAAAGATACAAACTTGGAGCTATTTATAGGGATATACTTTCAGCGAAGCTGAAAGACAAAACATAATAATCTTAGCGAGGGATAACAACCCAAACCTCTAGGAGGCAGGAGGGGGGGCGGGGGTAGCTGGCTACCCCGCTCACTCACACACCTAGACAGAGTACCTACTTTGCTTTCTGGCAGGACTTCTTGGGGGACAGGGCTAGCAGGACAATTTGTATAAATAGCTCCAGGTTTGTAATCGTTAAGAAAAATAAAAATTACTTACAAATCTGTCATTTGTTCTAACACTATATACAAACCCTTCGCTATTTATAGGGATGACTTGCCTCTTAGGAAGGAGAAAGTCCTCGCCAACTGGCGTTTGGCATTTGACCCATAATTCTCTCTCCTTCGATTTAGAACGTAGGTAGTAGGACCCCTGCCCTTGCAAAAATAAATGTGCTATGTACAATTAGCAGCCTGCAGAAGTTGTTTGTTTGTGATACTAGCAATGTGGACTGGTCTTAGTAAATAGGATCTCGAGTAGTAGAAATCTGAGAGTACTGAGACGATGCCCGAAGGCCTCCCTCGCAAGGGGTATTGGGGATGCAATAAGTATCATTTCTATACTTGGGATACACAAGCGAAATGAATCTTACCTACAGAGATGTAAGGTCAGCTGTGCTGGGTACCGTGGTGATGAACCCCCCCACCCCCAGGGAAAAGGTGAAAAAGGAGGAGGAAACAAGTCATTCTTTACTCATTCACCTAAGGCTAAACTCGGTAACCGCAGCCCTCAACCTTCTGGTACTTGGGCATCAAGGAGCTCAAGGTGTTTTTCACCACTTGTTGCACAGCCACCACAGGACCAATGGAAAACGTATCCATGTTCCTGTGGGTTAAGTATTGCAGGTAGTGGGAGGCGAAGGTCATCTGACGCTTCCACGCACCTGCACCACAGAGTGGTTTTCTTGAACATCAGAAACATGAGCTCTGGGTCGCTTTTGTGGAGGAAATTCAGGATTAAACTCAAAGTCGATGACCTTGAAGATCCAAGAAGAAATTGTTTTTCTTGTGACCCTACTCTTGACCTTCCCCGTGCTGATACACAGGGGTGAGCTGCTGCTATTCTTTCAAGGTAATACCACAGAATCCTTACCGACAAAATACCAGTTGGTCTGGATCTTCTGTTACAGAACAGAGACTCTCTATCTGGAATGGACCAAATCTAGGCCAAATGCTTCTCTCATATTCTATTTACAGTACTTGTACTGTGAGTTGAATCGCACAACGTTAACCGGAGTTTCCTTCATGTTGCTGATGCACGATATTTTAGCTTTAAGCTCTATGGAGCTCGATTACAGTTTAAAGCTCAGGAAATTATTTATTACGGCTCCGTCAGTGAGTATTCAATAGAAACTTTGTTGAGAGAGAGAGAGAGAGAGAGAGAGAGAGAGAGAGAGAGAGAGAGAGAGAGAGAGAGAGAGAGACGTATTCACATGATAACTAATAATAATAGCTTTAAACGAAATGTATGAAAACATATACAATTACATGTAATTAAATAAACATGACATTAATAGGAAAAAATATTTTACGATTAGTTATTTATTTATCGAAATGAGAAAAATAAATCGCTAATGTGTTTGATATACAGTACGTAGTAACATTGTGAGTCCATATATACTAGAAAGTTCTGTTCATTGTTTTTTTTTTAACTTGAGTCTGTACTTATTGATATAAAATTAATTGTAAATAAATAACCATAAGACTAAAAGGAAAAATGAGTTACAATCTTTTATTTAATTACCAAAATGAAAAAAAAAATAAATTGCTAATGTCTTTGATATGCATACGTAGTAGCATTGTGCGTTCATACATACCAGAAAGTACTGTTCGTTGTTTTTTTAACTTTAATATATACTTATTGAAATAAAATTAATTGTAAATAAATAACCACTAGGCTAAATGGATGATATGTTACAATCTGTGTATTTATTTACCGAAATGAAAGAAAAGTAAATCGCTAATGCGTTTGATATGCATAAGTAGTAGCATTTTGCGTTCGTACATACCTCACAGTAAGGTTCATTATGATTTTTAACTTAATTATGTACTTAATGATATAAAATAAATTTTAAATAAATAAGCATTATACTAAAAGGAAAAATATGTTAAGATCTGTTATCTATTTACCGAAATAAAAGAAAAATAAATCTCTCATGTGTTTGATGTGCATATGTCGTAGCATTGTGCGTTCGTACATACAGTAATACCTCGACATACGAGTGTCCCACATACAAGAAATCTGAGATATGAGGAAAGTTGAGAGCAAATATTTGCCCCGAGTATGAGACAAATTTGAGATACAAGGATATGAAACGGTTCCTTATGCAGACGCTAGGTGGCCGAGTTTGCGAGAGGCTGCTCACAAGGACAGCATCGTTCGCTCTTTCCCGTTGGATCTCCGTCGCTTAAAGTTATCTCCGAGCATCGGCCGTAGTGTTTAAATTTTTTAACGTGCTTTTTGCGTTAATCAGTACAGAATTAAGTGAATAAGCAATGGGTCCAAAGAAAGCAAGTGCAAACAAGGGTAGTGAAAAGAAAAAGCGTATGATGACAATCGAGATAAAGCATGTAATCGAAAAACATGCGAGTGGTGTACAAGTGACTGAGCTGGCTCGCCAATAAGAGAGGAGTACATCAACAATATGTACCATCCTCAAGCATAACGATGCTATAGAGAAGGAAATCAGAGACATGTTATTGAAGTGGCAGGAGTTTTCTGATTTTATGGAAAAGAGGCACCCGGACAAGTTGGCGTGTGGTCGTGCGTTAGCCTTTTGTGATGACACTTGTGTACGTCTTTTTCGTAACATTTTGAAGGGGATACAAAAGCAAACATCCCTAGATAGGTTCCTTTTAAAAAGGCCGGCAAAAAGTGAAGGTGAAAGCGAGTCAAAAAGCGAGGCAAAAAGAGCCAAGCTGGAAGAAGAAAAGTAAAAAGTGAAAACAAAATTAGAGTTAAGTTTTGTGTAGCATAAGATTAACATTTATTTTTAAGTGTGTGTTCAGTTAGCTAATTTCATTTAAGTTAAATTTAAAGTTTTGTTACGTAGTGTTACAAAAGTGTAGCGTACCGAACGTGTTGCCGTCAAGTCTCTCTCCTCTCCTTTCCCTCTCCCTCCTCCGCACACACCACCGTTAGCCACTACCGTCTGTCTCAAAGGTAAGAACTCCATAATAATGTCACATTTTATTGCAGATAATAACCAGTACATGGGTATCTGTTATTTTGTGAGCATAGGTTGTGAATTTGAACGATTAAAAACATGTTTTTCCACTGTAATATGCTGTTTTTAGGTGTTTTTTCAGAGGGTGGGAGCGGATTAATTTTTTCAAAGTTATTTTATATGGGAAAAATTGATCAGAGATACAAGCCAATTGACATACAAGCTTGGGTCCCGGAACACATTAAGCTCGTATCTAAAGGTATTACTGTACGTACACACACGAGAGAGAGAGAGAGAGAGAGAGAGAGAGAGAGAGAGAGAGTGTGTGTGTGTGTGTGTGTGTGTGTGTGTGTACGGCTACGCAATGTTTTATCATGATAAATAGTCTTTCTCTATGTACAGTATACTTTATCCAGCAGTACATTATGGTGCTATTTCAAATATTTTGGTAGTGTACACTACGATATCCGAGATGGATCACATCAATTCCGATGCAATCCATTTATGATGTCCTATGTACAACATAATTTACTGTAAGCTATTTTATTGTTTGCAGGCTATTTTATCGTTTGCCTAACCTAATAGTAATAAACCTGAAATTTAAAACAAAAGCACTTAAATGTTTTATTAAAGTACAATTAACTATCTAAATAATCATAATTCCCTAGAATGCAATAATGCTTCCAAAACAAAATCGAATATATATATGAGAGAGAGAGAGAGAGAGAGAGAGAGAGAGAGAGAGAGAGAGAGAGAGAGAGAGAGAGAGAGAGAGACCAACTGAACTTGAAAGCTTATTAGATTGGTTCTTAAACAGAACGCTGATGATGAACAGGAACGGGCACAGAAAGTGCATCATTTGATTGTTCTTACCAATTGGCAATATACACCATTTGCCGCAGAGCTTTGGCAGAGCTATATACTGTAAGACTGCATAGCCTCTACTACCTTTCGTCACGCACATATATACACATTTATTGGTGATTTGGATGGGGGTGCGATATATAATAGCTTTGTTATTTTTTATATTAAATGTGATTTTTCTATTTAGTTGTAATAACTATAGTGTTAAAATTTATGTTTTGTTTAAAAGTCCTTTCTGTCCAAGAGTCTAGTTTGTAAAAACCTAAGGGAATAGTTTGTATTATAGAAATATTTGTCTGTCAAGAGTGATTAAGGGTGAGGGGTTTGTTTGGTCACAATCCACCACAATACTCCTATTAAAGGACAAGGGTTTGTATCCGTGTAGGAACAAAAATAATCTATATAAAAATCTATGAAAACCAACATTTCAATTCTTTATATTAAATTTATACTTCTAAAACAGGTCTAAATGAACTATATATTATAAATAGGCTTATATTAACTCACATTCAAAGTTCAAAACCTCTATTAAAAATGGTTTAATAGCCATTTCTTCGATTCCTAGAACTTATGAAAACTTTTATACACTGACTTTTCATCATTTATGGAGTTCAATTTCTTTTTTTCATAATAAAGTACTGTACTAATAAAATATCCAGCATTTAACGACTAAATTTCAAATCCTATTTCAATTCCCGATTCAGTAATAATGTTGTTTGGCTTTTAAACAATCAAAACTATATTCCCAATTTTATTTAAATAAAATTTGGGAAATCAATCTTTTAACTATTGATCACAAACTATGGTAGCCTTTACTCAAACATTTCCATTAGAGCAACCAAAAGTCAATTAATTTTCTTCACATCAGTTACCACTCCCTAGATTTTCTGATATCATACAGGACAATTCTTAGATTTCCTAATTTTATGGAAAAACCAATAATTTCATGGAACTAACACTATATGTGATTATTAATGAACATAATTTCAAATGGAATTAATTTCTTCATCACCAAGGATCTCTTTTACTCCATAACTTGGGAGCACTGGTCTTGATGGGCTATCCTCCGTCCATCTGACCTACTGAAAAAAAAAAAAACCCTCAACCTAGAAGGTGTGAAGGGAAATACCTAATCTTTTTAAATCCAAAGACCTAAATCCTCGAATAAGAATCAAGAAATGTGACAGTCCAAGCACATCACAGTACCGTATACTAAGGATAATATCAATCAAGTTATTCAAACCTTCGTCACACTTACAAGACGACAAAAACACAGATTTACAACTAAAATACAAGAAAGGATTCGGATAACATCTTTTGCAGTTATTCAATAGTGGCCAAGTAAAGTTTTGAAATCTAGTGTAAGATACTCACAAGTTCTAACCATGGAATGATACAGTCACTGTGATAGCAATGTTCACAATGCAACTGGCGTACACCCTCATCTTCTTTGAAGTCCTCCATACATACCGAACATTGTAGTCCTTGTTCTAGAATTGGAAAGTAATAAAAAATATTAAAAGCTTACCATGGCACTAACGTAATTATATAAAATTAGTAATCTGTATGAGGTAATTATCTGGCAGAGATTCTGGGACTAATCAGAAAACAAAAATTCTAACGATTACAATACAGTACATGGAAACAGCTAACTAAATTCTTAAGTTGTAGTTACAGCCCATGTATTAGCAACCCCAATCCTTATACTCCCAGCACACTGCCTCCTCCTCTTCCTCTTTTAGCAGTTCTTAAGTTGTGATTGCTTTTATCCAAAGAGGAATGAAAACCAGTAAACATCAAAACAATTTCCAACCCTTGTCAATATCAATTCAAGCAAAAGGCTCACCCTAAGTTAAAGATAGGAAAACCTCTAGATAAGGTATACAAAGGTTTTTACTTACTATTTAGACAATTTTTTTTATAATGTGTATCCCATGAAAAGTGATTTTCCTATGCCTTGTGAGTCTAAAATTCACCCATTTACTTGCGGTACAGGTAGTAGTGGGTCCCTCCTAGTGTACCTAGCACAGTATGTTTTGGATATTACTACAGGTATAGGTTCTTTACAATTTTCATTCATCTCTAATCTGGTTCTTTTGGTAGCTTATTACACTCCTTTTAACACTTCCATTTTGTTCTGCTCTAATTTCCCTTGTAAAAAAAAAAACTTCATACAGATAATGATCTGTACTTAAACCCTGTAAAATACTAGAAATGTTGTTCAGCAGAACAAATACCTAAATTGCAACACGGACAAACCCCATTTATATTACATACATCTTCGTGAAGGAAGTAAACCCAATCCCAACCAGGAGATATCATCTGCAATCTAATTTTTTTGTTCTTTCCTGTTTCCAACCATTGTTTGCAGTGTTTCTTTGGTGACCTAAAGTGTTATGACCAATAATTTAATAAGAATTCCCTGCAGTATGTTGCACAGAGTAGTACTGTATAAATTACTTTTAAGCCAGTCTTTTTCTTATAAATAATAAAAACCTTTCTTTTTTCCCAACATCTTACAACATCTCTTGACTGTATCTCCAATGAATTATCACTTAATTTTTCTGGCAACTTTTCTTTTTCAATTAATAATTACCTAATACCCTGTACATGCAGTTAACGCATCATAGTAATACCTTGAGACACGAATTTGATTTGTTCCATGACCGCCGACGTATCTAAGAAAAAAAAATTGTATCTCAAAATAATTATTCCCATTTGAATTAAAAGAAACAGAATTAATCCATTCCAAGGGTAAGAAATTCACCCAAAACAAGCTACATGATTGTCGATTTTCTTTCAACACCTTATGAGCTTTAAAGGCCCTGGGATTCTCGGAGTGGTACATCAACAACAGCTTCACCTCACAATCACCGGTAGCGTTAGCGCAAAGGGCGAGAGTAAGCCTTATCCTTCATGGGCTTATGTCCAGGAAACTTCTTTTCCTCAGCGGTGATATAGATCCTCCTTGGCATTTACCCCCTCCCCCCAAAAAAAAAGCGGTGTCTCATCATAATTAAATACCTGTTGAGGTATGTAGACTTCCTTGGCAACAATAGAATTAAATGTTGAATAAATTCTTCAGCAGCCTTCACATCTGCACTTGCAACTTCGCCATGCCTAATGAGTAAGGGAATACCAGTTTGTTTTTTGAAATTTTCAAACCAGCCACGGCTGGCTCTAAACTCATCTCCAGTGCCTTGCAATGACTCTCCTCCCTCCTCAGCTGCATCCTGTTTAAGGTCATTGAAGATGGCAATAGCCTTTTTAGATATTTTAGTTTCTGTAACCGAGTCACCAGCCAGTTCCTTTCCTTTTCTTTTATCCATATCAAAGGTAGGCGCTCCCTCTTATCAAAGGTAGGCGCTCCCTCTCATTATGCAAATCCGAACGCAACTTTGACATCATAGTTTCGCCTTTAGAAAGCTGCACCTTCTTTATTGCGTCCTTTTCTTTGAGAATGATGGATATGGTGGACGCATTGCGGCCAAATCACAGATTCTCACACCTCGTTCATGCTTTCCTATTATCTCACGCTCTATTTCTACCGACGTCCTTTTCTAGGTTTTTTTTTCTTATCCCCATCCTTATCCTTAGATATAGGAGCCATGGTTCACAGAATAAATGTTAATAAATGTTAATAAAATAAAGGAAAACACATGAGAATCGTAAACACACAACACAACGTTTTCTGAACAACGACAAAGAACACACTGGAAGAGAAGTTCAGGTAACCTTTGGTGCTAAGTAAGCGTTCGGATCGACTTGGGTAATAGAACGAACACTCTGCCACCTACGGATTGCGTCGCGCAATTTTTTAAACCGTATCTCAAAAAAATTGTCTTACCTTAGGGTGTAAGTAATGATACAATGTATCGTCGTATTTCAAAAAAAATAGTATCGCAGTGCATTTGTATCTCATGCTATTACTGTACAGTATACTGGAGTATTAGAATATCGAAAAAGTAAAAAACTTGATCAGTTCATAACCCTTCAGTATTTACTTGCCCACACAAAAACATTGGTGAGTGCATTTAGCCATGACTAGTAAACAGTAGCATTAACAATTATTGCCTTCATAGTTACTGATAAGATAACATTAATTATGAAATACCGTGATAAAGGGCAGTCCTAAGCCTAACTTTAGATCAAATGGCATGAAAGGTAATAAACTTTCTTGACATGCAAATCTTATACTTTGTCTTTCTTCTATACAGTATTAAAACTTTGAGCACAATACTTTAATGATAATTTCCTTATGAACACAATTAAGGCATGTTAACACATGCACCTTTGTCTGGGATCTATGATATGTTCTGATTTTTTCTCTTATGTACAGGATTAAAAATTTCATTAACTAACAAGAAAAAAAGAACTAACTTAGTGTTCTTTATGCTTTGATTATCCTCAATCCTATGTTTAGTAAACACTTAAATTACACAACTCAAGTAAAAACCTTCTTATTGCTTTGTAGATCAGCAGGTCTTGTTTAAATCCCAACTTTTAAAAATGACAAAATTTTTATTTTTCGAAACTATAAAAAATCTTGCGAGTCCTTTAATAGGAATATACTTTAAGCTTGGCTAGAGCTTCAACTGTTGAAATTTGCAACAAGCTGTTGGTAGTTTCTGACCACCCCCGGGCCAGTAGATTTCAGTAGCCAACCTACTTCTCTTGTTCTACAAATATTTTATTTTGATTGTTTATTACTTCTCTTGTAGCTTATTTATTTCCTTATTTCCTTTCCTCAGTGAGCTATTTTTCCCTCTTGGAGCCCTTGAGCTTATAGCATCCTGCTTTTGCACTAAGGTTGTAGCTTAGCTATCAATAATAATAATAATAAATTTGGGTAGTAGACCCTCTTTCTGACAATGGCTGCCTCAGTTGCATTGATCTTGTACTGTCTTCTCATTGGCTCTTATTATATTCTTTTCAGAATTATTAGGCAAAAGTCATCCTTCATGGTGAGTAGTCAAATTCAGGAGTAACTGGCAAATCAAGGTTTTACAGTAAAATTTACAAGTCGGGTAAAATTTACAAGTCAGGTAAAAGAATACAGCAAACAAGCTACGTGTTTCTGGAGTGTCGTCTCCCTTCCTCAGGCGGGAGTAGAGTGGTGGAAACGATGCTGGCTACGTCGTTACATATGGCAATCTGGCTTAGGCGGAGAGGCGGTGGATTAACAATGGCAGCCTCAGATGTTGTGGGCAGAGTGAATGGTGACGTGGATAGGGTGACAAATTCTCATTGGCTAAGCCGCTAGCTAGGAGCAACTGTAGTTCAGTCAGCCTGCCTTCCTGCCTTCCCACTCATTCATGGGCAATGAGTCACCATCTTGTCCTCTGACAGCTGACCTTTTGATTGGTGGGAGAAATCACTGAGAGGGTATCCAGTGTAGGTAGGATGTCCGGTCGCTGATCAGAGGTGTCTTGGTCGGAGGTATCACAATCGGTAGTTGTCTTGGTTAGAGATATCATGGCTGGTGGGGTTACTCCTCAGTACGTTGTTCCTGCGACATGAGGGGACATATCCTGGGTAGTATCAGGTGCCGGTTTTTCTTGCAGTATGGCTTTGAGCTTCTAAATGGCATTCCCATAGGTGCGCACCCTTACGAGACAGTGAGGTGGTGGATGATTGTGAGCAGGTGAGATGGCATGCGATCACAAGCAGGTGAGATGATGTGTGATCGCGAGCAGGTGAAATAGCGCACGAACGTGAGCAGGAGTGAGATGGTGCGCAACTGCGAGCAAGTGAGATGATGTGCAACTGTAATCAGAAGAGGGTGCGCAACTGTGAGCAGGCGAGATGGCGTGCAACTGTGAGCAGGCGAGATGGTGCGCAACTGCGAGGAGGCGAGATGGCGCACAACTGTGAGGAGGCGAGATGGCGCGCAACTGCAATCAGGAGAGATGGCGCGCAACTGCAATCAGGAGAGATGGCGCGCAACTGCAATCAGGAGAGATGGCGCGCAACTGCAATCAGGAGAGATGGCGCGCAACTGCAATCAGGAGAGATGGCGCGCAACTGCAATCAGGAGACATGGCGCGCAACTGCAATCAGGAGAGATGGCGCACAAATGCAATCAGGAGAGATGCTGCGTAACTGCAATCAGGAGAGATGGTGAGCAACTGCAATCAGGAGAGATGGTGAGCAACTGCAATCAGGAAAGATGCGAGCAGGCGATTGGGAACATAACTTTAACCAAATGAAAAGGTGCGCGATAGCGCACATATAAGGTGACACTTCCATAGATGTATGCGATTTGCGCACAGGAGCGGTGGCGTTCCTGTAGGAGCACGCGATCGTCAACAGGCGAGATGGTGCTCCTGTAGGAGTGAGTGATCTCTTATAACAGATGAGGTGGCACACTCTTGGGAGCACGCGAACACATAGTAGCATCCTAATGCATAGTAGCACTCTAATGGGTGTGTAATCTTACAGTAACTTTTTCATTTCCAGAAAAGGATTGGGAAACACTCTCATGGGAAGAGAAATGGTAAAGACATTTAGATGAAACTCATAGTGATCAGTCTTGAAGGAGTAATGGTCCAAAATGAGGAAAAGAAAGCCGTCGCCCTTTCCTATTCTGAATGCCAGTGTGCTCTAACTCCAACAAACACGTAGATCTCATCTTGGTGCAAAAGACAAAGGTGCAGCAGTAATAAAGGAATAACTTCTAGTTCTCCTTCGATCGACAGTGTGCAAGAACGTTTCTTTCCTTCTTAAGTTACGACGCCATCACCTTCACGACTACACACTAGCAAGGAATGAACAAGAACAAATTTGTATGTTGGCAGGTTACACAGAAACTGTCAGTTGGCTACAATTTTTGGGAATAATGCAAAACCTTTAGTCCTTGCACAAAACGAACTGTTGACCATAAACCAGAAAAAGAAAAACTTAAAACAGCCAATTGACGGTGCATGGAGTACGTCTATTTTCGTCTATTTTAATAGCCAAAGTTCGAACCAAGTACATTCCTACTAAAGGACGAGGCTTTGTAGTATTCGTGTAGAAACAAATATCAATTGAGAGAGAGAGTTACAAGGATTTTGGATGTTTCAAAAAGTTTACTGTCTATCTGCAGAGACTCCATTTGCTCTTTGAAAGAGATTTAGTTTAGCTAATTGTTCTACCTATGGAGATCTAGCCCACATATGTATTGAGAATTCATTCAGCTATTTTTACATGAAATACTTTTAAAAGTTAATAGAAATGTGTTTAACATCTTAATTAGTATCAAATTTCCTTTCATACTAATAGCAGTAAGAATTTTTTATACTTTTGTTGGCTCATAGGCTTTCAGTAGCAGGATCAGCTGATATAAATGTTGGTCGTAAAAAAAATCTAATAATCTTTATTAGAATTTTAATATAAAAAAAGCTGTAAGAATTCACGATACATGTAGAGCTGCTCACTAGAGGTAGAGAGTTCAGCAGATGGTGTGTGAGAGTTAGAACATCATAAAATTGATCTCATTCATTTCGTGGGGACTTTATTTGTGGCTAGAGCAAATCCTGCACCACACGACAAAAGCCACTTACAAAATAATATCTTGAGGCAATAAGAACTATGATTTGTAAAGACTTACCAGCCTGATCTTTGGTGATGTTAACAGTTGGTATTTGTGATATTTGATCTCGAGATAAAGGAGGAGGACCAGTCCCATCCAACTGATTCATCAACTGAGTTATGATAGCATCCAGTCCTCCCCTGCCCCATGCATAGTCGCCAGGGTTTGAGGCTAGATTAGATGCTACTAAAACTGGGAAACCTGGGAGATCGATGCCTATGGGAGCCCCAGCAAATTCTGGACCTCCTACACTAGCCTCAATTACTCCTGTAGTCATCTGCATGATAAGGTCATGTATTAAAGGTGCGAGAGCATGTCTCTCTCCTCCACTCACTCTGCAAGAGAAAAATATAAGGTGAATCATTTGACAGTTTACAGATGTTAAAATGTTTCCTATCATTGAAGGACTCCTATTCCATGTTGCCATTCATACAGGGATTAAGGAAACTCTTGCCTGTGCTCTACTTTTAATTCTTTTACAAGTTGAAGACTCTCAAATTAAGTAATCCTGTTAAACCCCCTAAATTTTTTATTGGTGTTACTAATGTGAAAAAGCATGGCTTTCCAAAACAAGCTTAGTCACTGATGAACAGTAGCACAAAAATGACAAACCTACTTTTAAAATCAAGGAGTTATTCTGATCAGGATACACAAAAAAAATGCAAAGAGCAAGAATTCAATACTCTGAAAGTGATGGTGGATTACAAGTCTAACACATGAGGCTGAGACATTGGAGACTACCTCGCATCTACATCAAATTCTCAATCAACAGACAGGCAATATCTCATTATCTAGATTATAGAGTACAGTATAGATTTTGTAAAAGGCTTTCAACAACTATGGATACTCTAATACTGTACAGCATTTACCCTCTGGTAGGGGAAAGATGTTGCAAAAAATCCACATCACTTTCTTGTACAACAGAACAGCGGCTTCCGATAAGCTAGCATACCTCTACCATTTTCCCCCTTTACTAGTGTCACTTACAAATACTGCATCACTGGTTGCACAATTTTGATATTTCCCAATTGATATGTGACTCTTCAAAAGAAAATCTATCAACTAACAGGTAATGATATCACATACAAATGAAAAATATGCACAATCCTACCTCCTTCGTCCGTGCCTAGGGTTAAGATGCCTTAAACGCTGACTCCTCCTGGTTCCTGGGCCTGAAGCTGACCCTGATGGAGATGATGAGGCCCCTTGTCCACCAGAAGTGACATCTTGCAGCATGTCCCACGTGTCAAATTGCTCTAAGTCCATATCACTTGATGTATCACTATCAGAATTTTCGGCACGTCCATCCAACTCTTCAATAAATCCACTATTACATCGGGGACATACATAGTCCTATCAATAAAAAAAAATAATAAAATCAATGTCAGAGTTAAAACAGGAACATATTCTGTGAAATGTACCGTACAAAAAATTATGAAAGGCGAGGAAAAGTCTTTCTAACCAATGACAAGATGAGAAAACATTTGTAAAGTACAGTAAACAGATGAATATGAAATAAAAGCTTGATAAGACCTCAATTAGTTCATATAGTATTTACATAAGGATTGTACATTCATGAATTTGGGCAATATAATAAGGTGCTGGGGACAATGAGACCATTCACTCACCATGTGCAACTGGGGATAAAAGGTAGAAGAGGTTGGACAACAATAAGGAATACAGCTGCATTAGCTAAGGTATCACTTGTAAGTGGTCACTTTTCAGCAGGTCTACTAGCATCATTCAAACTCACCGTACAAGTAGTCTATATCTACGTTACTACTACGTACGGTATTTCTTATATGGCAGTGTACAATAGTTAATATAAAAAACACTAATACACAATGAATACAGTAACTCAATAAAAATATGACAAATTTAGAAGTACCGTATTTCCCGTGTCATAAGACGCACCTTTTTTCACGAAAAGTGCCCTCCAAAATCACCCTGCGTCTTAACACTTAAGAAAAAATTGTATAAGGGAGTTTGACACCCTTCAAACACCCAACTATTGACATACAAGCACTCAAACTCACGAGATAGAATATAATCCTACAATTATCATTAATATGTAATAAATTCATTTATTTTTATATTGCACATCCTTCAATGAAGTACAGTAGCAATTTTTTCTTTTTTTTTTGTAATCAGTTGATGACTTGCTAAACCTCTTCTACAAGAAAACATGCCAACCAAGTCTCATAGCAGACGACGCTATGACAGAGTTGTTTATGATGTATATATCTATAGTCTGATATTTTGTTGACATTTTGTAATAAAGCAATATATTGATAATGACTTTGTTGCCTGAGTTACGAAATAATACACTGACAGTTGGAAAAAATTCCTGTTTGTTGAGTGCAGTATTACCAAGTTAGCAGAAAAGTAACTAGACCTAGAAACACATAAACAGTAACAAAATTATTCCACCTAAAAGAGTGTCTAGATTTCTTAAATCAATAATTACATTTTGTGTGAAAATTTATGGGCTGTACGAGGAATTTTGGAATTAGTGCTAGAATTGTAAATCTTTAACAAAATTTTATGCACATTTGGCAACACTGCTTTAATGTAAACAACACTTGAAACACCAAACACTCTGACTAAACGTGTTGTTGTGGTGGAAACTATGACAACTTTAGAGGTTTCTTATATGAATATGTAATAAAATTGGGATAATCGGCCTATAGCTAATTAATATTAACTTAAAAATTTCATAATTCACCCAAAATAAGAAAAGTTACGTTGCAAGACAGTTATCACTCTAGAATCTGACTAGGGATTTGTACTAAGAAGTTTTTAAAATCCTAATTTTTTTTTTCTAGTAGAACTGCCTTGCTAATTTAAGGGTGCGTCTTACCACTTGTAGCGTCTTATGACACGGGATAGACGGTAGATATCCTGTTTTCAAGATGAATAAATTATAATACTGAGTGAATTTTACCTGGTGAAAGTTTTTTTACAGTAATAAATAGTTTGTTTTCTTTCTCCTCTTTATTTTTATTTATTTATTTTTTTTGAGGTGGGGACGGTTTCAGGATTTTGGGATATTGGGCTCGCCTAGCCTTGGACACTGCTGAGTTGAATTTGTCGTTGGCGAGTACAATCGTAGGGCTACTCGCTATTCATGGCGAGCGCAATAATAAAATATAAAAAGATAAATAAAACTAATAATACTGTAATAGTAAAATAAATACATCATATCTGCGTCCTGAATTTAACGTCGTAAATTTTTGGGCAGCATGTAAAACTATCGTAGAATTAGAAAAATGAAGCGAAAGAATATGCAATACTATTGCAGACTCGCCCTTCAAGAAATTGTTAATTTTCCAGTCAGTGCTTTTATTCCATCCAGTACTTTTATAAAATTTCGAGTTTTTTTTCCGGGCATTACTTTTATTAAATTTAGAGATTTTTTCCACTCGGTACTTTTATTCCATCAGTACTTTTATTAAATATTGAGATTTTTTCCACCCAGTACTTTTGTTCCATCAGTACTTTTATTGAATATTGAGATTTTTTCCACCCAGTACTTTTATTCGATACTTTAGAGTACCATCCAGTCGCCTTTTCTCACTGCTGCCAGCACAGTCTTCTGAGTCTCCATAGTAAATTTCGAGTTCTGGACGTAGCGGTTGAGGGCGCTTACATCCAGAACCGGTCTCCATTCCCCTGAATTCTTGGGAACTAGGAATAAGCGGTTGTAAAACCCTGGAAACTCCAAATCCTGCACCCTTTCTATCGCCCTCTTCTCGAGTAAAAGCGACACTTGTAGATGCATGGCTTGCCTCTTCGTTCCTCTCCTGTACTTGGGCGAGAGATCCACCGGATCTGCGACTAAAGGAGGCTTTAATACAAACGGAATTTTGTAACCTTCCTTTAGAAGACGTAACGACCAAGGATCCGCTCCCTTCTTCTCCCAGGCCTGCCAGAAGCTGTTCAGCCTGGCTCCTACTGTTTGAAGGGGAGAGCCATCAGACCCTGCCCTGGCTGGACTTGGCTCCTCTTTTCCTTTGCTTCCTTGCTTCTGGCTTGAAAGTACTTCTCCCTGTACTTTTACCTCGAAAGGGCTGAGCAGAATGAGAATACGACGTCCCTTCTTTAGTTCTACGAGAAGAGAAGGACGTAGACAAAACCTTACTGGCTGTTTTAGTAACCAAATCCTGAGTAGCCTTCTGAGTCAAGTTTGCAGCCACTTCCTTAACTAAATCCTGCGGAAATAGAGCCGAAGACATGGGCGCAAAAAGCAACTCCGATCTCTGACATGGAGTGACACCCGCAGAGAGGAAAGAACATAAAAGTAGCTCTTTTCTTTATAACTCCTGCAGTAAACAAAGCAGCAAGCTCATTAGAACCATCCCTGACTGCTCTGTCCATACATGACATAAGCTGGATAGGACTACTTGTGTCCATGTCCTTCATCTCGGTCACTCTTCTGCTTAAGGCTCCCAGTGACCAGTCCAGTAAATGAAATACCTCAAATGCTCTAAACAATCCTTTCAAGAGGTGATCAAATTCAGACATAAACCACAACACTTTAGTCCTCCTCATGGCCATGCGACGAGGAGCATCCATGAGGTTTGAGAAGTCTCCCTGCGCAGACGCCGGAGCTCCCAAACCTAAGACCTCTCCCGTCTCATACCAAACGTTCGATTTAGAGGCTAACTTAGCTGGTGGAAAAGCGAAGCATGTCTTGCCCAAAGCTTTTCTTGTTTCCATCCATGTTCCCATTAATTTTAATGCTCTCTTAGAAGAGCGGGAAAGCACCATTCTAGTATAAATAGAAGTCTTCACTGTCCTACCTAAGGTAAACTCAGAAGGGGGAGATCGAGGAGTAACCGCTGAATCATTGTCTGGAAATAACTCAGAGAAGACTAACATTAACTTTTTGAAATCCACCGAATGTTGAGGTGGTTTCTCCTCCTCATCTTCCGAGATATCCTCCAACTGTTCCTCATGAGAGAGAGCCTCATCCTGATCTTCTAATACAGAGGTTGCGGCTACGTTTTGTCCTAAACGTTGACCCTCCTGTGTGGGCTCAACAGTGTCGACATGGGCGCGCTTGCGTTGTTCCATATTAGTTTCCAACTGACAGTCACTCGACTTGCGTTTACTGTCACTATTGATTCTATAATGGGGCGAGTCTGGCTGGCGCCGCCTCCTGCCGCGCCACATTCACGCGATAATCGCACTGCCGCTCCGAGGAGTCCTGGCGCGCTGCGCTCATGCGCTGGTGCTCTGTCCATTCATGGCTCGATTGTTGTAGGTCGTCACGCTGGCGCTTAGAGCCTACCTGGCGTTGTTGGCCTTCATCAATTAACTCCTGAGGCTCGCCGCGCTGCCGCTTCGGCTCCGCTTGCGCATTGCGCCTGCTTCCATCTTGCCGCTTCGCAGCTAGCTTCGCCACTTGGCGAACGTTAACACGCTTGACTTGAATATCAGCTGAATACTCCTTTGATATTTGTTGAGAAACAGCGCTCTGCCGAAACAAATCTACTCCAACCTTCCGCTGAACAGTGGACTTGGGAGACCGCCTGTGCAATATCACATCAGTCCCAGAGACAACAGGCCGCCAGTGCGACAACGGGTCTACCACAGAAGACTGAAGCCCAGCCTCACTGCCAACGACCGGTCGATAAGACTGCATCATCGACGAGAGTTGTTGTTTCATGTTTAACAACATATTCCACTTTGGATCGTTCTGAGGAGATAATTGTACAGCCTTTTCTATAGCGAATTCGTCTTCTTCATCGCTCTCCACATCTTTATTCCTTTCGGGAGACGAATCCCAGTCCGAAGGAAGAGGAGGAGCATGAATCGTTACACACGAACCAGAAATTAACTCCGCATCCGAATCCATTACTCTATCCACCTCAGAAACCACCTTCGAGCGCTTCGCAGACGAACACTCGTCAAGGGACCGAAAACGTTCAGGTGTTTCCCAATGACTACAACCCGGCTGTTGCGGGGAGGAAACGTGCGGCTGTTCCACTGACTGAACTTTCCTCTTAATCGGTCTAGATTCCTTACGCCACCTATCATCAGGTGACTCCTCATCTGAAGAGGGAGACAAAGCACTAACCTCACTTTTTCTATGGTGAGGGTGAGCGCCCTGAGCTACGCCATCAGGATCACTCGAGGGAACGTCTACGCGACTGATGGAGCCTCTCATTCCCTTTCGCCCTTCGACATAACTTCTCCCCTTCCGGGAGCTTGACAGCGGTCTTAGGCTAGGCGAACGACAGGATCGCGCAGACACGCCCTCCATTACACTAAACACATTTGTCGGACTTTTAACACTTGAACGATCACTAGTCCGACCACTTTTAAGAAAATTAATTTCTGACATTTGTTTTTTGTCCGCTGCTAAAGATTCAACCCTCACACCGAGAGCTTGAATTGCGGATAACATATCCCTCATCGTAGGCTCTTTCGGCTCTTGATCTACCACTACGGGGGAGGTAAAAGGATTAATTACATCAGACCTAGATAAATCCACAGAACGGGAAGAACTACGTCTAATCCTTTCTTTCCTAATTCTATCTTTCTCTAATTTCTGAGTATAACGCTCGTAAGCTACCCACCGACTTTCCGTTAACGAAGAACATTCTTCACATCGATCCCCATAAGCACACGATTTTCCTCTACATTTAACACAAATCGTGTGCGGATCCACAGAACCTTTAGGAAGTAGAGTCTGACAACCTTTACTACACCTCCTATATAAAGGGGAGGGGTCATATTGAAAAGTGACAGAGAAAATTAAACAATAACAAAAGGTCAAAATAACTAAATAACCTCCCAATAATAAAGATTTTAAGAATATTTGAAAAGGAAAAACTCCAAAGCAAAAGCCAAAACAAAAAGACAGAGTACATCACCAAATAAACCGTCCAATTGAATGTAAATAAGCGAGTGAATTTTCAACGTTCCGACCAGCACGACCGGCAGGAAAAATCTGATGAAGTGGGGGTGGTTCTACCTGTAGTCCACCAGGGCACTAGTGTACAACTGACATACCTGCGTTAGCCGCGAGTTTTGAATTGGTTCTACCGAGGTGTCAGGAACGCTAGCCATTCTTATATAACCAGCGGGTAAGTTTTATGTTTAAAAAACCCTATTAAATAGCGTGGTTTGTATTCCAGTTACGGTACAAATTTCTTATGGAAGGAGGTGAGAAAGATGGAGGTCTCTCTCTTTTCTGATTAATAGGTTGTGAGCTACCAGGTTTTTGTACCTTCCCAATACAGGTGCACCTGATAACTTGGTTTCAAGTGGAATCTCCATTAAATCAAGAAGCATATGGCCTGTGAGAGGTTAGTACTATCCTTTGTAATGGGGGATGAAAGTTGGATAGTGGTGGGCAATGTCTTTTTGTTGATACGCAATAGTAAATCTTTAGGAGGAAATGTTCTTGTCTTATCACGCAGCACTTTATCATTAGATGGGGAATTTCTTTTTCGAGAACTACCTACAGTAGTGAGAGAGTTAGATGATTCCCGTGGAACGTTTTCTCCTGTTTTTAATGCTTTGCATAGGCAGTAGATTTATTGATTAATCCCTTGGCATGCCCCACGCATACATGTTCAATAACTGATTTATTGAAGGCAGCTTCTAATTTATAAAACTGGCAGCTCCTACGATTAGATTTATGATTAGAGTTGCAGTTCAAGCACCTTGCCTCAAGTGTGCATTCTCCATGGTGAAGATTGGAGCAAGTATTACAAATTTTATCATTCTTGCAAACTTTCGAAGGATGCTCAAATTTAGAGTAATTAAAACATTGCTGTGGCTTCTGCTTAAAAGGTCGAGCTCTAATCCTTTTATTTTCTAGTCTATGTGAAAAGGTACATCAGCATCCTGGAAAGTAAGGATAATCATTGATGTTCCAGGTACATTCTGTACTTTCCACACTGATAGTGGACACATAGCCAATACCCCTTCTTCCGTAAATTCATATAGCTCCCTATTGAAAACCACACCCCTTCCACAGCTAAAGTTTAGATGGAGTTTGATGTCCAATTTTATATCATCATCTTCTGTCTTGAAATTGGACAATATAACAGATTGTGTGTATGACTTGGCATTTATCAAATAACTTTTCTTAGCGAATCGTTCCTACCTTCCTCTAAAGAAATTTGCAGATCTTGAAATAATTTTCTGTACCTCCTGTAGATTGGTTTGGTTTTTTATGGGATGGCATAGCTATTTCTATGTCTTTATCAATCCAGTCTGCTGGTCTGTAGACATCCAGATCTGTAGGTACCCCACCACAAAGGGCACCCTTAATACTCATATTACCTACTTTAATATTCATAATGTTACAGCTTGCATTGAATGCTTCCTCATGATAAATTAAATGATAACCAAGAATCCCATTTATCATCTCGGTTTCATTCTAATTTCTTTTATCAATCCGTAGCATTCAAATATTTTATGTAGCACATCATAATTAGCTTCTAATGGGATTTGGGTAACATGTAGGATTTTCATTTTCCTGTCGCCCAAATTAAAAATTTTTCTAATGTTCAAAGAATTGGCCTTTTTAGTTCCCAAGTCATCAACAGAATTTTCTTTAAATGAATTGCCAGAGTCGTCAACAGTGCCGGGGGAGAGCCAGCATATCCAGGGGAGGGGGGGGGGGGTTGTTTTCAGCAGAATCCATTAGAAAAAATATAAGGGTATGTGATATTTAAAATTGTTTGATTCACCTCCTTGAGAACATTAAGGCATCACATGTTGGAAAGGAAATTTGCACTCTCCACTATTGGCACAATGAGAGTATACTTCCCAGATGGTCCACTCCATACCCTACCCGAAGGATAGCATCAAAACAGATATAGAGGCACAGGTGTAAGCTGAACCCGCCTGTTAGGACCGAGACCAAGAACCTAAGGAATCCTCCTCCCTGTATCTGTAATGATGGGCTTCTAGCCAAAAGCCGAGAGTCCTACCCCAAGCATTGGATCCCCCTGGATTCCGAAGACCCAACACTTGAGAATAGTTCTGCCAAAAAGGTCCAAACCATCTTCAAGTTGGCTGAGATCATCCAATACTCTCAAATATTTGAACGCAAACACCTCCCAACCGTGACACCTACTCCCATCCATCAAAGCAAGCAGCAACCGGATGTAGAAACATCCACGCCAGTGGTAATAACGGATTTAGACACATCCACGCCATATTTTTCATTTATTTGTTGACATTTGCGCCCGTTCGTTATGTACAGACCAGTTTTAGACCTGCGCATAAACCACACCCTCCTGCGCATAAACCACGCCCACCTTTACAGGATTACTTGTTTCCTTATAACCTTTCCCCATTTTCCCCATGTCATTCAAGTATTTTTATCTGCAGCATTCAAGTATTCTACTTGACCTAGTACAGTACAACTGTGTCCTTCCTGTTATGTAATACACACATGTACATATTACATTTTACGCAATAATTACTCGTTTTCTTATAAACCCTCCTAATTTTTACCCACTCCAATCAAGTACAGTATTCTTCTTGACCTGACCCTTCTGATATCGTATGTACCCACAATACCCACATTGACATACATGTACAGTATTTCATTTTAACCTAATCGTTCTTCTAATACCATATGTTTAACCAACACCCACCTGTACATAGGATACTTGAATAACTAGGGTATAAAAAGTAATAAGAGTCTTAACCCCTCTAATAACGTTATTATTTATACGTTGATGCAATACCCACTTGTATATTTCTCTTGCTTCCATGCCCCTTTTAACCATTTTCTCCCTTATTACAAAATTTCAATTTATTGCCTTTTCCCTGGAAACCTTTGTCCGTGTTAAGCCTTTGTTTGAATTCTACTCCTTTTGTGTTCTATTATGGAACTTCCTATACAAACGTGTAGTAGTTGTACAGTAGTTATCCTTACTTAAAAGCCATAGCAAAGTTTCATGGAGATTATTATGCTACACCAGATGTAATTAATACTTTTCTTAGCGAACATAATGTGATACCCCAAAAGTTACAGTGTCAAGTGTTGTTGCTGGTTAGCATACTGCGAAGATAACCATCTGTATTACTGTAACACTTAAATTAGAATTGCTAAGACCAAGAAGAAACGCTGTTGTGGTTATACATTTAGTGCCAATAATGGTACATTTCTAGAAAGAGGTCATCTCCCCCCGTGGAAGGTAATTTTGTTTGCTTATCATTTTTTAGCAAAACAGTGAGACTACGATAGCGTCATCGAGGGTATTGATATATCCTCTAAAACCAGCATGGACTGGAGAAGCTTCTGTTTGGAGGTTACAGAATACTTCTTTGACAACCAAGAGGCGATTGGTGGTGAGGGGACAGTGGTCGAGATCGATAAATCATATTTTGGCAAAGCCAAATACCCGAGGAAGACAATTAAGTTCTATATGGGTGTTTGGGGGGATTGAAAGTGTTTCTAAAAAGTTTCTTTAATGCCTTAGTCGATCCCCTACCTAATAAACGTCATGCTACAACCCTTATTCCGTAAATTCAACAATATATCAAACAAGGTAGTGTAAATATAAGTGATAAGTGGGCTGCATAAAACAAGATATCTGAAATTGGTTACCAACACAAAAATGTTAACCACTCAAAAAATTTTATTGACCCCCAAGATCAAGACACCCAAACCCAGAACATAGAATGTTTCTGGAGGGAAGTTAAGGAATGGGTCGAGAGGCCTGGAAATCAAACTAAATATTTCAGGCAATACTTTTGGAGGGTTTCATTTACCCACCACTACCAAAAGTACACTTTGTTACATCACTTCTTCCTTACTACCCTCCACTATCTCCGATATAGCAGCAGGTGCCTGAAGACCCCGATGATCCGCAACCTTCAACCTCCCGATCATAAAGTCATTATTTATTACTTTAAGTTTAATGCAGTTCATTATTTAAGTTATATTGATGTTAGCGTGCACAGATTAACATTACCGCTTGCCAGTATATACGGAGCTTGATGTTTTTATTTTTCAGCAAGCGAAGCGAGCCCGCGGCAGAACAAAAGCCACTAGATTTAGAGTAAAACATTTGTAATGTTAGCGTGCGCAGCTCAACATTACTGCTTGCCAGTACTTACGGAACTTGATGTTTTAATTTTTCAGCGATCAAAGCGAGCTACGGCAGAACAAGAACCATTATATTTATGATAAAATTTTAAACAGAAAATATATGTTTTCCTGTAGTAAATAATATGATTTCACCGAATTTAACTTTATTTCAATTACAACCAAACGCAACAGCATGAGTTAGCAGTACTGTTTGTTCTGTTGTTTTCAATTGACACAAAGGTCAATTTCGGTTAAATCACGTTACAGTATTTACTACAGGAAAACATATATTTTCTGTTCAAAATGATTCCCTGACAGTAAGTAAAACTTTACCGAACAACTCATGCATATATATTTGAAAGATATTAATTGGTTAAAAAATCCAGCAACTGATGAAGTCATACAAAAACCAGAAAGAAGCGGAATAAAACATGCTCACTACCCCATAATCATTCTCTCAATAGGGTAAATATATGATATTCTAATTTCTAGCAAAATCAAAAATTTCAAGTAATTTTTATTTTTCCTAACATACTTACCAAGAACTACTTTCTTAGGAGTTACCTGTAACCTCCTCTCTACCGACCAGAGTTTTGTGTAGTGTACCCCCCACCCCGTTTTCTATGGAGGCCTACCCCCGGCATTAAAGAATGTGCCCCGAGGGTAGGCTTATCGTAGGTCGATGTCCGCCCGGGTCAACAGCTTCAGTAAGTTCTATTGGATTAGCACAATGCTTGCAAGGGAGGAGAGGCACTCGGGGAAGGAAGGGAGGGCCATTACCCGAAAGTAGTTCTCGGTAAGTATGTTAGGAAAAATAAAAATTACTTAAAATTTTTGATTTGTTCCAACACGAATACTACCTCGAACTACTTTCTTAGGAGACTTACACTTTAGGAGGCGGGAGTGCTATTCTGACCCCCTGACCCGGTAAGCGGAGGCCAAGAGGCCCAGGAATAACGGTACCTACTAGAAAACGGATGAGAGGGTAACTACACAAAGAGTTCAAGTTAGTGTCTAAGTACTCACCCTTTGAAAAAACTTCTTCTGATTTTGCCTTCAGTAGCGTAGCCGTGAAGAATGTGTTATCCAATGGTATAAGTTGGTACTCCCCGATGAGGCTAGGAAGCAACTGGGTAGGATGGAAGGAAAACGCACCTGTGTCTCCCGGTTGCTAGCCGTGATTGAGCCTGGGGCTTTTACCGTTACACCGCTTGGAGGGCGGAGATGACTGTTCCAATGGAGTAGTCCTTGAGGTAATGGGCAGTAAAGGTTGACTGGTTCGACCAAGTACCTGCTCGCAGGATCTGACCTACTGCCATGTTTTTCTCAAAGGCTAAGGAGGTGCTCAGGCCTCTGATGTCATGAGGTCTGGGGGTGCCTGACACTGCTATGCCTTCCTCCTTGAAGGCTCTTGCAATAACTTGTCTCAACCAGAAGGAAATGGTGTTCTTGGACACTTGCTTCCTAGTAATACCCATGGATACGAAGAGGCTCTTGATGCCTGGGCGGAGATGAGCCATTCTTTCAAGGTATTTTCTAATGGTCCGTACAAGGCATAATTTTAAATCCTCTGAATTACTCGTCCTAGGGATGGCAGGTATTGTAAAACCTTCGAACTTCGGATCCCAGACTGCTGGGTTCTGAGTCTTAGCCACAAAAGAAGGGACGAACTTGAAGGATACTTCTTCCCACCCCTTCGAATGAGAAACGTCATATGACAGCCCATGGATCTCACCCACTCTCTTAGCGGACGCCAAGGCCAGCAAGAAGACGGCCTTGAGAGTGAGATCCCTGTCCTCGATATCTTTCAAAGGTTCAAAGGGGGGGCCACCCAACCTCTTCAGGACCTTGGCTAAGTCCCACTGGGGCACCCTACTCGCCTGTGGGGGGCAGGACTGCTCGAAACTCTTGACAAGCATCGCTATGTGCCTCGAGGCCCCCAGGTCGATGCCCTTCAGGAGGAAGACTTGGCCTAAGGCGGCCCGAACTCCTTTTATGGCTGGGATTGACATTCCCATCTTGTCTCTAAGAAACACCAGAAAATCTGCTATGTCTGGGACAGAGGCCTTAAGAGGCTTAATGTGCTTCTCAGAGCACCACTTCGTGAAGGAGGCCCACTTAGCCTGGTAGACCGCGGCTGAAGACTCTCTCAGGTATAACGACATTCTCTTAGCAGTGGATGAAGAATATCCTTCTTTCTTCAGGAGCCGCTCGATAGTCTCCAGGCGTGAAGACGTAGGGAGAGTGGGTTGTCGTGGAGCCTGAGAAAATGAGGTTGATGCAGAAGGTCTGACCTGTCGGGCAGAGGCCACGGTGGTTGACTCGCCAGGTCTTTTAGGTCCGCGAACCACTCTCTCTCCGGCCACCAGGGCGCTACCAAAGTCATCTTTAGGTTTCGGGCTGTCCTTACTCTGTTGAGCACCTGCCTTATCAACGTGAAAGGGGGAAAAGCGTACACGTCTAGATTGTCCCACTTGTGCTGAAAGGCGTCTTCCAAGGCTGCTTTCGGGTCTGGTACAGGAGAACAATATACGGGGAGTTGGGCGTTGAGTTTTGTTGCAAAGAGGTCCATCACCGGGGAACCCCAACGTTGGATGATGAGCTTGGCTACTTCTGGAAGAAGGGACCATTCTGTCCCTACTATCTGGCCCAATCTGCTGAGACCGTCGGCCAGCACGTTTTTCTTCCCGGGAATGAACCTCGCTAACAACACCACTTGGTTCTCTTCTGCCCAATCTAGAATTTTTATGGTGAGATCGCACAATTCCTTCGACTTCAAGCCTCCTTGCTTCTTTATGTATGCTACTACCGTGGCGTTGTCGCACATCAACGCCACGGTGTTTCCCTTTAGAAGATCTGCGAAGTGTAGGCAAGCCTTCTGGACTGCCTTCAACTCCAGGACATTGATGTGGAGTTCCTTTTCCCCGTCCAACCAGGTCCCTCGTGCTGTTTCGTCGAGGAGATGGGCTCCCCACCCTTGGTTGGAGGCGTCTGTGAACAGTAGTAACTCGGGGGGATCGCTCGCGAAGGGCATCCCCTTGAGTGAGTTCGACCGGCAATTCCACCATTCCAGGGAGGGTCTCGTGTTTGGTAGAACTGGGATTAGGACTTGTTGTGAGTCCAGTTGGCACCAGAGGTTCTTCAGGTTCCATTGTATGGCTCTGAGCCTTACCCTCCCTTGGGGAACTAGTTTCTCCAATGAGACCAGGGTGACCTCAGTTTCTGCCAGTCTTTCGCTCTCCTGGGGCGCCCCGACAGGAACGGACGAATGATATTCATGAGGTTGTTTATTCTGTCCTCCGAAGGGAAGGCTTTTCCCAGAATGGTATCTAACGTCATTCCCAAGTAGTTCATTCTGGTGGATGGGGATAGGTTTGATTTTTCCGGGTTGATCACGATGCCCAGATCCTTGCAAAACTGGAGGAGTTTCACCCCTTGTTCCTCCAAGAGGTCCTTCGAGGAGGAAAGAAGCAACCAGTCGTCCAGGTATCGGATGGGGCGAATGCCTCGTTCGTGAGCCCACACTGAGAAAGTCGTGAAGACTCTCGTGAACACCTGGGGCGCTGTTGACAATCCGAAGCAAAGGGTCTTGAATTGCAGGATCTGGGAACCCCATTTCACCCGGAGAAACTTTCGACTCGAGGGGTGGACCGGAATTTAGAAGTAGGCGTCCTTGAGGTCTATGGTCATCATGTAATCTTTCTCCCTCAAGGACAGCAGGACTGACTTCGGAGTGTCCATTTTGAAGTCTGTCTTCTTGATGAACTTGTTGAGAGCCGACAGATCTATAACCGGTCTCCACCCCCCCGTCGCTTTTTCTACCAGGAACAGACGACTGTAGAAACCCGGGCCTGGGAGAAGAATTTCTTCCATGGCGCCCTTCTCTAACATGGAGGCTACCTCCTCTTGAAGGGCGGTCTTCTTCAACGGGTCTTTGGGAGCTAGCCATTCCGCCCGGCTGGCCGGATAAGAGGGGGTGGTTCTGCTAAGAACGGTAGTCTGTAGCCCTCCTTTAGTACGGACACTGTCCAAGGCTCCGCTCCGTGAGCCTTCCATGCTTGCCAATGTAGTCTGAGGCATCCCCCAACCCGAGGCTTGGGCGGGGATAGAGGGGCCTCCCACTCTATCTCCTTCTGGAGGAGCGGCCTGAACGGCCTCTCCTAGAGGCAGAGTAACCTGTTCTGAAGGAGCTTGAGGATGCTGGAGCCCCCCTACGGGGGGGCTGAGGCGCTGAGGACCAGGAGGAAGAGGGAGCCTCTTTCCTCGTCTTGCTGGGAGAGGCCTGGGCCGTCGCGGCACTATCTGAGACGGACCTCTTGTAGGGAGGTCTCCTAGAAGGCGTAAGCCTGGGGGTGTTCGAATCTTTCCGCTTCGAGACCTTCTCCATAATGGTCTCTAGTTCTTTTAGGGGAAACAAGGAGTTGCCCCACAAGGGCAGGCTCCTCATGGCCCGCGCTTCCCTGTCTGGGACCTTCCGGGACACCTTAGCCAGGACGGTGTCTCTTTTGCGGAGTACCCAATTCGCTGTCAAGGCGAGCAACTGGTACGTTAAGAATTTTAAGGTTTTACCCCCGGAGGTAAGAAGTTCCCTCAGGAGGTTCTGCTGGTCAGGGACCGCGGGGTCGAACGAGGCTTGCACTCCTACTAAGGTGGAAGCCCACCAGTCCAGCCAAGAGGAGACGTTCACCAGACCCCTCGACATTTCTTCCATCAAGGAGGCCTCCGATGGAGAAAAACAAACTGGGGCCGAAGAGGCTTCATCTTCTGAGACGCCCTGACCCAGGATGTCAAGGGAAGGTTCCACTTTACAGGGGCCTGGACGACGCCCCTCTGGCACATATACTTTGCCCTGAGTCTTGAGGCCCTGGAGCAATTTTGAGGAACTCTGGGTTTTGGGGGCCTCGGCATTACTAGCCACCACTTTGTCCACATACTCTTGCCCTAGGACCAGATCTCGGGCTAGAGGAAGCGCTAGAGAGGACTTAGGTTGGGTAGGGGTCTGCATTATCCGTAAAAGGCTGGACCTCCAGTAGTCTTCGTCAGTAGCTGCAGGTTCCTCAATCTTATGGTGCCTCCTGATAAGGCCAATCACCCTCCTATAGGCCGAGTCCTCCGTTGGGGAACCCTCCCTCCCGTCAGCCGAGGTCTCGGCTTGAGACCGGGGAGCTGGGGCGCCGGGCACACCGACTGGACGTCTAGTTCTTGGAGCCAGGGGCGCCGTCCTACCGAGGTACTGGACTTCATCGGCGGGGGCGCCCGCACCAGGGGCAGGGGTTAATGCAGGCATCGCCGACTCAGCGAGGACTCGCGTCCGCTCAAGGGCTCTGGGTGACGAGGACACGTTTCCCGTGGGCTGACCCGACAGCGGGAACCGTTCCTTCCGACCCGAAGGCCGCACCAGCTGGGCTGGTTCGGCCAGGCTGCCCGAAAAGAAGTGCGTTTCCCCCCGCTGGGCGGGGTGAACCGGAGGCTTCGAGGACTTTCGCCTACCTGTAGAGTCCTTCCTACGGCCTGATCCCGAGGAACCGGGTCACCGGGCACTCCCCACCGGGCGCTTCGGTTCTGGAATACCAGGCACTCCCTTGCGGTGGTACCGGTCTTCCCCGGCGGGAGCCTCCGCACCAGGTTCGGGGGTCAGAACTGGCATCACCGTGCCGTCGAGGACTACCGTTCGTGTATTCTCTCTGGGGGACAAGGACGCGGCTCCCCGTGGGCTGACCCGACGGAGGGAACCGTTCCTTCAAGTCCGAGGGCCGAACCAGCTGTGCTGATCCGGCCAGGCTGCCCGTAAGGAAGCACGGTTCCCCCCGCTGGCGGGGTTAAACGGAAGCTTCGCGGCCTTACGCCTGCCTGAAGAGGCCTTCTCGCCTTTCTCCCTGCGAGGGTTATATCTGCGTCTGGAGGATGGCCTTCGTGGCGAGAAATCCCTGGACTGCCGGTCCGGGGAACGCTGCAATACAGACCTGGGAGGCTCCTTCTTGGCGACGTCCTCGGCTGCAGAAGTGACTGAAAAATACGCCAAAGAGACTGGAGAAGAATTAGGGACACTTTTCCCCCACATGGGGTCATCAGAGGAGACGTGGCCTGCTTGCACCAGGACTCCGTCTCCCAACACACTCCCGAAAGTAGTTCTCGGTAAGTATGTTAGGAAAAATAAAAATGACTTGAAATTTTTTATTTGTTCCAACCCGAATACTTACCTCGAACTACTTTCTTAGGAGTTACCTTCCCCACAACGGACCTACCTCGTCTCCTACTCTGGGTAGGGGAGGGTGGTAGGGAAGCTCTGTCAGACGAGACGCCCGGCGAAGCAAGGGGGGAAGGGGCGCTAGTCTTCTTAGGCGACCTCTTCGTCGCCTACTTCTTCTTGGTGCTATACCGCACCCACTCAAACTCCTGGGGAAGAGCAATGGGCACTTCCCCACAACTGACTTACCTCGTCCCCTACTCTGGGTAGGGGAAGATGGCTGTATAAAGAAGCTCCATTCGACGAGGCATCGGGAGAAGTAAGCGGCGATGAGAGGATCGTCTTCCTATGAGACCTCTTGGATGCATTCTTCCTCTTGGTGCCGAAGCGCACCCACTGCACTACGTTCCAGGACTAGCACTCCGGACACGTGGCTGTAGGAGAACATAAGCTGCCCCTACACGACGAACACAGAGGATAAGGGGAGGAAGGATGATTTATTGTTAAATTGTTCTCTTCAGCTATTAATTCCTTGAAGGGAATCAAGGAATACACTGGGTAAGCACAAGGGTGGAAGGTGAAAACACAGGAACACCCGGGAATAGTACACAGGAAACACAAGTTACCACGCGGGGAACACGTGGGACACTCAGAACGCACACAAAGGATCGATAGAGAACGAGGGCGACGTGTTGACACGTCGCGACCAGAGAACTTACTGAAGCTGTTGACCCGGGCGGACATCGACCTACGATAAGCCTACCCTCGGGGCACATTCTTTAATGCCGGGGGTAGGCCTCCATAGAAAACGGAGGGGGGGGGGTACACTACACAAAACTCTGGTCGGTAGAGAGGAGGTTACAGGTAACTCCTAAGAAAGTAGTTCGAGGTAAGTATTCGTGTTGGAACAAACTGGAATTCGCTATAAGAAATGGACGAGTGCTGGCTAGTTTGGGATTTTTCTCTATATGTTTAATAGGGACTGGGGCATAATAACTTACATACCAGGAGATTAAAACGTGAAGTCCATTGTTTACATCTGAGAGACTAAAGGGGACTTATTGCGCATGTTTTCCCATGGTTTGGGGAGCTTTCTGTGCATTTACAAAGACGTATTTATCAGGTGGTTTTTTTAAACCAATTAACGGCTTACAAGTATTTCTTCATAAATACCCGGATGTTATTCTACAACAGCCATTTTTTTTTTCAGCTTCGTTTTGAGATTCAACTTAACCACCGTCTCCAAGAGGGAACTTAAGGGAAGCACATCAATCTATTTCAAAAAAAAAAAAGAAGTGACAATGTCACTAAAAAGGTAATGAATTATTTGTGCTTTACTTTTCATAACGGAAGGATTTATTTGTGATTTACTTTTAGTTTGTGACCTGGGATGGGGTATCTAGCTAGCGGTTGTGACCTGGGAAGGGGGGTTTCTAGGTTAGGTTAGGTGGGTTTGTTAGGTTCTGTACCCGTTTACAAATATCAAAAGTTAAATAATATCGTTTTGACCCGTTTTCAGCCACTTACATGAACCATATATTTTTCCAACTAGTTATCTTGTGCTTATTTTGCATTTCTGACCATTATTATTACCGCGAATCACTGGTTTATTACATTTCCCCAACCAAAAAAAAAACCCTGGTTTCCCACTGGTGTCCCCTATCATTGTCTTTATATAAGAGGGTCCAAAAATTCATGAGAGAGTGGTTTGCCCCAATAATCAAGGTCAGAAAGGTATAAAATGCAAGATAGCAAGTAGGAAAAATATATGGTTCATGTATTTGGCTAGAAATTAAAGTATCATATATTTACCCTCAAAAGTAAATAGGCTCGGAATGATTATCATTTTAATCAATCAATAAGCTAGTTATAATTTACAGTCACCATTATAAAGAGTAAAATGTCAAAATAGCAAGCACTAATCCTTTTCAAGGGGATGTGTGTAGGATGGCGGCCACCTTATTTTCAACTTTATCGGAAACTTGTATAGAATATAAACTGTTATAAATACCCAGGGTAAGTACTTACTATACCGATATACAGTGGTAACTCTACATACAAATTTAATCCGTTCCACAAACGACTTCGGGTGTAGAAAATGTTCGGATGTTTTCCCATAAGAATACATTGAAATAGGATTAATCCGTGGTTGAGCCCCAAAACCTATGATAACTCCTAAATAAATTACTACACATAATTACACATGACAAATGCACTCTAAATTAGATAATAGACATGTACAAAAGAATAATTATAAAGAAATAATAAATTAGAAACGTGTTTTTAGCGTCACTTTACCTTAGAAAGTCCAGCGCAGGTGTCGGTCTTGCTAAGCAGAGAGACAGACAGACGGGCGCCGAGGGGGTAGAGGGCGTGACTACGATAAACGTACACTACCGTAACTTATTCTAACTTACACTAAGTGAACTTTAACCTAACTTAGCTTATTTATTTTTTTTTACATTTTCTTTTTTTCTTTTTGATGATTAATTTTAATCACTTTCACACACTACACTTAAAATTGATTGAATTTTTTTCTCTTCACTCTTTGCCATTTTCTTTGAACCACTTCCTTCCTCCTCATCACGAGTTTGCTTCACAGTTTTTTTTAAAAGAAGCTATCTATAGAAAGTTGCTTGGTGCGACTTTTCAGATGTTTCGAAAATGAGTTAGGCAAACATCATCGAACTGCGCAACTACACGACAAACCTGCAATTTTTTTGGATGGTATTTGTCGATGAAGTCGACCACGTCTTGATATTTTCCTAACACCTCTTTTATTTGCGCGGAACCTAACACAAGCTCTACCTCCTCGATCCCTTCCTCGTCATCACTCATGTGCTCAGACATAGCATGGAGTTCCTTGAGCTCCTCTGTAGTAAGTTCGTCGTGATGTTCGGCGACGAGTTCCTTGACGTCATCTGCGTCGACCTCCAGACCCATGGACTTGCCAAGGGAGACGATTTCCTCTACGTCTTCCGCTGCACCCACCACGGGATCAGGTTCGGGGTCAAAACCTCGAAATATCGGGGAGAAACTGCATCAGGCCACAGCTTCTTCCAGGCAGAATTGAGGGTTCGTCGAGTTAATCCCACCCAAGCCTGATCTATGATCTTCAAGCAGTGCACGATGTTAAAGTGGCTTTTCCAAAATTCATGCAAAGTTAAGTTTGTGCTTTGCGTGACATTAAAGCACTGCTTGAATAGGTGCTTGGTGTAGAGCTTCTTGAAGTTTGAGATGACTTGCTGGTCCATGGGCTAGAGGATAAAGGTGGTATTCGGTGGAAGATACAGCAAATAGGGCAAGAGTCAACCGATCCTTCATTGGCTTATGCCCAGGCAATTTCTTCTCTTCGGCAGTGATGTAGGTTCGACTGGGGATCTTCTTCCAAAACAGCCCGGTTTCATCATAATTGAACACCTGCTGCTCTACGTAGCCTTCTTCCTGCACGGTCCCTTCAAAGCTCTTCACAAAGTCAGCTGCAGCCTTTGTGTCCGCACTAGCAGCCTCTCCGAGGCGAACAATTGAATGAATCCCAAACCGTTTCTTAAATTTTTCAAACCAGCCACGAGATGCCTTGAAATCGTCTGAGGAACGTTCGGTTGAACTCTCCCCAGCATCACCCCCAGAGCTCGCCTCCTTCAAGTCAGTGAAGATGGCGTGCGCCTTCTCGCAGATGATAGTTTCGGTGATGGTGTCGCCAATAATCTCTCTGTCCTTGATCCAGATTAGCAGAAGTCGTTCCATCTCTTCAATGACAGGACTACATCGTTTTGAAATGATGGTGATCCCCTTGGAAGGTTTCACTGCTTTAATGGCTTCTTTCTGTTTCAAAATAGTCGAGATCGTCGACAAATTTCGGCCATATTCTTTTGCAAGTTCACTCACCCGGACGCCACGCTCATGCTTTCCAATAATTTCTTGCTTTACTTCTAAAGAAAGCATTTCCTTCTTCCTTTTCTCACCACTACCACTTGCGAAACTAAGCCTTTTAGGACCCATGATTTACGTAAAAACCCGTAAAAGGATGAACGTAAAAAATCACGATTAAAATAGTTAATAGCAGAACGCACAGGGCACAACCACACAGAAGCCGAATAAAACAGAGGAATGACCTAAGCCACGCTAATTGAGGGTCCCTCCGAGGTAGAAGTGCTGCCTTCTATCGGCGGAAATAAAAAATACTGTATATCCAGCGCTATGAGTACTATCTACGCGTACGTGTACTGTATTGTTTACTTCGGGGGTAGAGTAGGAACGTGTTCGAATTGTACTTCGCATGTCGAAAAATTCGGATACAACCAGTACGACGAAAATTGCTTACTTCGTGTGTCATAATAAAATTCGGATGTAGAGTCGAAAAATTGCTCGAATTTGACTTCGGATGTGGATACGTTCGTGTATAGAGGTTCCACTGTACAAAGATTTTGAAAACCATCTGATTTGACGTGAAATTTATTCCACTGTACAAAGATTTTGAAAACCATCTAATTAGACGTGAAATTTATAAGTCGAACAAGCTCTGTACTTTGCCACACAGTTTCTCGCTCCCATAGTTCCTAGAATTCCCTATAGATGACGTTCTAATCGAATCAACAGCGCCATAGCGGCGGAATACTAAATTAATCATCGGCCGCGGCAATTTGAAACAACCCAAGAGGACCTCACTTGACCTGGGGATTAACTTGGATTAACTTTTTCACCCAATCATAACCCATTTTTTCTAAAAATTCAAATACGGAAACAGGAGCACCCATCAGTGTGTAGATACTTGTGAATCTTTTTTCAATTCTGTCGACCCTAGTATGGTTAGGATTGTGAATTTTACAACAAGTGCCGAGTTTACAAAATATTTATATAAAATGGGACTTTTAGGTGATTTTTCGGGCATTTGTGAAAAAATGTCGTATAGGTGAAATGCGCTATAAGTATGATGGAAAATGGGCGAATAGTGGCAAAGCTAAGTTTTTTTTGCCGTTGTTCATATAGTTATTGCCGAAAGAAGATCGCCGCTAACCACGGTAGCTTTATTTCATGATCAAAGCTACCGTACGAAGATGCATTTGTTATATTAGCAAGTTTTATTTACAGTTTTTCTCAGAACCAGATTCTCCCTTTGTACAAAAAGTTTGCCTCACACACTAGTTGATAGGTACAACTTCTGTCGCGACATGTGTGCGGACATCTTAGTGATGGACCGTTAGAAAAATTGGCAGTGTATATAATTGAAAAACGTTATTTGAAGGCATTCCTGGAATTAGTTAAACGTGTTTATCTGCTCAATACCCACGATTCTGATTCCGAAAGTCCTAGTCCGTCCCAACACCCGTCCCCTCCACAACGTAGTGTAACAAACCATCCACAAAAAAAGTTGTCCCATTCCCCTACATCTAAAAGTGCCCGTCCAACGTGCCCTCCCGAAAAGAAGTTGTCTCTCGGCAGAAAGGCAATACCAGTTGAAGACTCGGACTTCAGTGACTTCGATTAAATAGGGGACCGTTGTAGAGGTTACGAATAAACCCGCAAGCTGAACAGAAAATAATGTAAGTACAACCCTCTCCGTTTCTGGTATGTGTGATCGCGGCCACATGAATGCATGATGTCGGCCGATTAAGAATATGCTTGTGTGTATGGGTGATAGCGGCCACATGTATGTATGATGACTGCCGATTAAGAATAGGCAAGTGTAAGGGGGGTCACCTGTTTAGGTTTAAGATTAATTACACGGCAATGTACGGGTGGTTGCAGGGGGGCGTTAACCCCCCACGTTAAGGAGAGACACGTCTTGTAGGTAAGGTTAGGTGGGCCCATTAAAGTTAGGCAGTGTTCTATTCTAGAGTTATTGCAGAACATCCTTTTGTAGGACAACGTCCACGTCTTACGAACGGTTAGAAAACAGGAAGAAATTCCCGTTTTCTGTGCCTGCGGGAGGACCTGGCCGCTGATCTACAAAAGGCTTCTTTTTTAAGTATCAATTTCTGATTTGCTAAAATTAACATAACTTACAGTAGGTTCTTTTATTCGGGGTTTTCAACTCAACATACTGTCCTCCTTACATGCATACCAGTCTAACGTAGCAGTTTGTTTACAAACAATGTTGTTGGAGTTACTAGATTTTCAATAACAGCTATACACAGTTTAGTGTCAATTTACTAAAAAGGAAAATTGTACATACGACCACAAGAAAAGTTTTGACTTAGGGAGCCTTTGTATATCAGTGGACAGTTCCTCACACGTTCATTAAAATGGACATCAACTAACCTAAACTATCCCCCCTAACCTAACCTACAAGCCATGTCCTTACCTACTTACCTAACGGGGGGTGGGCTTACACTGCCGTATTCTAAGTTAGACAATACATACAGGTGGCGTTATCATACATACACCTGATACTTTAAGAGAAAAAAAAATATAAATTTGGTCACTCCAGCCTAGATCTTCTTACCGCTAGGGCGGTAGTAAGGAACAGGCAACTCTCCCTACGACAAGGTAGGCTAAGGCAGGCTATAGTGGCCTCATTCCCTACAAGACAAAGAACCCAAGGTTGTAAATATACCACCATTTCCCAAATACTCATGTACGTTAAGCTACGCCTTCTAAACAGTACTGTTCACATTTCGGGATAGAAATACGTAAAGCCGATGAGACTGTGGCTGCGAACCATAGGCTACATTACATTGTCACGGCGATATGCCTTCTTTAAGAGGCTACAGTGCCGTAATTACACATATGGCCGGGAAAATAATGGCATTCCTTAAAGGAGGCCGCTTTCCAAAAGCTAAAATGCTTACCGGCAAATTTGGAGTTATCTCAACATTACATTTGTGACAAAAAAATCTATTTGAAGACGCAGCTGTCTCAACTCCAGCCTCCGCCATTTTGGTTCACTTAAAAACATTGGTCAGCATTTCGATTTTAGTCAAAAGTAAATTTTAGGAAAAAAGTCTTATTTACTCAAAATATATGCACAAAAATAAATAATAATATTATTTTTTCAGTTTCCTTTATTTTTTTTCTTCATATCGACTGTAAAACTGAAAAATTCTAATTTATAGCATTTGTGAATGATCTTAACTGTCATCGTCATGAGTCTACTGTAAAATATCGATGAATTACGTGACTTGTAGTACAATGTGCTGTAAATAGTTCACTATTATAAAAGCAAAACTATTTGATGAAATTTTGGCGATAGAACTTTCTCGCTGTATCACCAACCGAGTGACGTCAATTTTATAAGCAAATGGTGATGCAATAGCGAATGCTTTTACGTTCCACGATAATATTAACTGGGAGGACGAATTCTAGGTGTGGTATTAAAGCAAACATTACAGTTTAATGAATCGACTGTGGCGAGTTTTATATACACTAAAGACTAAAATGGGTTGAATTCCATAACATATAACTTTAACCGCTTTGAAAAACTACCTTACCCAAATACAGAAATAATAGTTTTCGGATTTATCATAGCCCGGATCCCGATGTTAGAAAGAAAGAAGGAAACTAAAGAAATAAATAAATATTTTAGATTTACAGAAGGGATTAGCAAGCTGCAGGAACCAACACAAATATAACTTGGGCAAATAGGTGGTTATTATAGAACGAAAGCAAGATCCAAAATCTATCTTTCGTGGAGGCCTGATTGAATATTCTTGGAAGTAGACCTACTGATGGGTTAAGTTGATAATAATAATAATAATAATAATAATAATAATTATTATTATTATTATTATTATTATTATTATTATTATTATTATTATTATTATTATTATTATTATTAGCCTACTAGCTAAGCTACAAACCTACTTGGTAAAGCAAGATGCTATAATCCCAGGGGCTCCAACAGGGAAAAATAGCCCAGTGAGGAAAAGACAAACAATAAACGATAGAAGAAGTAATGCACAATCAAAATAAAATATCTTATAAACAGCAACAACATTAAAACATAAATTTCATTATGTTTCAACATTTGCTGCAAGTTTGAACTTTTGAAGTTCCCTTGATTCAACTAACCGATTAGGAAGGTCATTCCAAAACTAGGTCACAGCAGGAATAAAACTTCAAGAGTACTGTGCAGAATGGAGCCTGGCTATTAGAATTAACTGCATGCCTAGTATTACGAACACGATGAAAGTTTCCGGGGAGATCTGAATGTAAAAAATGGCCAGAATTATAAAAATTCTTATGCAACATACATACCGAACTAATTGAACAACGGTGCCAGAGATTAATATCTAGATCAGAAATAAGAAACCTAATAGACCGTAAGTTCCTGTCCAACAAATTAAAATGAGAATCAGCAGCTGCAGACCAGACAGGAGAACAATACTTTTCCTACTTTACTCTGATGGCTGCTTTTCCGGTCCCATGCAACAGGGGAACCCTCTCTCTACAGGACCTCCACTTTCGTTTTACCTTGTTCGTTTAGAGTATTTAACGTTTCATATCACGTACTGTTAAATCGTCACTGTCAAAAGACTCATGAAATAAGAAAGTCTTCAGTTTCCTCTTGAAAACCTTAATGTCTTCAATCATTCGAATGTTTCGTGGGAGCTTGTTATATAGTCTCGGGGCCTCATATTTAAAGGCTCTGAAGCCTAAAGTAACTATCCTCGTGTCGACACAATTTGTTGGCTGTGTAATATGTAGCAATTCTCTGAAGTATTTTGGACGCCCGGTTCTGATAACTTGGTGGGTTAGTATACATATTTTAAGTTCAATTCTCGCTTTAATCGGGAGCCGGTGTAAATCGATTAGTATAGGGGTGATCCTATCTCTAGGTGGGACACCTTTTATTACTCTTGCTCCTCCGTTTATTATGTTTTGTAATTTCTTAAGTTGCACTTTTGGTAAATTGTAGTAGACAGAGTTACAGTAGTCAATCTTTGTAATAACACAGTTTATCACAAGTTTCTTTACAAAATTTTCGTCCAGGTAGTACTTTTTTTTATAAACCCAGTATTTCTTAGATGATAACCAGCCGTTCTTATTACATTATTTATTTGGGCATTTAGAGACAATACTTGAAACAAGGTAGAATGAAAAAAAGATTAAAACACTTCTTCAGAATAGATTGATCACCAAAAATCTTGAAAGACTTTCTCAGTAAGCCAAATTTTTGTTGTTGGGGAACCACTGCCCTTGATCTCCTTACAATCGTACTTTGAGTTTTGTTAAGATTCAACTTCATACCCCGTAATTTGCACCATGTTTTAGCTAGATCTCCATTGATGGATTCAGCAACCCCAGATCTATATTCAGGAGATGCAATTGATGCAAAGAGAGTAGCATAATCTGCATTATGGTGCCCATCGACAACAACTCCTTGCGATCTATTATTTAAAAATTCAACAATGATGCTAAAAAATGACCCACCCACTCCCAACTGTTTGAGTTTGAAAACAAGAGTCTCATGATTAACACGGTCAAAAGCAACACTAAAATCAAGGCTAATCATACGAACTTCATGACCACAATCAAGGGATTTCTGTACAGCATTGGAGATTGTAAGAAAGGCATCACATGCTCCAAGGCCTTTACGAAAACCAAATTCCAAACTAGGGACCAGATGATTGCCTACTGCAAACCTATTAAGACGTTTTGGCCAAAGACGTTCAAAAGCTTTAGATAATATGGGAGTTATGGACATTGGGCGGTAATCAGTTGGACTTGAGCTACCCCAAACACTTTTACATAGAGGAGTAACCTCACCAATTATCCAACAAGTGCTAAAAGCTCCTCATCTTGCAAACTTGCACAAAATAACAGATAATTTAGAGCTAAGAAATTTGCAGTCTTTATAAGATACTAAGGCAAAATACTATCCATAAACATCAAGGTCCATCAAGAGAGCTTTAATTTCAGGAGATCAAAAAGCTAAACTAATTAGTTTAGCCTCAGAAAAACAGGAATGAGGAAGATAAAGTTTCTCATTACTCTGCTTACTGTCAAACACATCTGCCAAAAGGGTTGCTTTTTCCTTAGGACAGTGAGTAACAGAGCCTTCTGCTTTAAGTAAAGGAATAACTGTTGCATCTACACCAAAGAGTGCAGATTTAAGGGTAGTCCACCACTTATGCTCCTGTACCAGAAAGGGTTTCTTTTATGGTTAAATTGTATTCCTTTTCAGTTGAAGCATAAACTCTCCGAACAAAAGTTCTTAGCTGGGTATAGTTATTCAAAGGTCAAATCTGATCTTTTAACCATCCAAAGATGATAGCCCTCCTGCTTCTCCAAATAAGCATGTCTACAATCATCATTGAACCAGGGTCTGTCCTTCACTTGATACTTTAGCAGACGAGAAAGGATACGCCTATCAATTATGTTGACTAGATTCTCATTCAAAGGGACAACACGATCTACACTACCATACAATCATAACCAATTCAATCCCAAAAGATCTTGCAAAATCCCATTCCAGTCTGCCTGAGATTTCATATATATATATATATATATATAAATATATATACATACACACACACACACACACACATATATATATATATATATAAATATGTATATACATACACACACACATATATATATATATATACATATATATATACAGTATATACATATATATGTATATACACACACACACACATATATATATATATATATATAATATATATATAATTATGTATCTATATATATATACTTATATAGTCATATGTGTATATATATGTCAAATTATATACATATATATGTATATATATATATATATATATACACACACACACACACACACATATATATATATATATATATACACGTATATATATATATATATATGTATATATATATATAATTTGACATATATATACACATATGATTATATATGTACATATATACACAGATAATTATATATATATATATATATATACATATATACATATATATATATATATATATAGGTGTGTGTGTATTGTACGGAACGAGTGTTAAGCACTCGATCCTCCAAGAAATTGAGGTCGTGTGTTTCATCAACATATTGTAATCCTTATTTCATATCAAACGAACACTTGTGCAGATATTATTATATGTTGTTCTTAGAGAGAAAGAAATCATCTTTCCGTTAGGTATACTCACAAAGTACACTTTGAATTTTACCTACGTCTACTGTACTTCGCTCCCCTCCTGTGTCAGGTCTTTACATTGGTGACCCCAGAAGCTGACCTATCAAGCATGAGCGACGCAAAAACCGAAAACGCAACAGTCGCTGCCACCCAGGTGAAGCTCCCTTGTTCACTCCCCGCAGCACCGAGGCGTAGTTCGACAGAGCTGAATCTATTTTCCGTAATCGACAAATTACGCGGACACAACGTATGACAGACATAATCCTGGAATTTTTCCTGATGATGTCTGGGGACATATTAACCCTTGGTACCGGGAGCAACCAAGGCCCATCTTATACGACAATATCAAGGCTCAGCTACTGGAGATGTATTCAGCGGGCCCTGAGGAGAGGGCCAAGTATTTTTTTTAGACTAATTTACACCCTGTTGGGGATACTAAGGCAAATCACACCTATTACGAGTTCCAAAGTTTGCTAACCCTTTCACCCACAGCCACCGGAGATGCAAGATAGGTCGACATCTTACGGGAAGCAACCATCACCCGATTACTAGAAGTGGTAAGGCCAGCAGTTCACGAAGCATCCTTGCTGCCACTATCAGAATTTCTTAATAAGATTGTGAACCTCACAGCATCCTACAAGGGCCAAAACAGCATGCAAAAATTCGCTGCATGAACAAAGTAAAAAGGAAGGAGGACTACAGCAGCAGCAGTGAGGAGGAGCAGGTGGCCCCACTCCATACCCGTCAGCCTTCATCATCTACACCACATAAGGAGCGTGGCTATTCGTCGGGATCATGGCACCAAGGTGGTGAGCAGAGAGGAGCTTCCTCTCAGGGCCACAGGGAGAGCCTCTGTTTCTAGTATTTTAAGTTCGGCACTAAAGCCAGATATTGTGAAAAGCCCTGCAACTGCATGTCAAAAATCAGACTGTAGGGCTGCAGCAGCCTGCTGCAGCCCTGTGCAAAAGTCATGCATCCTACCAAGATCCTTCTTCCCAAGTAAGTGATGGCCCTGCTAGAGGGCCAAATCATCTGTACTAATATCTACATGGGTCAGTCAGTACTGTTAACCTGCCAGTGTCCTTTTTCATAAGGGATAACAAGTTGGGAATGAGATTCCTAGTGGACACTGGCGCCTGCCGATCATTTGTTCCACATTCATCAAGTAACGCCTCCTGCCGGAGGTACAAAGGACCTACAATCAAGATTAGTGGGGTGAGAACGATGGATTTATCCTTCCAAGGAAAAAAATACTGTTGGCCGTACATGGTAGCCAACGTCGAGCAGCCCTTGCTGAGAGCTGATTTCCTTCAGACTTTCAAACTCGCAGTGGACGTCGCCTCCAAGCGGCTTCTGCAGCCGCAGGAGATGGGGATGGCTGCGAACCCAAGCTGTGATACACCACTTGAGTTCAAGGCTCTTATGGAGAATTCAAGGGTGACTTCAAGGAAGACTTAGTTGTTCGCCAACCAGGGGCCCCTCAGCACGGGGTTAAACATCACATTGTCACAGAAGGGCCTCCTGCTTACTCCCGCTACAGGAGATTGTCACCAGAGAAATTCAAAGTCGCCAAGGAAGTGTTCTCTAACTTGGAGCGAGCAGGAATCTGCCAAAAAGATTCCTCACCCTGGGCCTCCCCCTTACACATGGTAGCCAAGGCAGACGGTGCGTGGAGGCCCTTTGGGGATTATCGTCGACTTAACAATGTCACAGGGCCAGATCGTTACCCTCCTCCACATTAATGATATTACAAATAATCTTGCATTGGCAAAATATTTCTCCAAATTCGATCTACTTAAAGGTTATTTTCAAGTGCTCGTTGCCACAGAAGACATCTCTAAGACTGCCATAATTACCCCATTTGGCACTTACACTTTCATCTCAACCTGCTTTGGTCTCAGGAATGCAGGTGTCACGTTTCAGCGCTTAATGGATTCCATCAAAGGAGACATGACCTTCGTCGTCGTGTATGTTGATGATATACTTATCTTTAGACTCTCCTTCAGGCAGCATATTCAGGACGTCCATAGAGTACTACAATGCCTTAAGGAAAATGGTCTTGTGGTCAGACCTGATAAATGTGAGTGGGCATGGTCTTCAGTAGAGGTGGCCACCATCAAGAGTTTTCCCATCCCAAGGATGTCAAAAGTCTTCAGGAATTTGCTGGAATGATAAATTATTATCACCATTTCCAGCCAAATGTTGCAGAAATTATGGCACCGCTATATGGCGCCCTTCAAGGGAAACCAAAGGAATTGATCTGGACGCCACTACTTCAGAAGGCATTCTATGAAACCAAGAGAGCCCTGGCATCCGCTACAAGGTTGTCATGTCCCTCTCCTGATGGAGATCTAATTCTCACAACGAATGCCAGCAGCGTTGCTATTGGAGGCGTGTTGGAGCAACAGACGTCGAATAGAAAGCAGCCACTCTCCTTCTTCGGTGAGAAATTAACTGGCCCAGAGAGGAAGTACTCTACCTTTGACATAGAGCTGCTGGCAGTGCACAAGGGAGTACGCCAATTCCACCATCTCCTTGAGGGTAGGCCCTGCACCATCCAGACGGACCATCTGCCTCTCGTCCATGCATTTACTAAAGCTGCAGATGCATGGTCTTCCCGTCAGCAACATCAGCTCTCAGCCATCACGGAATTTCCCTGCCGGATTGCATACATTAGGGGAAACTCAAATAAAGTAGTAGATGCCCTCTCATACAATGCCATAAACGTAGTGCAACTTAGAATAAATTAAAATGATATTGTGGAAGGTCAAATGAATGACAAAGAATTAGTGCACATCCTTCGTGAGGATAATAATTTGAAGTGGATTTCTTAAAAAGTTGGATGGTTTTCCCTACTGTGTGAAATAAGTTGCCTTTCAGAAAGACTGCTTTTGAAAATGTGCATAATCTCTCTCACCCATCAGGCAGTTCAATAATGAAAATAATGATAGAGAGATATTTATGGAGGAATATGAAAAGTGATATAAAGTTTTGGTGTAGGAAATGTGTTTCTTGTTAAAAAGCAAAAGTAAGTAAGTGGGTAGAAACTGGTGTGGGAAAATTTAATAAGTTACCAGCTAGATGTCTAGCCCACATCCATGTGGATATAGTAGGTCCCTTAACTCCGTCAGAGGGATACGAATATTCATTTACGATAGCTGATAGAAATACAAGGTGGCCAGAGGTGGTTCCCCTCCATCAGCCGATGGTTGAGAGTTGTGCAAAGGATCTTATTCAGTGGGTGGCTAGACACAGTGTCCCAGAAACCATTGTGAGTGATAGAGGAACAAGTTTCACGTCACGCCTTTGGGAGGCATTGGCTGCATCCCTGGGCACATCCTTACATCACATTACAGCATATAACCAAGAGGCGAATGGCATGGTGGAACGTTTCCACCGCACGTTAAAAGTATCTCTTATGGCTAGGTGTTAAGGTCAACACTGGCACTGCAACCTACCCTGGGTGCTGCTGGGTCTCCGTACCGCTCCCCATGCGGCACTTAATTTGTTGCCAGCTGAAGCATTGTACGGTCAAGTAATATGAATACCAGCGGATGTCCTTCCAGGCAGCAACGAGCCACAGGGTTTAGCAGACGTACGAAATACCATAGAAAAAATTATGCCTGCAAAACAGTCGTATTCCGATGTCACAAAAAGATATGTGCCACCAAACCTATTCAATGTCTTTCATGTGTTCGTTCGAATTGACCATCACCGCCCACCTCTTTTTCCTAAGTATGAGGGCCCATACAGTGTATTAGAAAGAAGTGAAAAAGCGTTCAAAATTCAAATAGAAGGCCGTGCCCTTTGGGTGTCTATCGACCGACTAAAAGTAGCTTATCTACCTGAGCATGAAAACAGCTCTGCTTATTAGGGGGGGGGGGAGTCATGTACAGAATGAGTGTTAAGCACTCAATCCCCCAAGAAACTAAGGTCATGTGTCTCTTCAACATATTGTAATCCTTATTTCATATCAAACGAACACTTGTGCAGATATTATTATATGTTGTTCTTAGAGAGAAAGAAATCATCTTTCCGTTAGGTATACTCACAAAGTACACTTTGAATTTTACCCGCATCTACTTCACTCCTCCTGGGTCAGGTCTTTACAGTATATATACATGAATGTATATAAATTTATATATATATATATATATATACATATATATATACATATATATATATATATATATACATATATATATATATATATATACAGTATATATATGAATATATATATATATATATATATACATATATATACATGTGTATATATATATATATATATATATACAGTATATATATATATATATATATACGAAAATTATCTGGGCTTGTGAATCCACTGTCTTCTCACCTTTTCCCTTGTTCATTTGCAATCTATAGGGACTCATTCAGTTATTTTTTTTTTGCCCATATATCATTTCTTTCTCATTATATGTCTTATATGTCCTGCCCATATCCATTTAATTTCTTAACATGTTAGAATATCCTCTACTTTAGTTTTCTCGCGTATCCATGTTGCTCTTTTTCTGCCTCATTATTTTTTTCATAGCTCTTTGAGTGTAACTAGCTTATGTTGTAGGATTTGCTAAGGCACCAAGTTTCTTATGCATGAGTTAATACTGGTAGGACCATCTGATAGAATATATTTCAGTTCAGAGAAAGAGGCATTTTACTTTTCATTATCTTTTTTGTTTACCAAAACCTCTCCATCCCATGCTTATCCCTCTTTTAATTTCTGTGTTATGTCCTGGGGAAACACTTACTGCTTGCCTTAAGTAAGCATATTCATTAACAATCTCTAGAGGTTCGTCCTTAACCCTTATTCGTTATCTCTGTATTTTCATTGAATATTGTGTTAGTTTTGCTCATATTCATTTCCAGTCCTACATTTCTGCTTTCTCTCTTCAAATGTTCTATCATCTTCTGCAATTCCTTCCATGATTCACTAAATATAATTAAGTCATCTGCAATTCTTAAGATATGAAGGTATTTCCCATTAATGTTAATTCCTGCATTGTCCCAATCTAAATTCTTTAAACAGTTCTTCTAGGGACGTTTTGTATAATTTAGAAGAGATAGGGTCTCCTTGTTTAACTCCTTTTGTCAATTAGAATTTTTTCACTAAATTTATGTAGTTTTAAGATAGCTATACTACCTTTTTAGATATTTTTAAGGGTTGTAACAATGTTACATCTATACCTCGTCTTTGAAGGTCTTTCATTACTGCTAAAGTTTTGACAGAATCAAAATCATTTTTCATACTGTTTATATGCCAAAACCTTTCTCATTCTATTTAAAGGCCATACATAGGGGTTTGCCATACTTAGTTTTGTTATTAGCTGGTTAAATAGACGGATCTGGTCAGTTGTTTAATATCCGCTTCTTAAAACTGCATGCTTTCTTAGCTGATTAAATTCTATCTATCTTTTCATTTTACCTAATGTGATCATTGTAACTATTTCAAATATTAATGAGAGTAAACTTATTGGGTGGTAATTTTTTAGGTATTTTTTTTTTTTTTCTAAGCTGCAGGTATAGATCAGTCTTGTGAACATTTTGTGTAAAGTTCAGCGAGAATTGCTACCATGAAATCTCCTCTATCTATCAATAAATCCTTTGTTAGGCCTTCCTCTTCTTATTTGACTCTTTTCATGACTTTTATTGTTTTTTCCCTTCTTCTGCTACTCTCAGTACTGGATCAGTTTGTTTCATTATTTCTATTGGCGAAGATATTTCTTATATCCATTTTCATCCTTTAAAGCAAACATCTGTTGGTGTCCTGTTCCAAGTCTCCTTTATTATCAATTCGACGATTCTTCCTTTCTTTAGTGTTTGCTCAATTTTGGTCTGATTGTGTTTACGAGTGTCTTATTTTCTTAGTTTGTTTATATATTTTGAAAATTATATATCATCTTGCTTGGATTTTGCGCTCATTTCCAATATTTCCTTTATTAGATTTTTGTGTTTTCTGATAGTTTTCCTTAATCTTGTTTAGAAAATTTTCCACCTAGCTCTTGTGCTGACCCCAAAACAAATTTTGTAAAATTTTTATTAATTTTTTCGTCTTTTCCCTCTATTTCATCGCGTAGCTGGGAGTACCTATTTTGCATTACTAAGCTAAACTCATCATATTTTTTTTTCTTATTACAGGAAGGTTTATTTTCTCTCTTAAAATCAGCCTTTTTCTTTCCTTCCTAAGAGCTGGACCGATTTTACCTCTCACAATTCTATGTTCACTTTCCTTGAACTTGATTAGAGCTGTTACCTCTTTAACTAAATTATTTTTTTACTGTGAATAAAATCTATTTCGTTTTTATAGTTAGGCTTCTCCATATTTATTTTATATATTAAATAAAAAAAGGTGTTAATGATTTTAAGCTTTATTTTTTTTCAGCAAATTCTACAAGAATGTGTCCTCTGTCATTTCTTGTGCCTACTTCAAATTTGCCTACAGCTGATTCTCCTCTCCACTTATGACTTACTTTACATATAAATCGCCGAAAACCAAATGCAAATAGTCTTTTTTTTTCTTTTTTAAAGATATCTCCAGATCTTCATTAAAAGTTCATATTTCTTCCTCTGTATTGGATGTTATTAGTACATACTTTTAAGTCTGATAATCAGTCCTCCAATTCTATCACTGATGCAATAAGAATTTTCTACGCTACCTGCACGATTTTTATTAATAAGAAAATCTACTCCATTTTCTTGGTTTCTTTCATATCCTCTGAAGCAAAAGGTATGACCTTCTTTTAACTCGATATAACATTCCTTTATTGTAATTTTACTCAATCTTTTTATATCCCGATTGATTTATTTCAGATCTTCTAGTAACACAGAAAGATTTTCTACCCCTGACAGGGTCCTGACATTGTATGTTGTGAGGTTCAGTTTCCAAAGGTGGCTCTCTCTCTCTCTCTCTCTCTCTCTCTCTCTCTCTCTCTACACACACACACACACACACACACATATATATATATATATATATGTATATATATATATGTGTGGTGTGTGTGTATGTATGCATACATGTGGACGCACATACACATACACAGAAACATACATACACACACACACACATATATATATGTATATATATATATGCATATATATATGTATATATATATATATATATATACTCTGTATATATTGCTAATAGAAAGGCATTTTGAAAACTGGTTTTTTATGACGAACGCTGTATTATCAAATCTACGGAGTACTTTTCTGTTTGTAAGGTTTCATCTTCATACCTTATCATCATAGTTTAAAACTAAAGACAAATAACATAATTATATATTAAAGCATTATATAATTGTCTTCTGTAAACTAGAAATTAGAGGAAATTAGTAATATAAAAATTGTTAAAAATTTAAAGATAAAATTAGAAATAAAAAACAAATGATGGATATAAATCGTACGTAAAACATGCTAGGATTAGAAAGCTGATAGCACAAATTTGATCAATATTGGAATGGGTTTATAACAGAAATTACATCGTTAGTATGTTTTTGATAAATTCACCAAGTAGGTCTATCAGTATTTTATGATGGTCATTGTGTACAAATTGCAATAGGTCACATACAAATCGTCCAAAAAAATATGATTTTGTTGTTACGTCTTTTGTCAGATGCCAGGAAATCACGACTAAAGAGTGTTTTCTCGTAATTCTTTTTCCTGGGGGACCCCCAGACCGCACGCCGTCAGTCCCATTTCAAATTCTAGCCGCCGCTCCCAACCTGAGAAGACGCAGATGCCAGTACTTGGCTGCACTCGGGCGGAGTTAGTAAAAAAATAAAAATAAAAATAAAAATACAAATAATCTGGCAGAGTCATGGTGGTATTACTATGGGACAGTACAAGGGTGGCGGAGAGTTGGCGTACGGGTGATGCACTGACTATATACGGGGCTCACGTACAGGCTCGTATGGCCACGTGCAGCTGCATTCTGATATCACACGACTGTAAAGGCACCACAGAGGGATGTCATGTACACTACGTGTGGTCAGCGTAGCATTCTCGCATTTACGTTTAACAAAGTACAGCTGCATATAGACATCATATTTTTGGAGGATAAATTGCAAAATTTCATTGTGGATGACATCCGGTTTTTGCATACAGCTGCATACAGCTTCACATGGCCCCAGAATAATCTAAAAGGGCTTGCTGATTGGAACAACTCATCATTTGGATTTTAGAATTTGCACCCTACACATCAAAACTGATCCAGTGCACGATGGACGGAGATCTACGGATATGGATTCTGCTCCATTCGCAGCACACTTATGCTGTTATTGCAGCTTATCTCCTGGACTCTGATGACAATGAAGAAGATAGATAAGAGCCTATAAAAACAGAGCAGAGCATGTTGGGTAATTACATTTATTATTCATGACTTTCCTTTATGCACCTTCTAAACATATTACGTCTTTAACTAATATATTTTCAGGTGAAACATTGGCTGCAGAGGAGACCTATGTTTGGGCAATATCATCATGTGATGGAAGAGTTAAACCTTGAAGATGTTCAAGCTTTTACAAAATTTGCCAGGGTGAGTCTCGATTTACTCGAAGAACTTGTAGCACAGGATGCAACACAGGATTACATAGCAAGATACAAATTATAGGCAGGCTCTGTCACCAAGGCTGAAGTTAGCCACCACTCTTCATTACTGACAATAGGGAACAGCTACAATATTTTGCAGTATGCCTTCAGAATTGCTCACAGCACTAACTCTGTGGTTGTTCCTGAAGTCTATCAAACTATCATCGATGAGCTTTCTGGCAAACTAATTGTATGCCCAACAACCCCAAAAGGATGGAAGGAAATAGCAGACTTGTTTTACAGAAAAAGAAATTTGTCTAATTGTTTGGGAGCCATAGACGGCAAATATGTAGCACCTCGTAAGCTGCCAAAATGTGGCAGTTACTACTTCACCAACAAAGAAATTGTTCTCCTGGCTGCAATTGATGCAGATTACAAATTTCTCTTTGTTGACATTGGATACACCCGTAGCAGTTCTTTTACAACTCTGAAACAAGTCACTTAGGAAAATGCCTTGCAATTTCCAGAACCTGAACCTTTGACTAATGAAGAGGACAGCTTCGAATGTTTAGAAATAAATTCTATGCACAAGAAAATATCCATTGTAACAGTTTACGAACCTCCAAGAACAAATAATAAATACCAATATCTTCTTTGATTAATTCTGTGTACTCATTGAGATGATTATCATGGGAAAAACGAATTAGTTATTTGTGGAGACTTCAATCCTTGGATGGATGATGTATCAAATCTTGATGCTTTAGCATTCAATGAGCTATTAGAATCATATCAATTGGTGAATAATGTTGACTGTGCAACTACTTCAACTGGACATACGTTGGACCTAGTTTTTGACTGATGGAATGAATAACATTATATCTGATATAAATGGAGAAGAGAAGTGCAATATCTCTCTAGTGCACAAACATTACATTTCGTCAACCTCTACAGAACATGCAGCGGGGAAGAAAATAAACTTTAGATATAAATCAAACCTCTCTTATTTTGTATTTATTGAAGGAGTGTTTTAATTATTTCATTTTACCTTGTTTCGAGTGTTGTTCTGCGGTCTGGTCTTCAGCTGCTGATTCTCATCTTAATTTGTTGGACAGGAACTTACTGTCTATTAAATTCCTTTATTCGTGGATAGTGCCATAGCTTCAGTACCATGGTCTTTCACTACCTTGGGGAAGAGTTCTCTTGCTTAGGGGTACAGTCTCGGGCACACAATTCTATCTTATTTCTCCTCTTGTGTTTTTTTTTTTTTCAAGTTTTTAGTTACTATTCTTAACATATTTTTTTCAGTAGTTAATTACTTCTCGTGTAGTTTCCTTATTTCCTTTCCTCACTGGGCTACTTTCCCTGTTGGAGCCCTCGGGCTTATAGCATTCTGCTTTTCCAACTAGGGTTGTAGCTTAGCAAGTAATAATAATAATAATAATAATAATAATAATAATAATAATAATAATATCTGGCACCGTCGTTCAGTTAGTTCATTATGCATGTTGTATAAGATTTTTTCTTTATAATTCTGAGCATCCTTTACATTCAGATCTTCCCGGACAGTTACATCCTGTTCGTAATACTAGGCAGGCAGTTAATTTTAATAGCCAGGCCTTCTCCATCATGAGGCTCAATACTACACAGTACGCTTGAAGTTTTATTCCAGCTGTGACCAAGTTGTGGAATTATCTTCCTAATCGGGTAGTTAAATCAGTTGAACTTCAAAAGTTCAAACTTGCAGCTAATGTTTTTATGTTGAACAGGCTGACATGAGTCCTTTTATAGTTTATATATGAAATATCTGTTTTAACGTTGGTAATGTTTTTGAAATATTTCATTTCAATTGTTCATTACTTCTTATATTGTTTATTTATTTTCCATGAAGAGATGAAAGTTACTTCATGAAACCGTCACACTTAAATTTAGTTTTAGTAAATGTCAGTGTAGATTACATGAGTTTTAACTAAAAATATAATCAACCTAGAGAGAGAGAGAGAGAGAGAGAGAGAGAGAGAGAGAGAGAGAGAGAATTTCTATAAATAGAATGGCAAACTATCAGTAATCCAAAAAGAAACTTTAACTGCAGAAGATACGGACTATAACCTCATATGTATTACTATCATGGAGCTAGATTATAATTTTGAATAAGTGGGTTTGTATTTTATATATAAATATATATATATATATATATATATACATATATATATATATATATATATATGTATATATATATATATACAGTATATATATATATATATATATAAATATATATTTATCTACATTTATATATATATAAATATAAATATATATATATATATATATATATTAATCATCAGCAACTATATATATATACAGTATATATATATATATATATATATATATTTATATATATATATATATATATATATAGTAATCATCAGCCGTTGCTAGTCCACTGTAGGACAAAGGTCCTAGCCCTGTCCTTCCACTCTTGTCTGTTTATGGTCTTTCTATGCCAGATTTTACCAGCAAATTTCCTAAGCTCGTCAGTCCATCGATTTTTTCTTCCTTCACCTGCTTATTCTTAATGTCCATCTATTATCTGTCACTCTCATATGCCCTGCCTTTGTTTATTTCTTTTTCTTACAATGTTGTTAGAATATCCTCTACTTTAGTTTGCTCGTGTATCCTTTTTCTGTCTATTTGTGTTAATATCCTCATTATTCGTTCCAAAGCACTTTGATTTGTAACTAGCTTATGTTCTAAGACTTATGTAAGACTCCAATTTTCTGATGAATAAGTTATTACTGCTAGGACCAAGTGATTAAATATTTTTCCATCTAGAGAAAGTGGCATTCTACTTTTCATAATTTCACTTTGTTTACCAAAAGCTCTCCATCCTAAGCTTATCCTTCTTTTAATTTTAGTTTCATGTCCTTGGGAAACATAAGTACGTATATTCATTAGCTACTGTTTCTCACTGTTTCTCTAAAGGTTCTTCCATTACCATTATTTGTTGCCTCCGCATTTTCATCGAACAATATTTTAGTTTTACTTATATTCATTTTCAATCCTATATTTCTCCATTCTCTATTCAAATCTTCTATCATCTTTTGCAATTCCTCCCATAATTCACTTAATGGAACTATGATATCTGCAAATGTTCCCAATCTAAATTCTTAAACAGTTCTTCTAGGTATGTTTTGTGTAATTTAGAAGAGATAGGGTCTCTTTGTATAACTCTTTTGTCAATTGTGATTAATTAAAGAGAGATGTGGTCTCCCTTATTAAGCGGTAATTTTTCAGGTCTTTTGTGTCTCCTTTTATTTTGAATTAGCATAAAGATGAAGTTTTTTTTTTTTAAACTGTAGTTATAGAGCATTCTGGCAGATATTTTGTGTAAATTTCATCAAGTTTTACTACTATGAAATCTCCTCCATATATACTATATAAATATCATATATATATATATATATATATATATATATATATATATATATATATATATATATATATATATATCATGCCAAATATTCTATTATGCTAATACAATAGATAAAGACAAATTATTTTCGATTTGATACTGCAGTTACATTCAACCACGCCCTCCCTCTCTCCTAGTATATGTATGTATTAACGTCAGACGTAAATCTCAGTATCATTTGGTTTTTTATTTCTATGCATACTCTGTCGGTGTGTATGCTCCTGCATGTAAATTAAGTGCTTATGCTTACTTTGCTGAATTCAATTCAATATGACCTTTTTAAGGAGATTAAACCATGAATTGACAATACAATTTTTGAGGGACTAAGATCAATTCTCAGAAACCTCTGATATGGCTGTTTTAACAGTTAGCTTTCGCATTGTTCAGTATCTGGAAATTTAAATGGGATTATAATGTAATTTTATTACTACGAATTTTGTTCAATATCATTTGTAATCTACGTGGTATGAAAACCCCAAAATTCTATAATTGTACAAGTTTACTAGGTCTGAATGAAACATGTTTCAAACAAAGCTGAGATTTTAATTTTTGGTGGTCTTTGTTGATTGTATAAAACAAGAATTCTACAGTAGATAAAGGGAAAACAGAAAACAGAAAATCTTCAAAGAAATAAAAAACAGGCTTTTCAGAGATATGTCTAACATGAAGAAATTAAAAGGTTTTCATGATATAAAGCTTGGAATTTACGAAAACCTTCAGACCTTGATAAAACTAATACAATTATGAACACCTTCCGTTCAATAGTTGCTTCTAGAAGAATGCAATAAAAGAAATATGGAAGATTGAAATTATTCCCCCGCTCTCTCTCTCTCTCTCTCTCTCTCTCTCTCTCTCTCTCTCTCTCTCATATTCCCAAGAGGTAAAAATTCATTACATGTGAGCTGGAAATAAAGAGATTGTGTTTCTGATATGAATCATGTTAGAAGAAGTGGAGAGACTAATTACAATTCGACGAGTCGAGAATTGCTATTGGTTGATGATCGAACGGAAGGATGCAGGCGCTCCAATAATTAGAGATAAGTCAGAGGTAGTCCACTGATGAGGTTTTCTGGGAATGTACAGTGTCACGGACAAATATATTGTTTTAAAGGCTAAGCAGTAAAGGAAATGCGCGGAAAGTAGGGTGAATATTGCCGAGCTATCACCTTGCCTCCCTGATCCATGGGTGTCTGGGAAGCAGTTCGAGCCGCTTTCATTTCTCCTTGGGTTTTCTGATGGCCCAAGCACACGTGTATTGAATTCGTTTCCATGTCAACAGGTACACCGGGGAGAGGGGACGCAGAGTAAGAACCAGTATGGTGCGGTTACGTCACCTGCCATCCATAGGCTGCGTTTACACCAAGCGATTCGAATCGATTCAATTCATGGAGAATCATTTGACTCGAGTCATTTTGAATCGGTATAGTTCCGACCTACTGAATGATCTGATTAACACATCATTCAGTACCAAGGCAGCCTTCGAGGAGTATGGACGTCTTTGCTGTTGCAGAAATAGCATTGTTGCTGTGGCTGAGAAAGCGTAGACGGGGGTGCATCCAATAAATTCCAGAAGACCTGAATTTGGGAGCTTTGGACATTTGTTCCCAGATTTGGTCAATAATCCGATGAAGTTTTATGACTTCTTTAGGATGACCACAGAACAATTTAAGATATTGGTTAAGTTGATGGGACCCTCCATCAAGAAGCAGAATACCAATTACCGTCTTGCAATTCAACCTGAAGAAAGACTGGCCATTTTCCTAAGGTAAATGTATTATCTAAAATAATTCCACTTATATATTGATTGAGTGTTTAAGGTAGCTGTAAATTATATAAAAAATATAGACATGCTTTATGTCTGGTTATGGATACAATATTGCTAACGATATGGATACAAAGGTAGGTTTAACAGTTTATATTTACCTCTTAGGCTTCTGTTACAGTAGAAATTACATGTATTGCGCTAATCTGTAGAGGGAATTGCTGTACTAGGCAATATTATTCTGCATATTAAGAAAATTACAACAGAAAGCATTATGGATATGGTTATATATTTTTATTTGGCAACTGTAGGGTGTATTGTCTACTTTTTAAATGTGTGACATAACTGTTATGTCCTCCAACTTAAAAAAAAACTGTTATGTCCTCCAACTTAAAAAAAAAAAAAAAACTTATGTCCTCCAACTTAAAAAAAAAAAACTGTTATGTCCTCCAACTTAAAAAAAAAAAAAACTGTTATGTCCTCCAACTTAAAAAAAAAACAAAACTGTTATGTCCTCCAACTTAAAAAAAAAAAAAACTGTTATGTCCTCCAACTTAAAAGATACCTTTCACAGATAAGTGAACTCAGAAGAAGTACTATCACTAGTATACGGTGATGGTGTAGTATTAGATGGATGTTGGTGTTGGCCAGTCCAGTAACCGTAGCTAGAGTTTTGGTCCTTGGCGAGTTTTCTACGAAAGGCCTGATGTATTTCTATTTTGATGTCAATACTGTCGATGGGTGACAATTGTTTCATAAGAGGGAGAAGACTTAACAGGAACTGGCGATCTGGGTCAGATTCATTTTCATTTTTACAAACTGCTTGTTCTCGCAACTTTTGCAACTCCCCCACGATTTGCCCATCTACATCACTTGGAAGCTCGCAGCGACGTCTTTTGTTGGCATTATGCTTCTTTGCTCTAGATGATGGCTGCTTGATAACAGGTGTAGACATACTTGTACTTCCCCCTTCACAGACGTCAACATTGGTTGCTGTTTGTACAGAACGCACACTGTCAGGTGCATCCGTGATATTAGTAGTTGATGAAGCATCATCCATATCAAATTCAGAATTTATGTCCTCATTTGGGGGTGTTGGTACATTACATGATGTGGCTCGTGGTGTCACATAGGGTATGAGGAATTCCATAGCATCGTAGAATACCCATTTCTTGGCTTTGATGCTAGCTGATCCAGATGTATGAGTAGTAAATTTCCTCTTTTCTCTCATGAAGTTGCTCCTTAATTGATGCCATTTTTCCTTGCAATCGGATTCTGTGGAAAAAATAATAATGGTGATTAGAAGGATGGTCATAATAGTAGTTATTATTACTTTAATGACAACAGCGGTGATGAAAAATAACATGGAAACAGAAGCCCTATTCATAGAGGGTTGTCTCTTTCTCTATTTAAGACATGTTGCTACCGGAGAGTCTTTTGCTTCCCTTGGGTCCCAGTTCCGCATTGGGAAGACTACAGTACATAACATTGTCAAGGAAACAAGTATTGCCGTATGGGAGGTATTACAACCACAGTATATGCCAGTACCTGATCATCAACAGTGGAAAGAGATAGCAAGAGCATTTTTCGATAAATGCAATGTTCCAAACTGTATCGGAAGTGTGGATGGCAAGCATTGTCGCCTGAAATGCCCACCTAATGCAGGCTCACTTTTCCATAATTATAAACAGTATCACTCTATTGTATTAATGGCTATTGCTGATGCCAAGTGTTGTTTTACTCTGATTGATGTTGGGGCATATGGGCGAAACAGTGACAGTGCAGTCTTTAGTAACTCTAATATGGGTAGGTCATTTCTCTCTGGTCATTTAGATATCCCACAGCCTAGTGAAATACCTACTACTGATATCAAAATACCATTCTATCTCATAGGAGATGGAGCTTTCCCTTTAAAGCCCAATATAATGAGGCCATATCCTCGAAATGACCTAAATTACTCTAGAAAGGTATTCAACTATAGGATGAGTAGAGCTAGGAGAACTGTAGAATGTGCTTTCAGAATGCTAACTCAGAAATTTGGTGTACTGAAAACATCAATGGAAACAAGCACTGGGGTATCTGAGGCAATAGTTAAAAGTATCTGTGTGCTTCATAATTTCATTCACCATGAAGACAGCATGAACTTTCGTAGTGATAATGATGATGTAATTGATGACCACCATCAAAACATGAGGAGCCTGTCACCAACAAGAAGTACTAGGCCTACAGCAGAAGCTTTCTCCATTCGCGACACTCTGAGAGAATACTTTGTCTCACCAGGTGGAGCTGTCGAATGGCAGGACAGAAACATCCACTGATGTACATATTCGCTGCAGAGGAGATGACCACACCAGTTTTTACCATATCACATCTACTCTTTAGTTAGGTTTAAGGTATTGTATACGGAGGATAATATTAAAATAATTATAGGCAGCTATGTTATTCCTACTATTCTGTCATATTACCATTTACTTTTAGAAGAACATTATGTGAACATTAGTGAACGAAATCAGAGACAACTGTTAATAATAGGAACTGTAGCCTACACCCCACCCTATGTAGCCTACACCCCACCCTCTACTCTGCCTGGTGCCTGGCTGGCTGGCAATTACGTTATATCACATTTGAAAAGTAGACAATATACCTTACAGTTGCGAAATAAAAGTATCCAACCATATTTACAATGCTTTGTTGTTGTTTTTAATAGGCAAAATAATATTTCCTATTACAGCAATCCCTTCCATAGTTCAGTGCAGTACATGTAATTTCTACTGTAATAGCAGCTATAATAGTTCAATAAAAACTGTTAAACTTACCTTTGCATTTCATTTCTGTAGCAATATCAGTCCATAATGCAGCAATTACATCACGATCATGGTGCATAGGATCACTGGGATCATAAATAGCACGTCGTTCTTGCACTAAACTGATGAGGAGTTCCACATGCATGATGCTTCCTGCTCGTCTGACTCGCCTTGACTGATGAAAAAATGGAACCGCGCGCATCAGTGATTCTGAATCGCCATGAATCTCCATGATTTGAATTGACTCGATTCGCTTGGTGTAAACGATTCCATTGAATTTAACGTGGCGAATCATGACGAATCATGAATTGGGATGATTCTCCATGAACTGAATCGATTCGATTCGCTTGGTGTAAACGCAGCCATAGGTGAGACAAGCCTTTCACTCCCAGCAATGTAGTGGAAATAAGACGCACAGACTATGTGAATTAAGACTACGGGCCGACCAAGGGAATGGCCCGTGCCAACGAGAACTGTTGGCTATAATCTACAGCAAGTTAAGCCAGTTAAGTTCGAGTCCTACGCGTGAGTGGGCAACCTTCACTAGGCCCATCGGCCATGGTAAGCCTACCACAGCCATGGCGGACGTCCATACACCAGTAACGCCACACGACGTCCAATAGTTTCTTTTAATTTAAATGTCTCACCGTCTACTCTCCCCGGGTATTGTACCAGTTAAAAGTAAATTCCATTGTAATTGACCATTGAAATCATTTAAGAGCAAGCGAGAAACTTATTAATCTTCTGTTATGCACACTCAAGACTTAAAGTTCTCTTTTACTCGCTTTGAAGAAGATTTATGCTCATTTTAATTGTGAAACTTACCTTAGACAATAAATCTTACTTTACCATTTAACCATCGTCTAATTGACCGCCTCCTATCCTGTATGATCTGATTATTACCCCACGCCCTTATGACAACAGTATAGTCCTGTACTAACAGTAATTGTAGAGAATACTATTGAAATGTTTTATACATTTTATTGGGATGTTGTTAGTACATAATACCTATTCACCTTATAAATTCAATTATAAGGAAAACATGGTTTCAAATACATGAAAAATAGCTTTAAGATAGCTTAAAATTGTATCACCTCCCTGGGGTTTACAGCAACACCCCACCCCCGGACCCCAGCTGTTTTGGTTATGTTTTCCGAAACCAATTTTTTTGAACTTGCTCGATCTGCGCTTACAGTTATATGTAGTTGTAAATGGTAGGCTGGAAATGATGGATGAAAATAAATTTGGAATTTTAATATTATTTGATCTTAGTGCTGCTTTTCATTCAGTTGTGCATGGACTACTAAATGATTTATGGTCCATCGATATTGGGGATCAAGCTTTTGTATACCTAAAAGACTACTTGGTTGACAGAAATTACTGTGTGCAAATTGGAAATTCTTATTCATCATATGAACCTTTAAACAGAGGAGTACCTCAGGGGAGTGTACTGGGCCCAATCTTATTCTGTATGTACAGTATACTATTGATTTGTCAAAAATACTGCAAAAGCATGGAGTAAAGTTCATACTATTTGCAGATGATACACAATTTTACCTCTCCATAAATGATATAGACGGCACTACTGAAACTCTACAGTAAACCGAATTCTTGACAGTGTTAGGGAATGGATGAAAATTAAACATCTAAAATTAAATGAAAAGGAAACTGAATTCATGGTGGTTAGAAAGGTAAACACCATAAGAAACTTAGGTGCTATTCAAATAAACATAAAAAACAACTCTTCACCAATATCTGATAAAGTTCGTGATCTAGGCGTATCTCTTGATTGCAACTTGTGTTCCAATGCCCAAATAAATAATGAAGTAAAAACTGCTGGTTATCATCTTAGAAATATTGCTTTTATAAAGAAGTACCTATATGGACATTCTGTGAAGAAACTTGTGATAAACTGTGTTATTACCAGGATTGACTATTGTAACTCCATCTACTATGATTATAAAAAGTGTTATCTAAAAATGACAAAACATATTAAACAGGAGCAAGACTGATAAAAGGTGTCCCATCCCGAGGAAGAAACACTCATATACTAGTTAATTTACACTGGTGGCCTATTAAAGTGAGAATTGAGTTTAAAACATATACAATAGCCCATCAAGTTATAAGAACTGGACGTCCAAAATATCTAAGAGAATTGCTACAATTGTGCAGCCAACAAATTGAATTGACACCAGAATAGTTACAGATGGTTTCAAATTATTGGAATCTAGATGTATGCCTACTGTAGGCTCTAGAGCCCTTAAATATGCGGCCCCGAGACTACAATAAGCTCCCACCAAACATTTGATAGACTGAAGATATTAAGGCTTTCAAGAAGACACTATAAAACTTGCTTGCTTATAGATTCCTTGGCCCTTGCGGCCAGGCATGGGCCCTTGCAACACTGCAGCCCCTAGTCTGAATACTTTCTTGTTCTCTAAGTGCTTTGATAGTGTGAATTTGGCAATAAACGAGCAATATGGGGTGTAAAATGTTGGATGCTTTTTAACGAACATGATAAAAGGACTGTGGAGGTCCTGCTGAGAGTAGGGTTCCCTGCTGTATACGACCAGAAAAGCAGCCCGTAAAGTAAAGTAAAAGTACTCTCATTCCATTCTATTTTGTGTGAAATGATAAATTCGCCTTGAAGATTTGGTTGATGAAACCCCTTCCACTTTGCAACATTCCCAATAAAAAAATAATTCACAATTACAGGAATTCATAAGGTAAAAGGGTTGTGGAAAAGGCCGTTAGATTAACTGCTTCCAGATTCCATAGCCAGTTTACTACAATGCCACAAACTCCAGGACGAGTCAACACCATCACATATGCTTGTTGTGTTCTTCATAATTACTTGTGATCTAAGAACCTAGCTCTTGATGCATCAATTGTTGATGAAGAGCATACTGACCGCCATAAACTTATTCCTGGAACTTGGAGACATACTGCTCACTTTCCAAACATGGAAACCCAGTTCCTTAGCAATAAACTAACAGCTATTTTAGCTCAGAAGGTGGAAGCAATGAATGGCAAGACCGAATTTGATTGAATAATAAAACAAAGACTGAGTCAGATTCAACATTATTTATTGATTGCCATGTACATATATGCAAATAAATGTGCAATCTATTATTGTACACTTTACATACATTTTATTCCTGCAAATTCAATGTTGTATACTATTATGATTTTATCAAGGTATGAGCATTCACAATAAAGTGTAATAAGAAAATTTGTAATTACTTTACCTTAAAAGCTTATGGCAAATATTTCTCATGTACATCATGCTAATTTCATTACCAAACATAAGGAAGCATTAGCAATATTAAGATGAAAAAATCCTTGCTTTGTGAAAATTATTATAGGTTATAAGTTGAAATGTGAAATATTTACATTTAGAGTCCATTACATCTATAAATTTACTCCTTGCTGGGATCCTGTGTCTCATCAGGATCATGTTCCATGGCTTCCTCGAAATGCTTTAAGAATGAACTTGATCCTTGCAATAAATCAAAACTGATGGGAGATGGTGTAGCATTGAATAGGCTGGGCTGGCTGACCACTACGGCATTACATGGATCCCTGATGATGCTCTGCTTTAACTTTTCAGATGAGGATGACGTAGGTGGCTGATGTATACTGCTGGTCGATACCCTCGGCGAAGACGAAACTACCTTCTTGCCTGATGATTTGGGCTGCAACAGTGACTGTTATGTATGGCTATGGGGTTGGGGATAAAAATTGTGAAGGTGTAAGAAGGACCAGGATGCTGCTGGCAGGACTGCTGTTTTGGCTGCTGGTCGGGCTGTTGCTGGTAGGACTGCTGAAAGTCTTGATGCTGCTGCCACCATGACATCCATCTGGCATCAGAATAACACCCACTCATCCATGGAAAGCATATCGGCCTGGAGATACTCGACAAACTTGACCCTAGCACGCACCCGAGACTGCGTCTTTGACTTGTAATACTGGGAGTGCAACTGGGCCTGCAAGCTACTGGTCTTTCTGAGGAGCTGCAATAAGGAAAAGTAAGCATAAGTATTCAGCAATAAAAGTAGCAGTCGTAAAGTTCCCTCTACAAAGAAATCCATACTTACATGACTCAGAAGGATTTCCTCCCTTTTGCCTGCAGAAGTCCCAGAGGGCATATTATCATCATCATTATCATTAACGGAATCCCTCTTCCTCCTGCCAAATTGTATTGTGATGGAGGCTGTAATTGTGGTAGATGTCCCTGAAGAAGTATATGATCTGGGGACATGCAGCAAAAAAGAAGGGCCAAAACCCCTCGGGTCATCTCTTTTGGCTTCTGCCACATCATCAGTGGTAGGAAGGTCATGCAGCATGGTCTTCTTCTGCAAGGAAGGAAAAGAAAGGAACAATCATAAATATAACCCACATCTCAACAAACATATACAGCGACAGTAACCAAAAGGAAATGGAAATGTGAAAATACTAGTAATTGGACTTACAATGCCTCCAACCTTCCTCTTCGGTATATCACGATGCGACATATACTTGAAAACAAAACCAATGTTCTGCATCATCCACTGTTGCCTGTTGGAGAGCTGGTTCTACCCAGATCCTGAAGGGGTACTTGTGGGATCTGTAATGCATCCAACTTCATCTCTCTGTGTCCTCAACCATCGCTCCATCCTGGTCCAGTATTCAATGCCCAATTCAGCTGCCTTGTCCTTCATGCCTTGTTATTCACTGCCTGATCCTTGAACTCACTCAGAAGGTAGTTGCAGAGGAACTCGTTCTGCCTGAACCATTCAGCAACATTCATCTCCTCTTTTGTTAGATTCAATGTAGAGGTCTTCTTCTTCTTGCCGTTTCCAGTGGAAAAAGTCTGACTGATACCTTCATGAGTAGCCTCTTCATTAGCAGTTGGGGCAGCAGCAGCAAGACTTGTTGGAGCACTTGATAAACCAGAAGTTTCATCCTCCTCAAGATCCACACTGGGAGCTCTTCTGGGATGAAGAAGGGCCTCCTTATTTCCTCTTCCATTTCCTGGGGTGTTCTTTGGAGGCCTCTTGAGTCCTGGTAGATTCGCAGCATTTGAAGCTGTAGTGGGTTATGGTGCTCTGGTGCGAGAGTTTTATACTGCAGCGTTGACGCCATGAGCATGTAACCATCCGTGTCTGCATGAGGTTGTCCGCGAAGTCTGCACAGCCGTGCGTAAATTATCTGAGCTCAGTCCATGACAGACTGCCGTAGGAGACACATTCTAAGGAAGTGAGGGTACGTACTCAGTGCAAGGTGAGCACGTAGTCAGTCCGCAATCATACAAAGTGCTATATTGGATGATGGTAGGATGAAAGATGAAGCGAGCCACAAAAGAGGAAAAGCTAGGAAAAGGGCCAGAGGAATGAGGCAACAGATTGTGAGCTTAGTGTTTAAGGATGCCAACTTTAGAAACAAGGTGACTATTGAGCCAACTCTCTGTTTTGGAAGTGAAGTGTGGGTATGGGATACAGATGAAACTAAATAGACTGAAGTGGTATAATTTGTAGCCAAAGTATATATGGTACCAAGATGAATTGAAAGGGTAAAGTAGTGCCTGGATTAAGACAAAAACTATTTGTTATTGTACCGTTGGAGTATATAGGGTACTTCAAGGATAAGATAAAGAGCTTACTCTTGGATATATCTCTAGGTACAATCCCTGTCCAATACATACTCATAAATCGAAGAGTTTTGCATACCTTTTCACACCTATGTAAATGGGTAATTGGTGATGGGTCAGTAGACTGCTTGACGTGATACTGATGAGCTTTCTGCATAACTGCAGGAAGGAACTAATGCTGTGAAGGTTTTATTCCACAGGGAGTTCACCCACGATTCAGTCGTTTAAGTTTTTCTAGAGCTATTCTTGTTCGTGATCCCCATAGGACCTCGCTTGAAATTACGAAGTAATAATAATAATAATAATAATAATAATAATAATAATAATAATAATAATAATAATAATAATAATAATAAATGGTTAAATGGTCAGCTTATAGATGAAAGGATAGATAGAAGACCTTTTAAACAGGTTGGTCATGGAGAAAGAATGGAGGATGATATGTTGCTTAGGATATAAAGGTCTACAAATGTGGTTAATAGAAGAAGCAAGAGAGGTATTCGAGGGGAAGAGCCTTAACATCTTAAAGTGATGACTGTTATATGTAGATTGAATTTATATATTTTACGTAATTAGACCTGTGAAAAAGGTTTATTTGACATATTAAATGTTAACATTAAGTTAAAAATAAATTGCAATGATTTGTAATCAAAGGTGTCATTGTTCCAGAACAAGAGCTTCAGGTAATTTCACGAAATTTATTGATGTCTCCAGTTCTATTTATTATATGATATAGTCCATCCAGGAAGTTTCTTGAGATTTATAGAAAATGGGTCTTGTGTACATAAAAAGTGCATTTGATGCTTTGGAACAGACTCAGAGACTTGCCTCATCCAACCCAGAGTTAACACTGTTCTTGTGGAGACATAATTTGTGACACATGTAGTGACACTGCTTAATTACTTCCATTACTAAAACACTGCTAATTTAGAAGAAAACAAGGAAATCTTGGAAGATCGAATATCATCAGAAGCAGTGTTTTCAGATTATTATCATTTACATTTGAACTCTGTTCAGGGAAATCTTTCGAAAGTTGTCATTGAATTACGGAATTTATCACTGGATAAAATCTCAGACCTGTATCACTTTATGAATTTGTGTAGATTATTATTAGTAGGTGAACTGTGAGTATTTTATGAATCTTTATTCTTATTCATATTAAATATAGTGATTATTATATGTTTACTTTCTATCATTTTCTTTCAATGTTCTATGCTAAATTGATTATTAAGGGAATAAAACATGAAAGTAGATTTCATATAATCTACGTTTTGATATAGCTGACATAACAATGTACTGTGTTCAGAAGGGTTCTTCAAAATATTGATTAGATATATGTGTGTAGGTGTAAGATCGCAACTAATGCTTGGGAGGATCCTGAGCAATAAACTCTTCCATGATTCAGCCGTTGGAATACGAATGTGTCAGTGATAGGAGTATTGCATTTTCTCAGGAGCCAGCCCCTGTCATGCACATTCTTGTGTCTTGCATGTTGTAAAGATAGAATATCTCCAAATGACACAATTAGCTTATCTCTTCCCGAGATAAGCACAAGAGATTTGTACCAGACAAATCAAGAATGCTATTGTTTTAGTACAGTCACGTTCAAAACTCTTGGTACTCTTAATCTAAGAAACATCTGCACTATGCAGGGATGCAGCCGCAGGCAGCACTGGTCCTATGAAGTGGCTGTTTTAAAGAGACACGTTATCTTTCAAATTGTCATAGTTTTACTTGCACTTTCAAGCTCTGATGTGTTTGCCATTGCCTGACTAAATCCATAGAGGATTCATTTAATTGGCTAGATACATCAAAGGTTTGCCAGTTCCTTGTGATGCTCAATGACTATTTAGGGCGAAATCCAATCGAGGCCCTTTGCGTCAATAAGCGTAGGAGGATATGACTACGATGATATGTTTTATCGGGGGAAAAATTAAGGTAAAAGCTAAAATGACTAAAATAGTTTATTTTCAATATATGGTTTAAATTTTCAACCACTCATTAAGAAATGAATCTAAATACTAGGGCAACATTAGACTTTATTGAGTTGTTCATTGTTACACTTAATATCTACTTGGTTTGTATGTTATTATTATTATTATTATTATTATTATTATTATTATTATTTGCTAAATTACAACCTTATAGTTGGAAATTTAAAGCAGGATGCTATAAGCCTAAGGACTCCAACAGGTAAAATAGACCAGTGAGGAAAGAATATATATATATATATATATATATATATATATATATATATATATATATATATATATATATATATTAATTTTGGTGTTGGTAAACGTTGTGTGTATCTTTTTACTTATACACAATTAACTTGTAATCGTTTCAGCCTGGAAAATGTATCAAGCTGATACGAAACGTCGGCGCAAATAAATGAATGGAAAAAAACAGAACGCGTCTCCTTACTCCAATATGTATATATATATATATATATATATATATATATATATATATATATATATATATATATATATGTATATATATATAAATAAATATATTTATATATATACATATATATGTATATATATATATATACAGTATATATATATATATATATATATATATATATATATATATATATATACATATATATATATATATATATATATATATATATATATATATATATATATATATATATATATATATATATATATATATATATATATATATATATTAGTAGACTTATTGGTCATATATGTATAAATTATCAATAGCGTATATACGGACAAATGTTGAACCAATGGTTTGTAAAAAAGGGGCATGGTCACCAAAATAAAATTTCTGTCACCATTATTAGTCAAAATATCACACATTATGCATTTTTATAGCGGCCATTTTGAAAATGGTTGCTATGGCAACCAACACAATGTATATCCAATGGTGTTGAAATTATCATATATAGTCCGGGCAAACTATATAATGCACGATTCCACTAGATTTAAGACTAGGAACTAAACCAAGACAGTGGGTAGGAATAAAACACGACATTCATTTAGATATTCGTTTATTGAAATATGAAACGTGGAATCTCTCTCTCTCTCTCTCTCTCTCTCTCTCTCTCTCTCTCTCTCTCTCTCTCTCAGTAATTACAAGAAAATATTATTGCAAATAAAGGAAAATATCAATGCTGAATATCACCAAAGATCATAAAATTCAGCAACGAAAAATGTGCATTGATATGAAGAATGTTTTCTTACTCTCGATAGTTAATTCATTGTAATTCTAATAGGATTAGATTGTTATCTAAAGCAAAATGAAACGCTACATTTTAACGCGCTTGTAGAGATTTAACCAGCATAGTAAAGAAAGTCTATGTTAAGCCACGTATACAAAATTACACGAAAACTAACGGTATTAATGATTTAGCCTTTTACGAGCTGGCCTTGTGCAAGAGCCCGTGTCTTGCTCTAGGCAAGGCTTTCTTAAACAAACGAACGAACGATTTAGCTTGTATCATTAAGTAACCATCAGTGCAGTATTGAGCGTCGCTAGCAAAGTCTTCTCATCACAGTCGTTTCGTTTAAACGTTTGATATACCTGAATAGCTAGCTACTTTTTTCCGACTATTTCACTGGAGAGGTTATAATTTTTATGCATTTCTTTTAAGACCCTTCGTGTAGGTAATGATTACAGAGACATCATAATATACCTTATAGAATGATTTAGAGCAATGAAAATCAACAATGAGAGTACGAGCAAAGATTAGGCCTTTAAGCTACAGTTTAGGCTAAAACTTTTAATCGCTTACAAAAGAGAATATTATAACTGATGTCCTTGTCAAAATAAATAGTAACAATCAAGGTCTATAGTCTACTCTAGACGTTAACACAATATAGTTACATCCGCTTTACAAGCATGTATATTAGGTATATACATTCTTACATTGCTTTGCATATTATCCAAAAATAAATAAATGTATTGATTCATGAGCTAGAGTTACGCATTCAGCATCATAAACGGTTAAATTCTCCACTTAATTCCCAGTCCCACGCTATCCAAACTTTTATAGATTTGGCAATACATTGCCATTTTAAGTAATCTTTTGCATTTGAATTGGTCACATTTGCTTAAAGAGTTTGAGCCTATTGTTCTCTTAAAAGAAATCATGGTCAATAGGGGAAACCAAGTAATAGAAAATTATTTATTATAAAGCTTTACTTTTTATCACATCTTAATCATTATACATCTCTTTATAAAGTGAATATTTCTTAAACACCGATTCCACACTACAATACTTCATCAAGATATGGAGCAGACTGGCCGTCGCAATGACGTAAATACTATACTTTACTGTAATGTCACGGTGGTTACCGGACATGTTAAGCATAGTTTTTAGACGGCTCTTCAGGCATGCCAACCTTCCGGAGTCAGAAGGAGAATTTTCTCACGTTGTTATTGCTTCGGGAGATTGCGTGTGGTTGCCCTGGAGGAGTAATGGCAGTTGCAAACTGATTTTATTGCTCATATTTCAGAATGTTTCGTTCTATCATTTTGTTCCATGATATAATATTCAAAATGGCAATAACTTTAACCTGATTTTTTTTGTATTAAACAATTTGGCTCTTACATTTCATAAGTATAATAATTAACATAATTCTTTTCAATTTGGAACAAAAATAAGAGTATACATCAACGTATTGTGAACGTACTTAATGTTTCAAATATCCCATTATACCACTAATGTCTCAAAATAGTCTTCTGTGGAGGAGCTAACTGATTATATGAGGCATTGTTCAATGTGTTCAAAATACTTCAAATTTTCCTCCTTTTTTTCGTGTAGAAACGAATCCAAAGTTGGCTTAGCGATGAACTTTCCTCACGATGGAAATTGCTCAATCTAGACTACGGTACCTCACAAATTTCTATAGTTATTTTGATATTTCCTGCGCAGGTAGGCAGTGCCGACAATGCACCCTACAATAATAATAATAATAATAATAATAGTAGTAGTAGTAGTAGTAGTAGTAGTAGTAGTAGTAGTAGTAATAATGATAATAATAATAATAATAATAATAATAATAATAAGAAGAAGAAGAAGAAGAAGAAGAAGGAGGAGGAGGAGAATAATAATAATAATAATAAGAAGAAGAAGAAGAAAAAGAAGAAGAAGAAGAAGAAGAAGAAAGTAGACTGAGGTGGTACGGTCATGTCATGAGAAGAGATGAACAGTATATTGGGAGGAGAGTAATGGAAATGGAGGTACAGGGAACGAGAAGGAGAGGGAGACCAAAGCGAAGGTGGATGGACTGTATCAAGGATGACCTTCGATCATAGGGGTTAACCGGTGATGAGGTGTGGGACAGAGGTAGATGGAGAAAGCTGACCAGAAACATCGACCCCGCATAGAAGTGGGAAAAGATTTAGACAAAGAATAATAATAATAATAATAATAATAATAATAATAATTATAATAGAAGTAGTAGTAATAATAATAATAATAATAATAATAATAATAATAATAATATTAATAATAATAATAATAATAATAATAATATATGTCTATTCCGGTTCCAATTGAATTATAGCTAAAATATAAGTTCATATACAAATTATTGTTATATCTTCAAAATAAACGGGGCACATTCATGTGGTAACAGAATTTGAGTGTGGTTTCTATGCCTTGTTTTTCGATCGTTTATCATTTATGATGTGTTTATGTGTCATCTCTTTCATTAGAGGGCATAGACCTTCTCCATTATGGGAATTTTGTTTCATTACAGAATACTTACTGAGTGTTTATACCATTGTACCAACTGTGTGTCACACGATCGTACATAGTAACGACATTTCATTTTGTGTATATATTATGCTTGTATCTTCGCTCTCCCCTCGCACTAACATTGAACCTGAAATAACGTGTCTGATTTTCTCTCCCCTTTAACTGTTAACCGGTGCGGTGTCGGTTGAACAGGAAATTTCCTGTTGCATTGAGTTTTTGTATATAAAGGCGAGTGTTCTGTAATAAAGTTACTCAGTTGCTTTCATCCTGCCTTTGAGTCACAACATTCTCTCGGCTCGTCACACCATTAATACAAAGTATTACATTGGCGGTAAATTTGCTGACAGATCTAATTTTACCTATATGAAAAACTTTCCCATTCTCTATGTTCGTATCAATGCAAAATTATATCTACAGTATATACTGATATTATTATTATTATTATTATTATTATTATTATTATTATTATTATTACACGCTAACCTATAACCTTAGTTGGAAAGGCAAGACGCTATAAGCCCAAGGGCTTCAACAGGGAAAATTAGCCCAGTGACGAATGGAAATAAAGAAATAAACTATTGTACAAGAGAGTAATAAACGATTGAAATAAAATATTTTAAGAACAGTAACATCATTAAATTATATTTTTCAAATGTAAACTTTGGAATTTTTTAAAAAGAGGGAGAAAAATAAGATAAAACAGCGTGCCTGCAAGCGAGAGATCTCTAATCCAAGACAGTGGAAGGCCATAGTACAGAGGCTATGGCACTACCCAAAACTGACGAGCAATGGTTTGATTTTGGAGTTTCCCTCTCCTAGAAGAGCTTCTTACCGCAGCTAAAGAGTCTCTTTTACCCTTACTCAGAAGAAGGCAGCTTCTGAACAATTACAGTGCAGTAGTTAACCTCTTGAGCGAAGAAGAAATGTTTGGTAATCTTAGTGTTGTCAGGTGTATGAGGACAGAGGAGAATGTGGAAAGAATAGGCCAGGCTATTCGGTGTATGTGTAGCCAACGACAAAATGAACCGTAACCAGAGAGAGGGATTCAATGTTGTACTATCTGGCCTATCAAAGGACCCAATAACTCTCTAGCGGTAGTTTCTTTAAGTTTGATTTTAAATGATTTAATCACGTTTTTCTATTTTATGATTGTTCCACATAATTGGGCTTCGGACAGATAAAACCCTATCGATATTTGTGTCTTAGTACCTGTAGTTCATGTGCTTTGTCTTGTGATTCTTTCACGAGTGTGTCTGACCTGTGGGACTGATAATAACTCTACCTGAATGTGCCTATTTACTATTTTACACATGAACATTGACTCATGATGCTACAGCACTCCGTTAACTGTAAGCCATTCTAATATTTCAAGTGGTGTACTATCCTTGAATCTGCACTCTTTGGTGTAGATGCAACAGTTCCTCCTTTACTTAAACCAGATGGCTCTGTCACTCACCGTCCAAAGGAAGGCAACTATTTTGGGTGATGTGTATGACGGTGGACAGAATAATGAGAAACTTGATCTTCCTTATTCCTATTTTCCTGAGGCTTAACTAACTAGTTTAGCTTTTCGATCTTGTTAATTTAAAGCTCTCTTGATGGACTTTGATGCTTATGGAGGTGTATACCCAAATGGTATTTTTCCTTCATTCTCAATAAAAACTACAGATTTCTTAGCTCCGAAGTTACCTGTTATTTTGAGCAAGTTACCAATAAGAGGAGCTTTTAGCATTTGTTGGAGAATTGGTAATATTACTCCACTATGTACATGTTTTTGTGGTAGCTCAAGTCCAACTGATTATAGAAATCGAGTTAAAACTCCAGCTAGGAGATAGCCTCCTTCCCCCCCCCTCTCTCTCTCTCTCTCTCTCTCTCTCTCTCTCTCTCTCTCTCTCTCTCTCTCTCTCATTCACGCCCGTAACCCAGTGTATTCGAAAGTGTTCGGTGCATTTTAGTGTGCCCTCTCCTAAGTGACTCTGTGCCCCAAAGCAAATCGTGTGTCACGCAAGACTAAAAGGTGATTTTGAATTCATTGGATTAGAGTGAGTGTTGGCATTGTATAACGTTTATGTAAACGGCCCTGTAGGCATGATAGGTTTATAAAGTGATCTGGTTAACTATTATTCAATAAGAGTCAAACTTAAGCATTGTATTATTTCAGAATTATTGCAAGGATTTCTATTATTTTCATTACATTATTTCTTTTCTAAGGGTTAAGGTTTCTTCAGATATAGTTGAAGTCAAGTTATATAATTTTGGATCGTAGCATTTTTGTCTTATTCTAAGTTTGACTCAGACTTAATATTTTTCCAGTGACTTAATTTCATTATGCAAATTCTTTTTAAAGTATTGTAATTTATATAGAATATATTAATTTTTGTAACGAGTGTATTATTCCAATCATCTTGATTTAAGACCAGATTCTGCTCGTATTCCTGTTAGGATCCACAGTGAGAGTTGAATAAGTGTTAATAATACTTAAAAGTAATTCCCCAGTTTAGTTTTGAGTGTGCTTAAGAGACCTTTGGATATTCAGTGTTTTATATATTGCTGTCTGGGAGTTATTTAACGGTCTCAGAATTTGCGTATTGATGTTTTTGAGTGTAAAAGTTTTAAGGTAAAAGCAAACGAGGGAGTTTGGAAATTCGAGAGGTTAAATATCTTGCCAGTCGTAGAATATATAATATTATATGTTTGGTTCCCAGTCCCGAGCTATAGTATAGTATATTTTTCAATAACTGTATAATGTTTTTTTCGGTTCTCAGACCCAGGATCCAAACATATATATATATATATATATATATATATATATATATATATATATATATATATATATATATATATATATATATATATATATATATATATATATATATGTATATTATAACACTATATGGTCCCGAGTCTGGGCACCAAAAAATATATCATATATGATGATGATTACGACTGGCAAGCTATACAACCTCTCGAATTCCAAACTCACCTGTTTACTTTTACATTAAGTCTGTTATACTTGAATATATTGATACATAAACTCTGAGACAGTTAATTAACTCCCAGACAGCAATATATAAAATACTGAATATCCAAAGGACTCTTAAGTACACTCAAGACTAAACTGGGTAATTATTATTATGAATATTCAAACAACTTTAACTTCGGTTAATAACAGGATACGAGCAAATATGAATTAATCACGAGTGATTGAAATAATACACTCTTTACAAAAATGAATATATACTATATAAATTACAACATTTGAAAAGAATTTACATAAAACAAATAAATCACTCGAAATTTTAAATCTGAACAAAACTTAGATTAAGACAAAAATGTTACGATCTGAAAATTGTATAATTACTTGACTTGAAGATATTGAATCTAAATAAACCTTAGACTAAGATAAAAGAAATACTTATGAAAGCTATACAATCACCTGTTTCACTTGAAATTAAATCTGAATACAATATTTAAGTTTGACACTTAATGAAAATAGATAATCAGATCACAATACAAGGACCTATCTTCTTCCTACAGGGCCATTTATAAAAACTATAAGAGAATTTATAAAAGAACTCACTATGATTACAAAAACTAATCACGCCAAAACTTTGATATTTCACCGAACACTTTTGAAACAATACACTGAGTTGCGTTGAGAGTGAGAGAGAGGTGGAGATGGCTGTGTCTCGAGGCTGGAATTCTCTATCTATCTATCTATGCAACCCTGGGGTTGCCTTTTTATATGAAATTTAGCTACTTCCTGAAGTTTCCAGGATAGCAAGTCCCAGTAGAATGGGCACTGGGCTAAGGCATCAGAGTTACCAAGTATTGCTCTCTCGAACCTCTACTCACGCAACAGGGAGCTGAATCCTGGGTTTCCTGAGAAACTATCACGCACAGCGAGGTGACTCTCTGTCAGCTAGCTCCACCCACCCTTTGTTCCCGAAATAAAAAAAAGATAAGACCTATCACTAGGTTTTTCGGGAAAATTCCAAAGCACATGGCATATTGTGTATAAAAAAAACATTACATAAGCCCTTGTTCCTATTTTGTATTGTCACATAACAATCTCAAACAGATTATGTAAGACTTCGTACGAACATACGTGAAATAAAAACTTAATTCTTAAAAGTAACATAAATTTACGTATACGGGCTTGAATAAAGAATACAATGAAATTAACGACGAAAGTCTTATGTAATTTATATGATAAAATTAAATCTACACGAGAAGACCTAATCTTAAGAGCTGGCTAACCTCTCATCAATGCACATATGAAAACATAAATAAAATCATGAATAAATTACTGTATTTACTCTACGCTAGACCAGCTTTGTAAGAATATTTTTGGGCAGCTTTCTAAGGGATATTTAGCCACGGTGATACTCCCTGAGAATTGACCACAGGTCTCCAGAATTCTAACTCCTGGCGTGAGTATCCTTAAAAATTTTCTTAAGGATATCGCATAATATCAGGGGACGTATTTCTTGATACGACACATAGCAATCTTCACCCCAAATAGAGTTTTTGCTCTGAGGGGGAAGAGTGGCGAAATTGAAGGGGAGCTGTCATCAAGGTTACCTGGTGGATCCCCTTCCCATACTACTACAGGCCCAATATGGCTACCCATTCCTTTGTTAGTAGCGAATTACGCACGGTGTATCTCCCGCTTGCTCTCGGTGTTTTTGTTACTAATATCTGGATATATCCTGCATTCTCCAGCATCTTCAGCCTCTGGAAAGTTAAGCATTTAATCTTTCCTGTGTATAATTTTTAGCCTCCTTCTCACAGTTAAATTAGCATAATTTAACTCTGTTTATCGGAGCCTGGCCGTTCACCGGAGGAGCCATTTTGGACGCTCTCGTTTGCCATATATGCCTTATTTAGTCAGTAGAACGACGTTCCCGGTATTTACCTTTATGAATTATAGCTATTTAGACAAATTATACTAGTGAAGATAAGATCATGCACGTATACTTCCTCTTCCTTACAATGTGTCGATCGTATACACTAGAGTCTCGCCGATATAGCGTAGCCAAGATCTCGAGTCGCATTAGGCTAGCCTACGCGTTTTAGTATACTTTCGTACATTATCCCCATTTACCTTCTTGTATTGTTTTATCAATTCAACAGGAGATAGTATATCTCCTAGAATTACCTATATAATTCGATACTCGTCTCTTTTAGAGATTTAAAGGGTAAACCCTACCTTCCCTCTGAGTGTCGCCATTAAGCGACAACCCTATCTTGGTCTTGCCATGGAGTAGTGTACTCCGGCTTGACTAGGCTATTGTTTTCTGTTGTTGGCAACTCTACTGTCGGGGGAGTAGTCACTCCCCTGCTGGTTTACAGTTGCGGTCATAGGAAGCCTAGCTTCCCTAGCCCACATCCAAAAGTGGTAGTACACTGCCGCTACCTTTTCCCTTGCGGTCTAGAAGACATGTCTTGTTTCAGCGAAGTCTTGGGCTGAGGAATCGATATTCTTCTGCTGGCCAAGACGGCGCCGATATTGAAAAGATGTTTCTGAGTTCGTGACCGAAAGCGGGTGGCAATTGTGCCGCCTTCTTCTGACACGACACACAAGACACTTTCCCTTCATCTCTCTGTCCTTTAGCGATGCCTTAGCCATTGCAAAATCTTTAGTCGGTATTCTACAATCTCCCCACTTGCCGGGTGGGTTGTGTTGCTGGCCGGGTTCCTACATAGGTGGCTTGATTGCCGCTTCAGCCTTCCCCCTACGGATGCAAGGCTCCGGGAAAGGTTATGCCGGCCATGACGGCTGCTGGTGGGAAACCCTAATGTCTTTGAGTGTTCTTCAGTCCTCTCTTGGACTGCCATCCACAATCCCTGGAACCGGCAGTGTAGCCGGCAACAGACCCTGTGGTTGGATGGAAGCTAGAATCATACATTCCCCCTTCCATTTGAACCCTCATTCTGAATGAAGGCAGTAGGGACAGTAGCCCCTACACCCTTATTTTATTGTACTAAACTATAATGATAAGGTAGCCCTTCTCTCCATGCTTTGTCTCTCTCTGTCGGCTAGTGCCGTCAGGTACTAGCCTAGCCGGTAGCATGCCGACCGGACTAGTGCCGCCAGGTACTAGACTAGCCGGCAGCATGCCGGCAGAACTACAGTATAAGTTTATACAGTAGCCAGTATTTCTGCAGTATAGTACAAACTCTAGGCAGAAAACTACAGTATATATTGTACAGTAGTTTATATTTTCCAACATATTCTGTGTGTCCTCTCACAGTCCCTTGTTGAGACCAATTACAACATTGAAGTGAAGTATTCCTTCAATACCCTGATGAGCCATAGGTCATCAGAACTTATATATTTTACCCTACAATATTAATATTCTTTTTGGAAGGGTTAGTGCTAGTATACACTAATTTTAGCTCTAGATATTAGAGCTCTTCCACTCTAGTTTTCCTTAAATAAGGAAATTCTAAACATTAATATTGAGGGAGGTCCCAGCAATTGGCTGGACAGGAGGCACAGATATGTGTCTTTCCTATTTCTCTCTAGCTTAATATCCTAAGCTAAATTGGTAATAGTAATATAATTTTATGCATGCATAAATGATTTATCAAGTGTGATAAATTACCATATACTCATTTCATTTTCCTTTCGTTACAGGAGGAGAACAAGGTGAAATGTGAGGTTATGTACTGTAACCACAAGAGTAAGAACTTTTGCGGTCACTCTATGTGCAGGTCTCATGCCCCCTGCTCAATCGCAACCAAAACCTTGAGGTATTGGGACCCCAAGGACTGTAACATCTGCTCGGCCTTGATGACCGAGGGTTTCGGAGATCCCAAGTCGGCGGCGTCGGGGGACGCTGCGAGGAAAAAGCTTTGGAGATGGGTATGAGGGTTCCAGAAGAACTCTCCGGGATCATACCTTCCCAACGACATGATGAGAAGCATGCTGTTCCCGAAGGCAACAGCTAATGCCGTCACCACAAGCACGACCCGGGCCTCCTTGCATCCAGATTGCAGTTGAGGCCGACATCAACGAGGCGATGAAAGGCATGGACATCCATCAGGAGAGGATGTCTGATGTGTCATCGGACACGGAAAAGGATCTCCTTCAAGAGGATCCTGAGGAAGAGGTGGCCCTGCCACCCGGAGAAGACGAGGATCTTGATTCGACGGAAGCGGAGGACCCCCTTCTGTCTGTGTCGGCATTCCATTAGACTCGCTGGGTCAAGCTGTTATGGCCCAGACTATGATGCTAATGGATACTCTACGTAAGGAAAACGTAGATATGAAGAAGGAAATGACGAAGGAGTTCCGCGAAGCAACTCAAATTGTCACTTCCCGTGGGTCTTTCAAGCGACCCAGAGTACAGGACCTACCACCCTGCTCCGAAACGAATCCCTGGAGGTATGCGGAGTTTATGCCTATTACGAATGGGAAACTCTACATTTCGGAGAAGATGGGAGCCGTCCACCTGGACGACATCGAATTTTGGCCAAACTTTGCGGCTTACCCAGAGTATTTCATCCGGCTAAAGAGTGAGCCAGCGTCTAAAGAAGAGACGCAACCAAAGGAAGTCATGGTTTTCGACCATGACAAGGCACAGGCTCTCTTGACGAGTAGCCTAAAAAAGGCACGGTATACCAACTCTAGAGTTTCTGTACTGAGCAAGAAACACCCTACTTTTCTTGCTCCTTCTTCAAGAGCTTTCCCTTTCTCATCAAAAGCTCTCCAAAGTGTGATGAAGGCTATTGATGCAGGCAAACCATGTCCTACGCTAGAGGAGTGTAGGCCATTGTCTCTGGCCTTGCCCACAGATGAAAAGGAATGGAAGGAGGTCCACCTAACCTTCTCAATCTCCAAACTCGATGCGGACATCGCAGGACAGCAGTTCAGCGAGAACCTCACGAAGTTGCAGGACTTTCTCCTGAGACAAGAACAGGAGACAAGGGAGAGGCCAGCCGCTTCTCTTTTCCTCCAGAACTGCATGGAGATGTGTGCAGGTGTTCCTAGTAACCCACACATGTACACAGTTCTGGCCAAGATGCACATGGTCACTTTAGTCAAGGACTTGTATGCTTTCGTGAAGGCCAGGAGGGCCTGCAGGGAGTTTGTGTTTACCAATGCAACGGTCAAACACGAACCAAGGAAGCTGATTATGTCTTGTATCTGGGGCAAGGACCTCTTCCCAAAGGAAGTAGTCCAAGAAGTTGTCGAGAAAGCCGCGGCGGAGAATAGGAATCTTCTCCAAAAGTGGGGCATTTCTTCAAAGAGAAAATATTCCCCTGATGCTGGTCCCCAACCTAAGAGGAAGACAAAGAAGCCACGACTTCCCTCTGTGCCTGTACAACATCCCACGGTCACCATGACCACGATGCCCCAAGTGGTTGCTCAACCACAAACCACCTTTCAAGTGGTACCTCAACAGCTAGTAGCCCAGTCACCAGCCTTCAATCCAAGTCTTGAGAGGCACACCACTACCTTTCACCCGAAAGGAAGAGGATCTAGACGGGGCTTCTCAAGAAACCCCTCACGAGGCAGGGGGGACGTGGTCAGGGTGGCAAACCCTCAGGACCATCCAAGCAATGATATGCTCCTGGTAGGAGGGAGACTCCTCCACTTTCAGGATCGTTGGACCTTCGATTCCTGGGCCCACAGCCTAATGAAGAATGGACTAGGATGGAAATGGAACAAATCTCCACCTTCATTTCCTCAGTTCTTCCAACACTCCACCCCCTTACTGGAAGAATATACCTTAGAACTCTTGAACAAAAAGGTTATAAGGAAAGCAAAGTCCATCAAATTCCAGGAAAGGCTGTTTTGTGTTCCCAAGAAGGACTCAGACAAACTCAGAGTCATTCTAGACTTGTCGCCACTCAACAAGTTCATCAAGAAACAACAAGTACAGGATGTTAACCCTTCAACACATAAGGACTCTGTTACCGACAGGGGTGTACACAGTCTCAATAAACCTGGCAGATGCTTACTGGCACCCTCCAGTCAGTCGGCCCCTCTCCTCCTACCTAGGATTCAAGTTACGGAAGACAAAGTATGTCTTCAGGGCCATGCCCTTCGGACTAAACATTGCCCAAAGGATCTTCACGAAACTTGCGGACGCAGTTGTACAACTACGCCTAGATGGCGTTCAGGTAGCTGTATACCTGGACAACTGGCTGGTGTGGGCAGCATCCAAGAAAGTGATCTAGTTCCTGGAACATCTTGGATTCAAAATCAACCACAAGAAGTCTCGGCTCTTTCAGCTCAGGAGTGTCAATGGCTGGGAATCCATTGGAACTTGCAGTCACACCATCTCTCCATCCCACCAAAGAAGAGGAGAAAGATTGCGCGTTTTGTCAAGAGACTACTGAAATCCAACAGGATCTCAAGATGCCAACAGGAAAGAGTACTGAGCTCTCTCCAGTTTGCAGCAGTAACAGACACAGTGCTAAGAGCACAGCTGAAAGATGCGTCAGGAGTCTGGAGAAGATACGCATCAAAAGCTCGAAGAGATCTACAGAGACCGGTACCGACCTTACTACGATTGCTTCTCAAGCCGTGGTCGAAGGTCAAGAGCCTAGCAAGGACTGTTCCCTTACAACCACCTCCCCCATCGGTGACCATCCATATGGATGCCTCGACAGAAGGATGGGGAGGTCACTCCCATCAAAGGAAAGCCCAAGGGACCTGGTCATCCCTGTTCAAGACCTTTCACATCAACATTCTAGAGGCCATGGCAGTCCTCCTGACGTTGAAGAAGCTATTCCCTCACAGATCAGCCCACATCAGACTGGTCTTGGACAGCGAAGTGATAGTGAGATGTCTGAACCGACAAGGCTCGAGATCGCCCTACATCAATCACGTGATATTGGCCATCTTTCGCTTGGCAAGAAAGAAAAGATGGCACTTATCGGCAGTTCACTTACAAGGGTTCCGCAATGTGACGGCGGACGCTCTATCCAGGCTAAAGCCGATAGAGTCAGAATGGTCCCTAGACGCAGACTCATTCTGCTTCGTCTTGGAAAAAGTCCCAGAACTGCAGATCGACCTCTTCGCAACGAGCGACAACAAGAAACTACCACAATACGTAGCCCCATACGAGGACCCTCGGGCAGAGGCGACAGATGCCATGTACCTCAATTGGAACAGATGGACCCACATCTACCTGTTCCCTCCAACAAATCTCCTACTGAAGGTCCTCAACAAGCTGAGATCCTTCAAGGGAACTGCAGCAGTAGTGGCCCCCAAGTGGGCCAAGAGCAACTGGTTCCCTCTGGTGATAGAACTGAAGTTGAGGCTGTTTCCTCTACCGAACCCAGTTCTATCAAAATTGGTTCAGAAGTCGACTGTCTTCACTTCATCGCCTTAGTAGTCAAGAAAAGATTTGGGATCTCGAAAGACAGTATAGACTTTCTAGAAGAATAAAAGTCTAAGTCAACCAGAAGACAATACGAATCGTCTTGGAAGAAGTGGGTTGCTTCTGTTAAAGCCAAAAAGCTGACGGAAAACTCGATGGATTTCTGCCTGTCCATCTTCATCCACCTTCACAAGCAAGGCTTGGCTTCCACCACGATAACTACGTGTAAGTCAGCTTTGACTAGACCTCTTCTATACGCCTTCCAGGTGGACCTGTCGAACGAAATCTTCAACAAGATTCTGAAGGCATGTGCTAGACTTAAGCCAGCAGCCCCTCCAAAGCCCATTTGTTCGAACTTGAACAATGAAGATTGCTCTCTAAAGGATCTAACACAAAAAGTGATATTTTTGTTCGCTATAGCCTCAGGGGCTAGAGTTAGTGAAATAGTAGCCCTATCAAGAGACGAGGGCCATATTCAGTTCAAAGAAGTAGGAGAACTGAATCTTTTTCCCGATCCTACCTTTCTCTCCAAAAACGAGTTACCCACCAAAAGGTGGGGTCCCTCGAGAATCTGCCCTCTGAAGGAAGATGTCTCTCTATGCCCAGTAGAGTGTCTAAAGGTCTATCTTCAAAGAACTTCAGACTTCAGGGGAGGACAGCTCTTCAAAGGCAAAACCTCAGGATCAAACTTTTCCCTAAAACAACTGAGGGTGAAGCTCACCTACTTCATTCGCAGAGTGGATCCTGATAGTACACCCGCAGGTCATGATCCGAGAAAGATTGCTTCGTCGCTGAACTTTTTCCAGTATATGGTTGGAAATCCTCTAGAATCTTTTATAAACATTATGCG
>NC_090745.1:33268359-33280859 GCF_036898095.1 Palaemon carinicauda
ACAGTGGAGTATAAAAGTATAAAGTAAAGTTAAATGGGGATCTTCACCTTCAAAGCACTAAGTTAAAGAGCGTACACTCGCTGATACCAACTTACCTCTGTCTGAGTAGGTTACTCTCAACACCTTGGGTACTTCTGACCCGTCCCATAGTATAAATTGGTAAAATTCATATAATGCGGTTAAAGATACCAAATGTGTAATCTATTCCAAATGATTTATTACAGTAAAAAGGGATGGAATTAACTCAATGATTTTAACACAACAAAATTAAAATTGGAAAAATTATCAGTAACTCAATTATAAGTTTTTCATATGATAAAATGAATAAGTGAATTGACAACACAAAAAATTGAAAATGTTAAACGGAATTAACTTGTGGAATAACCCTCAAACAGAATAAATAAAAGTAAAAAAATTCTGATCAACAATTTGTGCGGTAGGCTGCTGTGAGGTCCCAACATGTGGTCAGTAACCTCAAGCAATTACCAAGATCAAAAAAAGTATGAGTACATTAATTTCCATGCATGCAGCCCGAGAGATGTAATGCCAAAATAATACCTAAACTTAACTTATGAGAAATTGAAACTTATCTAAAGGGGGAATGGCCATTAATTGAACTCACAAGATTTTTTCTGTTGTGGGCGCCCGTGTCCTAAATGTGGTGGTCTTCAGTTTGCGCACTAGGCCTACAGCACTTAATTTGCAGAGTCAACGGTCCCCTCCAACTAGCCCCCAAGACTGGAACCGACGTGCAGTAGAATTAGCAGCTTAGCACTGACACAGGTTGTCTGCTTGATCTCCTCTACGTAATCTTGATTAGTTATGGTGTAAGGGGACAGGCTAGTGATGGAGAGTGGGAGCACGAGGTTGACATTGGAGCCTGACTTGGCAGCTCCGTTTAGTACCGTGGCCTGTATGTTTGTGAGGTCGAATTCAGGTCAGCTGCGTCCTCCTTCCTTCCCAAAAAAAAGCGTATCTTGGTGCGTAGGCCTACGGTCTTGAGGTGCCAACTCTCATTTAGGACAGGCTTGAAATACTTGTGAGATGAGTTTTAAGCAATACACTTATTTAGAATACAAGGAGAAATCTTGCAACTCCAGGGGAGAAAGATAATCCTAACTCTAAACCTCTGGCATACAGAATAAAAAATTAAACTAAAAGGTAATTTAGCAAGTCGGGCTTACTTGTGTGGACAACCATACCTCCTAGACTAGCAGATTTGAGTTGTAGTTAAGAGATTCAAAATACCTAAATACTTAAGGTAGAATAATGAATACAAAAACACAAAAGTATTAATCTTGGGACACTCGCTTAAGAAAGACACATTACTCACATTTTTCCCTGCCATGACGTCACGAACAATAACAAAGTCTACGTATAAACTATGAAGAAGAAGAGTAGTGAAGAAAATTCTTCACAATATATATATATATATATATATATATATATATATATATATATATATATATATATATATATATATATATGTGTGTGTGTGTGTGTGTGTGTGTGTGTGTGTATGATGACACTAAGAGTAGAAAAGTCATTAACTTTGTGGAGAATTGTAAATAGTAGATTGTTACTTGCAAAGTTCAAATCAAAGTAGTGCAAATGACTAACCTGTCTCTAAATGCCCAAATAAATAATGTAATAAAAACTGCTGGTTATCATCTAAGAAATATTGCGTTTATAAAAAAGTACCTGGACGAAAATTCTGTAAAGAAACTTGTAATAAACTGTGTTATTACCAGGATTGACTACTGCAACTCTATCTACTACAATTTACCAAAAGTGCAACTTAAGAAATTACAAAACATAATAAACAGAGGAGTAAGACTGATAAAAGGTTTCCCACCTAGAGAAAGGATCACCCCTATACTAATCGATTTACACTGGCTGCCGATCAAAGCGAGAATTGAATATAAAATATGTACAATAACCCACCAAGTTATCAGAACAGGTCGTCCAAAATACTTAAAGGAATTGCTGTATATTGCACACCCAACAAATCATGTCAACACGAGAATAGTTATAGATGGCTTCAAACTGTTGGAACCTAGATTTACGTCTACTTTAGGCCCCAGAGCCTTTAAATATGTGGCCCCGAGACTATATAATAAGCTCCCACGAAACTTTCGAATGATTGAAGACATTAAGGCTTTCAAGAGGAAACTGAAGACTTTCTTATTTCATGAGTCTTTTGACAGTGACGATTTAACAGTAAATGAACAATATGTAACTTGAAAAGATAAGTACTGTGAACGAACAAGATAAAACGACAGAGGAGGTCCTGTAGAAAGTGGGGTTCCCCTGCTGTATTGGACCGGAAAAGCAGCCATCAAAGTAAAGTAAAGTAATATGTGAATTATAGTTTGTTATGCACCAGCAAATGATTTCCCTGAAGAAAGGAAAGATGAATACTATGAAGAATTGCAGTGTACTAGATGAGATCTTAGAGAGAGATAGGAAAATTGTGATTGGCGACTTCACTGCTAAAACTGAAAGGAATAATCAAGGGATAGAGAATGTGATGGGTGTCGAGGGTCTTGGCAAAGTTGCAAATGAAAATGAAGCAAATTTCATAAGTTTCTGTTCAACAAACAATCTTGTCATTGGAGGATACTCTTTTCCAGCGCAAGGACATCCACAAATATACATGGACTTCACCATGGGGCAATTACAAAAATCAAATAGATCGCATTGCCATTAATAGAGAAGGAGGACCTTGAGAAATGTAAGAAGCTATAGAGGTGCGGATTTGGTAGTGATCACCAGCTCCTTATTGCCACACTGAAATTAAAACTGAAAGCAGACAACAGAAAGGTGGATAGAATACCTAGGTTTGATACAACTAAGCTTCTAGAAGAAGAGCACAGAGAAACATTTGCAATTAAATGTAGGAATCGGTTTGCAGTCTTAGAGACTTTAAGAGACGAAGAGCAGACAATTAATGAAGAATGGTGTGATATTTAGAACATATATCAATAAGTTGGTAGTGAAGATTTGGGACACGCAGTTACAAGGAGAAAGCCATGGCTATCAAATGATACGTGGGATACTATAAAAGGAGACGAAGACAGAAATTGATTGTTGAAAGTTCTAGAGGAAATAATGAAGATTACAAGGTAGAGCATGCTAAGTATTCTAGTACTAATAGTGAGGTCAAAAGTTTTGCTAAGAATGACTGGAGAGAATATTCACACAGCAAAGGAGATGAGGCTGACAAAAATATGAAATCAGGGAGTGGCTATGGTGTAAGAAACGCTAATAGTATTATTAATGAAATTCCTATTGGGGGGAAAGAAGAAGAAGCATATACCCATTAAAAAGAGAGATGGATCTGCTACACCAACATAAGATGAAGAAAGACAACGTTGGATGGATCACTTTAATGTTATGAATAGGAGATATGAAGGGAACAATTTGATTGATATACCTGAAGCTGATGAAGACCTTGGTGTACTCATGAATGAATTAGTGTGTTTGAAGTTGAAACTATCATTAAAACACTCAAGAGATGGAAAGCCCCTGGATATGATAGAATAACTGCTGAGATTATACAGGCTGAAAATGAAGTGAACCCCAAAATACTTACAAATTTATTTTGTAGAATGTCGCATGAAGAGGCAAAACCTGATGAATGGGAGTTAGGAGTGTTGGTGATAATGGCAAAAAAGGAGACCTGACTGAATGTAATAATTACAGAGGCATCACACTTACATCAGTTGTTATGAAGATATATAGTATGCTTATTCTAAAGAGACTGGAGAGAAAGATTGATGAAAAGCTGAGAGATAAACAAACAGGATTTCGAAAAGGTAAAAGTTGAACTGACAAAATTTCCATTTTGAGACATGTACAGCAATGCATAGAATATAGAAATCCTCTTTTAGTGGCATTTGTGGACTATGAAAAAGCCTTTGATAATGTGCACCGACCAATTTTGTGGAGAGTCCTGAGTTATTATGGAATTCCTCTGAAATATGTAAATTTGATTAAGTCTGTTTATAAGCATAGCAAGTAAGAAGTTAATGTTAATGGAGTCCTATCAAATAAATATCCAGTGAACAGCGGAGTACTCCAAGGAAATGTGTTGTCACCTATATTGTTTATCTTCCTTATGGATTTTGTAATGCGTAAAACAGTCGGAGATGGTGGAGAAGAATTGAATGGATTGGTAATAGGAAATTAGCAGACCTAGAGTATGCTGATGATGTTGCCCTTATTAGCAGAACATCGCAGGATTCACGTTGCTTGCTTACCAGAATGCACGCAATATCACACGAGGTTGGCCTCAAGATAAATAGAAGAAAGACAGATGATAAAACGGAATATGCAATTGAACATGCAATATCATTGGAGGGAGATAGGATTAATGAGGTAGATTCATTTACTCTAAGCATCTAAGAACTATGATCTCCAATACAGGGTCTTTAGAATTAGTTTAGTGAAAAATTGAACAAAGCTATCAGAATGGCTAGGTTAAGTAAAATTTGGAAATCAAATCACTTGAAATGACATCTAAACATCGGACTATATATCACTTTAGTGAGATCGGTATTCCTCTATGTACATGAGTCAGTGTATGACAATGAAGCAATCTCCTATAGATGAAGTAGATTTGGGAACAAATCCGTCAGAAGAATATTGGGAGGTAAATGGCAGAACAGGATTAGAAATGAAACTATAAGAGAGATTACTCGAGTTCCATATGTGGATAAGATCATCGTGACGGGTACATGGAGATAGTTTGGGCATGCTCTTTGCACTCCCAAGAGAGATTAGTTCACCTAACGTAGAAGATGATGAATGGAGAAATATTGAATTAGAAGCTCAAGATAGAGACGACTGGCCGCTGGCGAAATCTAACTGAGACCCTTTGCCTCAATAGGCGTAGGAGATGATGATGATGATATATATATATATATATATATATATATATATATATATATATATATATATATATATATATATATATATATATATATATATATATATATATACACACACACACACACACACACACACACACACACACATATATATATATATATATATATATATATATATATATATATATATATATATATATATATATATATATATATATATATATATATATATATATATATATATATACAGTATATATACATACATGTAGGCCTATATAAAAGTGTTTTTCCACATGAAAAAAGGAAAATGCAAAGACTACACCTAAAATCAGTGAAGTTTACCACTTATGACATAATTATCTCGGACTAGAGGTCTAAGAGACCACAACCATTATTAATAACAGTCCTTTATTTTTTCCCTTTTGTAGATACCTAATGACGAATAGCGGTGCTGGACGGTCAATGACTGTCATATAATGGAAGTCTGAGATGCCATGCACCGGTGACCAACTGTATCACAGCTTACTGGTACCTCAGGTTCTGATTGGTCAACAGGAAGAGTTGATTTTCCGGTTGGGACTTACACTACACCGCATTACCACAACTGAGCAGATGTTAGAGCGGTGAAAAGGCCGATCTTTTATAGGGAGGGGAGGTGTGGTGGCAGAGGTGGAGAGGGTTGTTTGTGAGGGGGAGGGAGGAGAATAACAGTCACGTTACTTGTCTACTTCTTCCCCTTCGTCCTTCCCTCAGTCTTTACCTGTTTGGCTTTGTTACAAGTTGGGGTTTGGGGTGAGCGAAATATGCTACTACCATCGAAGAAGAAGGAATCGAGACAAGTGCTTACAGTATATTAGACGTTGCATTCATGCATTTTAGAGCTCCTTGAGAAAAAGAGATTTTTAAAGCTATTCTTATAGATATTTGATTGTCATTTACATTAGTAGAACATCTACAGTGATTTTATTACTAAAAGAAAACAAAGACTTTTTAGAAATATGCAAATTTTATTTTTCTTTAACGTGCAGAAAAAAAAGATAACAGCGAAGTTAATAAATATAGAGTGATATTTCTAGTGGTTATAGTAATAAAAATATTCTATTTTAATTTCGGTTAAGATGTGTTATTTATTTTTACGACAAAAAAAAATGTGATGTGAAATCTAGTTCGCTTAAGTGCAATGTAGGCTACATATATATATATATATATATATATATATATATATATATATATATATATATATATATATATATATATATATATATATATATATATATATATATACAGTAGCCTATATATATATATATATATATATATATATATATATATATATATATATATATATATACAGTAGCCTATATATATATATATATATATATATATATATATATATATATACTGTAGCCTATATATATATATATATATATATATATATATATATATATATATATATATATATATATATATATATATATGTGGAGAATTTTTTGATGGTTGTGTTCTGAGTGGGAACTTAGTCCGGGAAAGTCTCCTTATAACAGTTACATAAAGTTCAACAGGGGAGGATAGGAGCACTTACTCTCGGGGCACAAACACCCTGCTAATACTTTACTGTCACAATTCACAAACCACACTCTTTAAATACAAAGGGGGGAAATTTTACTGTCCAGAGGCCGAAGCACTCCACACGTAGGATTAAGAATAATTTATGGCCTACTCTAGCTTTGTCAGGGCTAGAGTCATCTCACTCTAAGGCTCTGTTTCGATTCCGTCCCAGTGACCCCAATGAGATGCTGGACAGTTATTTTACGTTAATGTAAGGTAGACAAAATCCAAAATGGGAGCAGTGATGTAAAGTAGTTTAAAAGTTTAAAGATAAGGATCTTTACCTTCGAAGCAAATATATTAATGCAAAGTTCCTCGCTATTACCACCTATAGACTTACTTAGGTTTTCTCTTTAAATACTGGGTACTTTGTCCCGTGATTAACTATTCATTTCACACATTAAAACAAATGAGGGAGCAAAAATACTAAAGAGGTTTAATTAACCTAATATTGATTTATTTCACAAATTTACATGAAAGAAACGGACATCTTAACAAAGGCAAAAAATGGTATAAAAAGAAAGCAATTCAAAATGATGAAAATTAGTTAGTTAGACACGTGGTCTACAATAATAAAAATCCAAATGGGGTCTGGCACGTGGCCCACGTGACCCAGAGACTATGTTAATCTCAAAACGCAAAAAATTGTATAGAAAAAAATATATACACACAATCCCACCGCACACAGTCCGAATAGTGTAATTAGCCAGGTACCCTATCAAGTTAAAATTAGTCTAAGCTAATAAAAAATGGGGGAAAACTAAATGGCCATTGATGTAGTACCTGCACTCCTTTGAAGTTTAGTCCTATGCCCGTGATAGCTGTTGACCTGGTTGTCGCACTAATTTCTTGCCTGGCTCACCCCAAGAATTCTCACTGTGGCTGCAACTAGGTACACCAGGGACCTCTTCTCAATCTCTCCGACCGGCAGCAACAGGACTCGTTGCGTTGGTGAGACACGTTTTGGAAGAGAGAGTGGGGTGAGCCAGAATTGGCCGGGTTCAATGACCAGGCAGGTCAGCAGGCCAGGGCAGCTCCTCGTAGAATGGGCTCGACACTACCGTCGAAGAGATCACCTCGCTTCACCTTTCCAGACAGGTGAAGAGCTTGATGCGCATGGTAATCCATTGGGGTTGCCATATCGGGACTTCAGGACAGGGCAATATATTGTTGAAAGGAGTGCAGAGGAGGCAGGATTTTGTACTAACTACTCAGATAAATCTTGCTGCTCTAAGGGAGTTTATATACAAAACAATCCTACCTATTCTGGCTTACTAAAAATAATATTCTAAATGATTAATTAGCAATGGACTGGTACGATGGGCATACATCTTAAAATTAACAAACCTTAATTGGTATTGAGAAATATAAGATGCATTAATTCAGCAGTATTGGAATTTATATAAAATGTGCAGTTTAGGGATTTAATCTCGACCCATGTAGTTTAAGGAAAGAACCAACATACGCCGCGGTTACACTAAGGCCCTCTAACGTGCGTATCTACGCTGTGACGTCACGAGCATGGCGTGCGCCACTGTCAACAAGTTTAGATTAGTCTTCCCTATATTTCGTTAAAGAAAACTAGATGTAGGAGAGAATGTTTAAGGGGTAGCTATAGTATTAGTAGAAGAGAGCTAAAAATACGATTGAAAGAAGAAGAGTGAAGAAAATTCTTCACACCCTGGGGATAAAGGGGAGAAAAAAGGGAGAGGGGTTAGTTCCGGCAAATGTGATTCAACTACTTGTTAGTATGAGTGAGATAAGGTTACTGGCTGAATGATGAGTGAAGTTGTTCTTCACATCAACGTCCGTTTAAAGTTAACAAAACGCCTTTAACGTTAATTGAAATCAATTGAATCAAAGTTATGCTTTCACGTGAATTTGGGGAAAATTGAACCACGCAGGCAATGTTTCACGGAAGCGTTAATACAAGTAAATGATCAGTGTTAACTTGAAACGTACGATGCAATAGTAATTAAACGATTAAAAGTACTCAATTCTTCCCACCCTAGGGGTACGGATAGAGTAAAGAAAACGCAATCCAATGTCAGTCGAGTTCAGCAACAAGTCCAGCCAATGATTAATTCAAAATTATGGGGGTGAATCCCAATCCCGGTCTGACACCCAACGTTTTACATTAAATGATTTTACAAAGAAAATTACTGGCGTAATGAAAACTTTGTATTCATCGCCTGACAAAAGGAGAAAAGTTACTTCCTTCTCGGCGTTTAAAGGTAAAAGGTTATTTGGCACTAGCATGAATGATAAACTGGGACAAGCTAGGTCCATGGGGACATCGTCTTTCTGACAACTAAGGTCTTGGATGTCATCTTCAAGGGAAACGTTTAAGATGGGAACATAAAAAACAAAACTTAATTTCAGCACGAGCTGAAGGATGTCAGGGGGATTATAGCAACATGACAAGTTATCAAGGCAAAAATTGAATTTACGCTTTGAGGTTAAAGCAAGGGATTGACCTGGAAAATGCTGCTGTACGACTTGGCAAAAATAATAAAGGTTTAATGTGACGTCATATAGGACTGAATAAAAATAATGAATGGTGTTCATGGTACCGTTATCCTTAAGCAAAGTGAATCGTAAACAGGCTCTAAGCTCCGGTGCTAGGTCTACCTGTGTGACCTTCACTAAATCCGCCGTCAGTGCACAAGGTTCATTTCTGATTGCTAAGGTCTTAACCTTGCGATCACGCGGCTCTTTCTGAGGGCGTGTTTCAAATCCTAACGGGGATAATTTAGCGTTGACACGGGTAGGAGCGGAAGTTACTGGCTTAAAGATAGGACGATCAGGCAACGTGGGCACTGGTCCATGGAATGGTACGGTAACTACGGTTTTAGTTATTGAATTTACAACCGGTACAGGCCTCTGCTGGCCATCACGCACACGGTTAAGTTGTGTGGTATTTGAGCTACCACTTGGGGGGTCTATGTTAAGACGATGAATGGTATTTCCTCCGGGACGGACTGTCACCGGCGGCAAAGACAAAGGGGGTTGAGGGCGATTAAACGCGGGTGGCTTAAGGTTCGGAGATGAGGACGGAGCTCGTGGGACAGACACAAATTCACTAATCGTATGCCGTGTTGGCAACATAGTATTGAAATGTGATGATTTTACTGGTTGGGGAATTGAGACAAAATTATGAACATTGTGCTTGACTGCCGATATATTAGAAGTTTCAATTAGGGAACGTGTCACTGAAGGTGTTGCACTCGAAAAAGAACAAGATTGATTATCTTTAATTATCAAATTAGGATGAGCCATGAGGCTATTAAAGGCAATTTCAATTTTACTTGAACAGGCAGCAAGCACGGGATAATTTAATTTAACAATAGGATGGTCGTAATGACGTCTCCAAAAATTCTTGTAATGGTTAAGTTCGTCTCTTACTTTACCAATAAGGGTTTTGAAATGATTTACGGCTTCTGGACCCATGCTGGGAAAATCTACAGAAGCCAGACCATGAAGTGCGAGGTCTGCGTCCTCACACACAAAGGTGAACGTCAACTCCTGTTCCTTAAGCCTAGCATTAATCTCCTCTGGGCTGAGCGTTTCCGCCTTAGGCGTTGGAGGGATGTTTACGTTACTAGTGAAGTCCGCCATCTTGGAATGACCACGTTTGATGAACGGATTCGTAAAAGCAAACAAAGGGTAACTGAATTTTCAAAGGAACGTGAAAATGAAACGTTACAAATTTACAAGGTTGATAATTCAACATTTAAATTTACTCATGATGGGGGAACAAGTTAAATGGACAAAAATATGAATCATGAAATTACTTTAAAATTCAAAGTGACCGGGTCCAACAAAGCAGACGATGCCCAGGTCACGTGACTTTAAAGACTTTGCTAAAATGAATTATTTACGCACGTGGCGATAATGGTTGAACTAAGTTACTTGAAAGTAAAACATTAGAAAGCACATGGGCTTATGAATGCAAAGTATTAAGTTAAAAGCTAAAATAACAGGTCGAGGCTGACACTGTTGTGACGATTTCACAATTACGGGCGCACTAAGGCAGCCACTAATCTATTCAAAATGTAGATTGGCGCACAAGGCAGCGACTTTAAAGAGCACTCTCGTGGAGGCTAAACAAATATAAAATTTCCCTCACGTGGAGGTAAAACAAAAATATCCTCGCTAAAGGACAAAAACAATATTTCCTCGCTAAAGGAAATTAAATTAACTACACGCAGTAATTTACTTACGGTAGCAAAAAATTACGAACCCTTAGTTTGGGCTGTAAACAAGATCCGCCATCTCGGAACAAACACGTGGAATGAAACGGACTTGGTGTTATTAAGTTTCTACGTTACTCGTAAGAAGACTTAAAATTATGTTGCGCCAATTCGCTCGGTAGGACAAGGACACGTGCTAGGTATACGGTGATGTTAGTTAGAAAAGTTAAGGTTGGTTAGGGAAGGTAAACGACACAAAGGAAGGTAGACCAAGGTACAAAATGTTACAAATTAGATGCTTAGCTAGCAAAATTAGTTGACAGGACGAGTACACCGGTGCTCTAGCTGAGCAGTAATCACGGGCGTCTGAACAACAAAAAACCTTAGTTCAAGTAGCTTAGAACTTTCTGGTATAAGTGGATTCCGCCACACGTGGGTGAACGGATCCGAGACAAAGTGAAGTTCCTACGACAAATTCTAGTCTTTCTGTAGAGAACATTCAAGCAACAAATTAACCTGGTTACGTAGCTCTTTCCTTAAACACGTGGTCGATACAAAAAGATCATGTTGATTACAAATTTCTCTTCCCAATTAAAGTCTGGGCATTACACATTCGACAAACTGGCTGTGTGCGTGTGGGTAAGTGATATAGCGAGTTACTATATGCTTAATCAAGCTGATTAATTACGTTAATGCTTCACAAGTCAAAGGTAAAAGATCCGGTTCGAAGGACCACTCGTGTGGAGAATTTTTTGATGGTTGTGTTCTGAGTGGGAACTTAGTCCGGGAAAGTCTCCTTATAACAGTTACATAAAGTTCAACAGGGGAGGATAGGAGCACTTACTCTCGGGGCACAAACACCCTGCTAATACTTTACTGTCACAATTCACAAACCACACTCTTTAAATACAAAGGGGGGAAATTTTACTGTCCAGAGGCCGAAGCACTCCACACGTAGGATTAAGAATAATTTATGGCCTACTCTAGCTTTGTCAGGGCTAGAGTCATCTCACTCTAAGGCTCTGTTTCGATTCCGTCCCAGTGACCCCAATGAGATGCTGGACAGTTATTTTACGTTAATGTAAGGTAGACAAAATCCAAAATGGGAGCAGTGATGTAAAGTAGTTTAAAAGTTTAAAGATAAGGATCTTTACCTTCGAAGCAAATATATTAATGCAAAGTTCCTCGCTATTACCACCTATAGACTTACTTAGGTTTTCTCTTTAAATACTGGGTACTTTGTCCCGTGATTAACTATTCATTTCACACATTAAAACAAATGAGGGAGCAAAAATACTAAAGAGGTTTAATTAACCTAATATTGATTTATTTCACAAATTTACATGAAAGAAACGGACATCTTAACAAAGGCAAAAAATGGTATAAAAAGAAAGCAATTCAAAATGATGAAAATTAGTTAGTTAGACACGTGGTCTACAATAATAAAAATCCAAATGGGGTCTGGCACGTGGCCCACGTGACCCAGAGACTATGTTAATCTCAAAACGCAAAAAATTGTATAGAAAAAAATATATACACACAATCCCACCGCACACAGTCCGAATAGTGTAATTAGCCAGGTACCCTATCAAGTTAAAATTAGTCTAAGCTAATAAAAAATGGGGGAAAACTAAATGGCCATTGATGTAGTACCTGCACTCCTTTGAAGTTTAGTCCTATGCCCGTGATAGCTGTTGACCTGGTTGTCGCACTAATTTCTTGCCTGGCTCACCCCAAGAATTCTCACTGTGGCTGCAACTAGGTACACCAGGGACCTCTTCTCAATCTCTCCGACCGGCAGCAACAGGAC
>NC_090745.1:33285859-33305859 GCF_036898095.1 Palaemon carinicauda
GTTTGCAGTCCCATAGGTCGGGGATGAGGTTGCAGGTGCCTTACCACTACAATGTTTACAAAAATTCCAGAAGGCTAAAATCACTGCCAGATCTTTGCTCAGACAGCCTCTATAAAGTTTTCAAATCACTTGCTAAAATACCACTTGGATGCCTCTGCAGTCTTCTAACTATTTGGTACCTACTATGCATATCAGACCCTATGACATACTGTTTTTCGCAAATATCTTTGAAACGAAGACTCGGATCAGCTTGGTGCTTTAGCACAGAGTGTTTCACACACTCCGCTAATTTTTAACACTATTGTATACTGTCAAATGCGGCTAATTATGGCGTTTACTCTTGATTGTGAAGTCAAAAACCTGCGTGACCTATTACACATTCGAACAGGTGAGGCGTGACTTATTTTTGACGTCTATCCACCCACTACCTCCACTCCTGGCTTCCCCTACTCCCTTTCCTTCCCTCTTACCCCCCTCCTTATCCCCCTACCTCTTTCTCCTCCATATCTCCCTAACCCCTTCCTCATATCCCCCTCCCTCCCTTCTCTCTCTCTCTCTCTCTCTCTCTCTCTCTCTCTCTCTCTCTCTCTCTCTCTCTCTCTCTCTGTCTCTCATAAGGGAATGGCTGTTACCTCTCTCTCTCTCTCTCTCTCTCTCTCTCTCTCTCTCTCTCTCTCTCTCTCTCTCTCTCTCTCTCTCTCTCTTTCTTGAGGCTACACGATATATGAAGCCAGACACAAGTATGAAGAATTAATGATAGATTAATAAAGATTATATGCCGAGCAAGGTTTGATCGTTTATGCAAACAATCGTAATCGATGTTCTTGCTTCTTTGACGGTAATTTTGGTATTTGGTAAGTACAGAAGGTAACATGGTAAGTAACGGGCGTGCGGCCGATAGACGGCTGATGGCAAAGTCCTGTGGAGGAAGTATTTCATCGCTCTTAGCCATGGACAACTTGCAGCGATGTCCGCTGCAAGTTACCTTCTGCACTTACCAAATACGGTATGACCGTCAAAGAAGCAAAAACATCGATTACGATTGTTTGCATAAACGATCAAACCTTGCTCGGCATATAATTTTTATTAATGTCATTAATTCGTCACACTTTTGTCTGGCATCATATACCGTGCAGCCTCAAGAGAGAGAGAGAGAGAGAGAGAGAGAGAGAGAGAGAGAGAGAGAGAGAGGGGGGGGGGTAACAGCCATTCCCTTATGAGAGAGAGAGAGAGAGAGAGAGAGAGAGAGAGAGAGAGAGAGAGAGAGAGAGAGAGAGAGAGAGAGAAGGGAGGGAGGGGGATATGAGGAAGGGGTTAGGGAGATATGGAGGAGAAAGAGGTAGGGGGATAAGGAGGGGGGTAAGAGGGAAGGAAAGGGAGTAGGGGAAGCCAGGAGTGGAGGTAGTGGGTGGATAGACGTCAAAAATAAGTCACGCCTCACCTGTTCGAATGTGTAATAGGTCACGCAGGTTTTTGACTTCACAATCAAGAGTAAACGCCATAATTAGCCGCATTTGACAGTATACAATAGTGTTAAAAATTAGCGGAGTGTGTGAAACACTCTGTGCTAAAGCACCAAGCTGATCCGAGTCTTCGTTTCAAAGATATTTGCGAAAAACAGTATGTCATAGGGTCTGATATGCATAGTAGTTCCTTGTTTAAGTTAAGAGGGACAATGAAATCATATAGGAAATGAGTTTTATTATCATTATCATTACTGTAGTTGCTGTTGTTAAAACAGTTGTTTCATGGTTATGTCATAATCAAATGAGTTAAGAATTCTCTAGTAAATCTACAATCATTTGAATAAAACAATTTACTTTACCATTGATAATTGGCAGAAGTCAATTGATATCTATCGACTGTTCATCGTTTCCTTAAGGTCTTGAAAAATATCTCCATCTATGATATTTATTTGTTAACAACAATGAGGATTATTAAGAGCACTTTTCATTATTATTATCATTATCATTCAAAGTAGTAGTAGTAGTGATAAATGTAGTAGTAGTTATTTTCTGGTCCCTGGTTCCTGGTCCCTCATTGCTCTATCCACAACATAGTGATTGTGAGTGCACCACTAGAAGCGTAAGTGCAAATTGCTGCAGTCTGCAGAAAATTCATTGTCATTAGTTACCTCCTAAATAGATATTAAGCTTCCATACTTTTACCTCCAAGTTCCAGACCCTGTCTAATATATTGGGCAACTTCTTTCAGTAGTTGGAAACTAAGGTTAGTACATCTAACAAATTCCTTTGGAAAAGCTCTTCTTGGACAGTTTGTACATTTCAGAATTAAATCACTTATTCATGTGCAGTATATGTAGATATAAAGGGCTCTTAGGTTACTCTTGTAGGTGAATCTAAACTCTATGTGCTGGTAGATCTGGTCTGGGCTATACATACAGGTATATCTTGTCTATACGTGCAAGTAGATCAAGACAGTGCTTTCAGATAGATCTTGGCTATACATGCAGGTAAATCTGGGCTATACTTACAAGATCTAAGCTATACTTACAGCTAGGTTTGGGCTATATGTTCAGGTAGGCTTGGCCATTATGTGCAGCTAGATTTGGGCTTTGTGCAAGGTAAATCTGGGATCTACATGCCCCTATATCTTTGCTATACATAGAGATAGATCTGACTTAAACTGATACACCAAAGTGCATACACGTCTATATTATGTTAGGGATAAATTATACAAAGCACCCATATCTTGCAGTTTGGGATTTGTACCGCATAGGCAAAGAAGCCATAAGGATCAACATATGGAGTTCTGGTGTTGACTTCCTGCGAAATGCCCTGAGCAGATATAACAATTCCTTGGTGCAAACATTGTGTATGCCATCTTCCACGCACTCCCCAACCAGGTGCCAAGATTTTGATGGCAACAGTCATCCTTTTGACAAACCTGGTGACATGAGCCGCCTACCAGAGGAATTCCAGAAAGCTGTTAAAATGGTATGTATTCTAAAGCTTTTTATCTTTTGATAGACATTTGCTTGGTTTTGTTGGAGTGAGTTGCATGACCTAATTTGTAGATTTGGCTATCAAAAGTTCACATATATTACTTTAAATCATAACCTCAATTTTGAGGGAGCGGGAGGAGGCTCCCTATAGCCCTAACTGAAACCCTTAATTGCACTTTTTATGTCAGTGATTCATAGCTCAAGAATTTCCTAAAGGACTGTCTTTTATGAAATATATCTGATACTAGTTAAATGCATTTTTAGGTGAATGCTTATTTATTCACATATTTAATCCACTTCAGGCAACTTTTTTCCGCGGTTTTGCTTCATAACCTTATCAAAGTTTACTCACAATATGAAAAATATAGGGGATAAAATTCATCGTCATCTATGACATTGGTGGATTGGAAAAAAAAAAAGTAAAGATGAGAATTTGAAAATGGAATATTAGTAGTCTCGCAAGAAAGGGAAGAGTGTTGGTCGATTTTGTACAGAGAAAGAAATTATTATTTAATATATACAGAACACTAAATGGAAGAGGGAAAATGCAAAAAAAGCTTGGGGAAGGATATAAAGTTTACTACACAAGGGGAGATACAAGGAGAAATAGTGTAAGAATTATTCTTTTCCGAGATTTGCAAGAGAATGTCATAGTGAGCCAATGTATCAGTGGCAGGCTCGTGGGCTCAAATTTGGTAAAAGATCAAAGAGTATGGTATATCATCTCGCCATATGTCTCTAAAGAAGGGTGTAGTGAAGAGGAAAAGGAGGAATTCGGAGAGAACTTAGAATACTATATAGAAAGTGTTGAAACAAGTGAGCTATTAGTATTATCAGGAATATGAGTGGCCATGTAGATGAAAGTTCTGACCGTTTTGAAGGAATACATTCAGGAAGAGGTTTTGGAAGAAGAAACCAGGAAAGGTGAGAGATTGTTAGGATTAGCAGAAGCTATGAATCAGATTGTCTTCAATACACAGTTTGAAAAAAAAAGTTATCTGGCAACATGTAAGTGAAAAAAGTGAGATTCATATTGATTATGTCTGTTAGAATGGGAGACAAGAAAATTATGGATTCTTTCAAATGAATGTTATGGTAGCAGACTTTACGTTGAAAGCAATAAGGAGAAGAAAATTCCCAAACAGGAATAGGAGGATCAAAACTTTGAAGCTGAGGGAGGAGAAAGCAAAAGGGTTCAGAAATAAAGTGGAAAGGGCCAGAGAAGAGAAACATGTAAATGGAATGTTGGAATTGCGCGGATAGATATGGGATGTTATGAAATAGGTTGTGGTGCCAACAGCAGCAAAAGTTTGTGGGAGGACAAGTACTAAATAGCAACAGGATAAAGCAACATGTTGGTGAAAAAAAAAAGGTTTAAACAGATGCGAAGGAAAAGAGTATAGCCAAAAGAAGGTGGAAAGAAGGTAACAACTTCCAAGCTAGTGAGGAATATAGATGGATAAAGAGGGAAACAAAGAGGATATTATTAATTGCAAAGGGAGAAACCAGGAGAGAGTTTTATGAGAGGATAGGAACAATTGAGGGAGAAAAGATAACCTACAGAATTGCAGAAGCAAGAAGAAAAGACAAGCAGGATGTAGGATAAGTAGGAATTATTCAAGATGAAAATGGAAGTATCTAAATTGAGGAAGAAGTCAAGAGAAGATGAAAAGCCCATTTTTCACAACTATTAAACACTGAGAATGAGTATGAAGAACTAGAAAATGCTCCTCCAGTAGAAGGACCAATGATGAAGTTAAGAATGTGACAAAGAAAGGAAAAGTAAATAAAACTGCTGGAAAACCACAGTTACCAATAGAAATGATTGAGACATTGAAAAATCTAGGTAAAGTAGGTGTACACACTGTTGGAAAAGATCTGGGATGTAGAGGATATGCCAAGGGAATAGGAAGATAGTTGGATGACCAAACTGTGTAAACAAAAAGGAGACATGTTAAATTGTGGGAACTACAAAGGACTAAAGCTATTGGAGACTGTATTCAAGATACTAGAAAGAATAGTGCAAGGAAGGTTGAGAGAGTAGATAGATATACATGAGCAATAGTTTAGGTTTCATAAAGGAAAGAGCGCAGTAGATGCTATTTTCAAAGCAAGAGAAAGTCTAAGACAAGTATCTAGAAGGAGACATGAAAGTTTACATGTGTTTATGTGTATCAAAAAAGCTAGTCTATAAGAGTTTGAGAGAGAGAGAGAGAGAGAGAGAGAGAGAGAGAGAGAGAGAGAGAGAGAGAGAGAGAGAGAGAGAGAGAGAGAGAGAAGTTTGTAAGGTTAGTGATGATAGATAAAGGGGCAACAACCAGCATACAGAGAAATATGGGGAGACTGAGACATCCCTTGTGGAGATTAGCCTCGATCGGGGATCTGCTCTAAGTTCATTCATCTTCTGTGTCATTATGGACACTACATCATCCGAATTAAAGAACAAGAAAGAATTGTGGGAACTGGTGTTAGCTGACGATTTAGTCACTATAGTAGACAAAGAAGAAGAACAGCAAAAAATATTTTTATCATGGAAAGGAGCCCTAGAAAAGAAAGGATTGAGATGAACATTGGGTAGACAGAGCTAATGATTAGTAGTAGAGAAAGGTATGAATGAGTAAACATTCAAGTGGGATCAATATTAACACAGGAGGGAATTACTGAGAAAGCAGTGAGACAGATAGTAGAAGAGGCATGGTGAAAACAGAGAGAAGTAACAGGAGTTGTTTTAGACTTAAAACTCAAAATGAAGATCTATAAGTCAGTTTTCAAGACCATACTAATATATGAGGAAGAAACTTGGGCACCTAAGAAGAAGGAGGAGGGACTGTTGTAAAGAACTGAATATCACTACTGGTAAAGGGGGAGAGTCAAAATATTAGAAGAATGTGTGGTATATGTAATGTAAAAGATAAGGCAAGGGAAGCTCGTCTGAGATTCCATGGCCATGTAATAAGAAAAGAAGAGGTGGAATGAATCAAGAGAGGTAAGAACATACCAGTAATGGGGAGGTGAAGTATGGGGTGTCAGTGGATTAGATGGATGAATGTGATGAGGAGGGATATGGGTGAACTAGGACTAAGGGAAAATACCAGGAATAGAAATAGATAGAGAAAGTTGACTTGAGCAGCCAGAAAGTCTCCCCACCCTGCGACTTAAAGTTTGGCAATTGTAAACAACTGACTTATGGAAATATTGAAAGTCAGTGATACATATAATAAATTTACAATCCCTGATGGGTGGTAAATCCTGTACAGTACCTCAGTTAGTTTCTAGTTTCAAAGTAGACCAATAAGCCAAACTAGTCCTAGTGGGGAAGGGCATGCTGTATCCTTCTGCCAAATATGTAAGTGCTATTTCTCCTCTTTCAAAGCACGACCAAGTATTGGAACGGAAAGGCTTCCGCACAAAGCAGCACAGCACTCACCAGAAGCCGCTTGATAAGCAACTGGCCAGAAAAAAGAAGTACCACAAAAAGCAGGTGACGGTTGTGGGGGAAGTTGGCTCACTAACTGAAGGTCAAGTCCAGTACGTGAAGATCTGTAGAGGCGAGGACTTGAGGGTAACTATACTTCTGGTTGTTTGTTAGGTTTAAGAGATAAGCTAAAATTAAAATCCAGTTTGTAAGCAGAATAGTCATTAGATTTTGTCAGTTTAATTATTGAGCATCTATGTTATTCATACTTTAGATTTTTTTGATTTAATCAAATATGCATCTATGGTGGTCTGAAACATGGCTAATTTAGAAACTGTACAAGCCATAGCATTGTTGATAGAAATTATAGAAGTCAGTTTAAGAGAATTGAGAATGCATCATTGTAAATGGTTACAGGCTATGGTAAGTGCAAATATTGCACAGCTTGTAGTTGCATAGAAGAATTTCTATAATAAATACTTAGTTAAAGAATTTTTTTTTTATTTTATGAACAATGAATAGCAATGAAGTTTAATTTTGCTACATTCAGATTGCATATATATGCATATAAAACTGCTTATTTTGTGTCAAGTTTAATGTGCAGGAGAGTCATGCATGTTCACCCAATTGAAAAATGTATATGGCAATAATTATGGTCTTTCATATTTCAGAAACAACCGAATAGTAATAATAATAAAACACAACAGCATTTTGTGTTCTTCCTCAGGCCCCAAATATGACGTTCAACCTTTATTGTCGATACATAAATAATAGTTCACCCCAATTTTTAATCGGCCTACTGAAGATGGAAGTCCACTCGTTATCTCCCTACGTCATTACCATCAAGGGCGTGGTGACGCCTTCAGAGGCCAAGGCCCTCAAACAGACGGCCTCTCGTTTCTTGGAGAAATCCAGCACCTTCAGATACAACGGAGAGAGTGAAGTTAGCTACCAGAGAACTAGTTCCACGTAAGAAGTAATTCAGTTATAGAATCAGAGAAGTGAAGATATGTAATTGAATTTCCTTCCAAAAGGATTAAAGTATATGTTGTCATTAAAAGCCAATAACAGCTATGGAGCCTAATCTATACCTTATGTGGTGAACTGAGGGCCATACATTAACATTTATGTTAACAAGTTTTTATGAAAAGAAACTTAATGAATATTTCATTATTACTAAACCAGATTTCCGTGCCTGTCTTCGCTGATAAAATTACACTAACTTAACCCAAATTTCTTCTTATACTTTTCAGTGCCTGGTTATATGAACACAATGACCATCACCTGCCTCTCCTCACTACTCGCATCGAAAGACTGACTGGCCTAAATGCAGTCCAGTACACTGGTAGTGAAACATATCAGGTAAGAGTAAAATGATCATGTAAATTTTGAAATTCTGAAGGTACAAAATACCAGTTGTGAGCCAAGCACCGTGTCAGTCATGGATCGCTCGCCTGTCTGCCTGCAGTGCATAGAGTTATTAAAATTATAAATACAGTTAACTCCCCATTAACACGGTTCTGTTAACCCAGTTTAAAAGATACACGAGATCAAACATTCATAATTTTTATAATGACCTGCCAGCATCTGCTGACATCAAGAAAAAGACTTGCCTATGAACAGGAGGACTGTATCCTTTTGGTACTACCCTCCCTAAGTTACATTATTGTGTGTGCATGTAGAAGAGATATGCTAGACCTATGTTCTTTTCCCACCATTTTACTTTGCCATTGATAATGATAACAATATTCAGTGATGATTCTTTACTGAAGCATTTGTGTAATACCTGACAGGTCGTAAACTACGGCATAGGAGGGCACTACACAGTACACCATGATGCCACAGCCTCGAATCTTACCTACAATCGTATGGCTACTTTCCTCATCTATCTCACCGATGTACAGCAAGGCGAGTGTCCTTCATTTGCTTCATCATTGGAATCTCTATACTGTGCTTAAGGAATCACAAATTTGTTAAAGTCTCATAATTCCCTAAGATTGCCTAAATTGGTTACCCCCTTAGGTCTGCATGTATTTTGGAAAACATGTATATGAATTTTATGATATTAGAAAAGCATTCCTGATCTATCATAGGTTGTTCCTTGACTATACGAGGGGGGACCCAAAAGTAACCGGAATTGTCATAGAATGTTATTCAGCTATTGTTACATGTTTATAGTCTTATCACCTTCAAAGTACTCTCCATTTGAAGCAATGCACCGGTCCAGACGTGTTTTCCACTGTTGAAAGCAGTTCTGGAACTCTTGTGAAGTTATTTTTTTAATGACTCCGTCGTTTTCTTCTTAACCTCTTCGACGTCTGCAAAACGTTTTCCTTTGAGGACTTTCTTCATTCGGGGGAACAAAAAAAAGTCACAGGGAGCAAGATTGGGTGAATAGGGAGGGTGGGTAAGTAGGGTCATGCCATTCTTGGTCAGAAACTGTCTCACACTCAAGGCGGTGTGCGCTGGTGCATTGTCGTGATGAAGCCACCACCCTCCAGTTTGCCACAGGTCGGGGCGTTTCCGTCTCACGGAATCTCGCAAACGCTTCAGCACTGCCAAGTAAAGCGTCTGGTTAACAGTGTGACCTGTAGGAACGAATTCTTTGTGGACAATTCCTTTCACATCGAAGAAACAAATCAGCATCGTCTTGACACTGGACTTCACTTGACGCGCTTTTTTGGGTCGTGGTGACGTTGGATGTTTCCACTGACTTTATTGCTGCTTTGTTTCTGGGTCATAGCCGTAGCACCAGCTTTCGTCACCTGTGATGACCTTCGAAAAAAGGTCTGGATCAACTTCCAAGTGTTCTTTCAGATCACGACAGGCATCCATTCGTGACTGCTTTTGACCGTCCGTGAGCAAGCGAGGCACCATTTTTGCTGCAACTCTTTTCATTCCCAATTCGTCGTTCAAAATTCGTTGGCATGAGCTCCAGGACACACCACTCAAAGTAGCAAGTTCATCAATTGTTCTGCGATGGTCTTCCAAGATCAGTTCATGAATTTTCATGATGTTTTCATCCGTTTGAGAGCTTGAAGGTCGCCCTGAACGAGGCTGGTCTTCCAGTGACATTTGACCACTCTTAAAGTGTGCAAACCACTCAAAAACTTGTGTTTTACTCATGGCAACATCCTTGTACGCTGTTTGAAGCATAGCAACTGTTTCAGCTGTCGTTTTCCCCAGCAAAAAACATAATTTCGTGGCAGCACGCTGCTCCTTCCTTTCAGTCATCGTAAAAATAGACAAAAAGGCGTGAGGCACTTCAAAAAAAATGTTAACCGGGAATCTATACGTCTTCACACGATGACGCCAGTTAACACACTGATGCCTGGGGGTTGCCTCAGGTAGCATCTAGCGGCGGAAGCCTGAATTACTACGGGCTTGTCAAACAGAAAACTATTCTGGTTACTTTTGGGTCCCCCCTCCTAGAAGATTTTGACAGAATTATTCGTATAGCATCTTTTAGTTATGTGTATATTGTTAAGGAAGACTGAAGTATTATTTTTGTGCAAGGCTACATACTTCGTAAAACATTCAATCACAGGTGACTGTTGTGTTTTGCTTTATCATTTTGTTTGAAAAAGACAGTTTTGATGTTTGAAATGGAATTAGATTCAGCTCATTTTGGGGCATCAAATGATAATACAATTTTCATTTCCATATAAAATTATATTATAACCATTCATTTATAAAATCAAACATTCACAAATCCTCCAGAGATTTATCTTGCCATAATTTAATACTATCTGACACTGACTTCAATCGCAGTACTTGAAGATATTGCCAAACACCTCAACGTCAATTCAGATTGAATGTCCTCTTCACTGCATTTGATAAGAAGTTATCCTAAGATGGGAACTGATATACTTGATACCGTGAACGTCATTAATTTCATTAAGAATGAAAAAAATAAATGTTTTATCAGAATAGTTTGTAAAGGCTCAATTTCTAAATGATTTACTTTTACTTCCTTGTTCAAATATAGTTGAAATATAGTAATATAGCAATGATTTAGCTTCAACTAAACTCTAATGTTCAAATATTATTTAATCCTAAAAGTCAATAGGATATAAACTTTATTTCTTGTTATTTTCAATAATAATAATAATAATAATAATAATAATAATAATAATAATAATAATAATAATAATAATGATAATAATAATAATAATAATAATAATAATAATAAATATGTGAGTGCATAGTCTAGAGAACTACCACTAAATACCACTTAGTACCCTTTAATGTCAAGAGGATTTGAAAACAGTAAATCGGTACAAGAACATAAAAAGTCAAATTGCTTTATGAACATTTTATTGGGCTGTGAGAAAAAATTTGCCTCTGAATACTCAGTTTTTTAGGGCAAATACTAACGAGACTAACACGTGATGTGCAGAAAACAGTCAGGTAGTACTGTAATGCCACCCACACAGTGTTCTCATGATTTTCAGGCCCCCTTTTTTCCTTAGCTTTCATTCCTTCTCCCTTACTCAGACCATAACTCTTTCACTTTCCCAATAGTAATTGTACCAGTATCACTTGCAGTTTAGTTATTTTGTGAATGTCTTCGGGTGTGTTCTTTGTAGAGTTGTGACCATGTGTTCTTTGTTAAATTATACCAGTTTTTCAACGTTAAGTTAACAATAACAGTACAGTAAAGCATCCAAACAATTGTCACCCACGATGAGTAAGAAAGATAATAATGAGACAATTATCATAGAGATAAAAAAAATAAATGAGTGAGAATTATGTTCAAGATACTCCTGTGGCAGACCTGGTAAAATGCACAATTGTACAAATCCATGATTTGTATAATTCTGAAGAAAAAAAAAAAAAAGTAATTGATGCTGCAAAAATTGTGCTGATATTTATGAAACAGCTGCCACATGTTCTTGATAACATTAAAAACTTGCTTCTCATCTTGATAAATGAAAACCAGTTAGCAGGAGATATGATTACTAAGAATATAATTTGTGAAAAGGCAAAGGTATTGTACAGTATGCTGATCTTGTTAAAAAAGTTAGTTAAATCAGCAGACAAAGAAGAGTAAACATTCAAAGCGAGACTTTAAGGCAGCAGAGGCATTCATTGTAGAATTTAGAAGATTCATGGATTCTGAGTCTGCAGCAATTGTTCAACTGTGATAGACAGGTCTTTTTTTGGAAGATGTTCAGAAAGACCTTCATTAATGCAGAAGAAAAGACAATTTTCAGTCATAGGCCCATGAAAGACCATTCAAACCTGTTGTTTTGTATTAATGCCAATGGGGACTATAAAATCCAACTTCTGTGGTATAATTCTTATCGCCAGTGTATTTATCTTCAACTTCTTAAGTATTTCAGCTATTTTCTGTAAGGATTAAGGCAGGACCTCAATTTGTTATGTATCCCTTACAAAGGAGTAAGGAAAAGACGAGTGCTCGAAAAGAGATGTATTCTCTATTAATTGAGACACTGATTTGAAATTTAGCAGTCTAACTGATGTATGCATGACATAAGGAAGACGTCACTACAATAACAGTAATGGAGTTGAATATAAGTTAAACTAAACTAAAGTAATATACAACATTCTGATGTATCACTTAGAGAATCCACGAGCATTTAAAAAGTACAAGGTGCAGAAGAAGCAGCTGAACGTTATGTGGGGATCAGACAACAAGGCTTAGGTGACTTGTAATTTTATTTGTGGAATGGGTTAATGAGATATTTGGTCCTGATGTTAAAAAGTACCCCATGGAGAAGAACCTCCAATTTCGAGTCTTGTTGGTTATATATATTTCTCCTGCACATCCTCCAGCCATTGAAGATATCCTAATTGAGAAGTTAAGATTCATCAGAATGAATTTCCTACTACCAAACACCTATCCAATACTTCAACCCATGGACAAGCAGACGATCTCAAAGTTTAAGAAGCTTTACATAACAATGTTCCAGTAATGCTTTGAGATCAAAGAAGGGACCAACCTCACCCTCCGAGAGTTTTAGAAAGAACATTTCCACAATATCAGCAATCTCAAAATTATTGATAAAGCTTGAGGAGTCACTAACAGAACCCTCAATACTGCATGGAGGGAACTATGGCCTAAATACATTCCTGAACGTAACCTTGAAGGATTGAAACACATCTAGTGGGCAGTTGACAATGAAATTATGTCCTTTGGCAAGACAATGCATTATGAAGTGGACAAGAACGACATCAATTATCATCTGGACGAGCCTGGTGATCAGCTAATGACCAAGATGCTGGGGAGTTGCATAAGGACCAGAAACAAAAGGTAATGAAGGAGATTTCATCTGAGGAGGAGGAGGGGCAGTGGCAAACCTCTGACTTCACGAGACATTAGGGAGATTTCAAGAATATGGAAAACTACAAAATTTTGTAGAAACCCATCATGCAGATAAGGCTTCAGGAGGGCAATCAGCGAATCTATGTACGGGCAATGTAATGTTGCATTTCCATAAAATGTTAATGAAAAGGCAAAAGCAGTCATCACTAGATAGGTTCCTTGTAAAAGTGCAATGTAAGAGTGCAATAAAAGACAATAAACTGTACAAAAAGCACAAATGAAGTGATTCACTTATTGAATTGTGAATGTCATTCAAGAAAGAGAACTCCTGATGTTTAACCAGAAATAAACTGAGGTACCACTGTGTTGGTGAATGTGAACAAATAAAGGGAAAAAGACAGTGTTACCACGACCCTTTGGTATATTATTTTAATCATTTGATTTAACAAAGAAATGAATCTATAGGGTGTCCAAAAATAATGTAGACACTCTTTGGATTGTTGCAACTTGTTCAACTTATTGATATTAACATGGAAAGCAGATTCACAGGAGAGAAACAATACACATTTAAAGATTCTGAGAGTTCACAGTGAAAAAGTAAGGATACATGGGGTAATTTGAGAATGTTAGAAAAAAAAATCAGCTCACATAAAGTGTTCAAACTGGTTCCTGTTCTGCTCAATACACTTTTCGCATTGTGAAAATATGGAACTACAAACTGTTAGTAGCATTTCTCTCGGTATCTGAGTAGATTCTTCTTCAATTGCCTTTCTAAGTTCGTCAATTATCTTAGGTTTTCTGCTGTGTACGCTTCAAAATGTGATGGACGCTCGATTTTGGGATACCTGTTTCATGTGACAGTTGACGAACAGATTTTCGTGGGGAATTGTGAACATTTGCAATAACATCTTGCTCTTTAGTTGGGCTTGTCGATGTTCTTTTTCGTCCTGAATGTCCATTTCTCATGCAGTGGATGGTCCCATGATTTTCAAAGTTATCTACGATTCGTGAAATGGTGACGCGTGTTGGGGCATCTCTGTGGAACTCACTCATAAATCGTCTTTGCACTTCAGCTTTATTTCCAAATTTCCAGAATGTTTTCCGAACAATTTTTTTTTTTTGCTTAAATGTAAGCACAGTAGTCGTCATTCTTACTCCAAAATCAAATCTGAAATAGAAAAAAAAGTTTATTAGCTATTCAAAGTCACAGAGTGTGTATACATTATTTTGGGACAATCTGTTATAATCATAGATGTGATTTTATCATTCATTCATCTATTTCACTTATCGAATAGGTTACGTAAAAATAAATTTGATCAATTTCAATTGATGGATATACTTGATTATTTTCTTACTTCAATTGTTCACAGGTTTATTTATTTGTTTGATAATTTTCCTTCTCACCAGGAGGTTCGACTGTCTTTCCATGGCTGGGTTTTGGCGTCAAACCAAGCAAAGGAATGGGCCTCCTTTGGTACAACATGAAACCTTCTGGAGTTCGAGACGACATGTTAGAGCACGCAGCTTGCCCAGTCCTCTTCGGAGACAAATGGAGTAAGATTTATTAATTTTCTATTCTCAGAAATGTTTCTTAATTACATATGCCTGTAGAAAATTGTATTCTTCTGTAAGACTCTAATAGCAATATTGTCTTTTTCTAGTAATTAACAAATGGATAACATACGGTGGCCAGTTAACCAGAGTTCCTTGCACAATCAATGAGGAAGATCAAGTACAACAACCTCTTACATAAGACCAGCACTCAAGATTAGTAGTGTGACCGTGGTGTTTGAATAGTGATCAGTCCAGTGAATAGTGTGAAAACATAAACATGAACTAGCACCATTGATCCTGCTCATAACACTATATATTCCTCCATCAATCAGTTGTTGGCGCAGTCTTAGATTTGGGACACAGGAAGGGCCTAGGCTTCGAAGTTGCCACTATGTGTAGGTTATTATTGAAAAGTGTCCCAGTGATTAAAACCAATAAACTTTAGCATTTGTGACATAAGTAAGGAATGCATGCATCATCTTCAGACGCAACATAATAATAATACAGATTGTTTAGATGCACAATTGTTTTAAATTAATCAATTTGACAGTAAGAAAACATGTAGTCACAAAAATGTATAAGTGGTGGAGCTTATTTTCTTGTTTGTGTAACATACTCAAAAGTCAAAATCCTTTTTACAAATGTGTATCATTTAGATTTCCCTCTTAAGTCCTCATCTACATATGCTAAGAAAAACTGTTTTCCATTGGCCAACATTCTGCAAAGGGTATCTTCAAGAATGCTATAAGGAGAAACCTATTCAATCTTAGTGTGGTACATTCAATTGTTTTTGTCGTTTAAGTTGATTGAAGTTAGACGGTGGTTACTGTGTGTGCAGCATAGAAGAAAATGGAGAGGGCATTTTTCTTTATTTGTTTATATGTTGCTCGTTGTATTACATGGTTCCCCTCTTGAAACAGACATACTTATGAGAGATGGTGACTTGTCTTAGAGAGTCATACTGTTGGTGGGTTGTCTAGCAGGTGAAATGAAGGTTTTAGGCAGTAAATGGTGATTCAATTCTTTCTACTGTGAATGTCTAGGAAGAAAGCTTTCAGAGTATGATAGATCACAAGGAATGGACCCATATATAGTGGTTTGCAAGCATCGGTGAGCATGAAGACGTGTGTTGCAGTGTGTAGATCTTTTTGTACGTGCTGCTTTGGTGGGGGATTGTAAGTGTGGAGGCAGGGGATAGATTTCCCCACAGCATGACTTAGGTACTGGAGATCATCAAAGGAGGTGGTGGAGAGAAGAAAATTCTGTAGGGATGACCAACAGATTACCATACACCATTTCAGCCATTTAGACAAGAGTGGTCCTCAGTCCAAGGAGGATCTGGAAAATTGTAGCAACCAACTGGAGTCAGTGCAGTGGGATATCAAAGCTGATTTGAGGGTACAATGGGAATGTCCCACCAATTCCTTGGTAGTCTGATGTAGGGTGATGCCGAGAAGATGTTTTAATATGACCACAATTATTGAGAGATGGAAGTGGTACCCCTTCAAAAGCAATATGCTATGGGATGCTGAGTCTTTCTACCCATCCAGAAAGTAAAGCAGTAGTACATGAGGTGGATGTTACATCTTGCAGGAGGATGGCTTAAGGCTAATGAGTGGAGCTATCAATAACTGTGAAAAGATAACAGTGCCACAGGTAGGTGGCCAACCACGCCAATATGAATGTGGGTAAAACAATGCTGAGGTTAATGAAAAGTATCCACGACTGAATCTGTGAGTTGATACTCCCTTCGAAGTTTGACAGAATGTATAGGCATGGAATAATTTCATAAAATTTTCACCAGTAACGCCATCCCATATGAACTTCCACTTTGGTAGCGTAATTGCAACTAACTTTATTTTGATGCAGCGTGAGTATAAGTACTAGCTGTTCCAAGCAAGAACAACACAAAAATTCAAATACAATGATTCAAATACATGCAGGAATAGACAGGCTATCAGTGTGAGGGGAGAGTATTAATGATAATGTACAAAAAAAAAAAAAAGAAATACCGTTACAGTGTATGAGGGTGTGTAAGACAAGTGCAGTACATGACTCTCCCCCTAGAAAAGACACACATGTGAAATAGGCCACCCTGCTCTGGAGAGGTGCACTGTAGGCGGGTCATCTTACAGAAGATACACAGGTTTGAGGCGATCAATGGAGACCCATTCTTCTTTGCCACGAACGTTCATTAAGAAAGCCTTCATTGTTTGACAGATCATGAGGAAACGGCCCATGTAAGAGGTGGCTTGCTGGTGTCGTAATGTAGGAAAACGTGCGATGCCTTGTGCAAATTTGATCGTATGTGTTGGTGTCCTATGGGTTTGTAAGTCTGACGGCATGGAGTAAATTTTGCCAGAACGTAATATAGGCGCTGGAGATTGTCGGAGGAGGTTGCAGATGAATAAAATTCGGCAAGGATGATAAACGGGTTGCCAAACGCCATATCAGCTCTTACTTCCGGGAGGACTCAGAGAAGTTGGGTAAACCAGTTGGAATCCTTGCAGCAGATCATCAAAGCTGCTTTGAGGGTACTGTGAAATTTTTCAACCTTACCATTACCTGCAGACTTGTATGCAGTTATTTGATGAAGGGTAATACCCAGGAGATTCACTAATGACGTCCACAATTGAGAGGTGAAAGGAATACCCCTGTCAGAAGTAATATGCTCAGAGTAAGGCAGATGTACACGAGGCAGAGGTTACAGTTTCCATGAGAATGGTTTCAGGCCAATGAGTGGAGTGGTCAATGACTGTAAACAGGTAATGATGTCCTTGTGACGTGGGTAGGGTACCTACAACATCAACGTGAATGTGGACAAAGTGCCGCTGAAGTTGAGGAAAGGTGCCCACTCCTGAATCCGTATCTCGATGTACTTTTTGAGGTTTGGCATGAATAACAGGCGCGGACCCAATCCTTAGCATCCTTAGTATTACCATGCCAAATGAACTTTGTCTTCAGCAGCTGTGCAGTAGAATGGTGCAGGAGATGTGAAAGGCCATGAATGAAATCAAATATCTGTCGGCAAATGGGAGAAGGTATCAGTGGTACAGGTCTTCTAGTATGGGCATCACATAGGAGGGTGGCGTTGGAGTCGTCGAGAGGGACATCCTCCCAACAGACAGATATGCAGGATGTTCAACAGGCTTGGAACTCTTGATCTTTTCATTGGGGTTCTGCCAAGGCATTGTAATTCAATCCCAGATGAATTGCAGCCAATGTATTTCCTAACAGAGCATCGGCAATGGGATTAATTTTCCCAGGGACATGATGAAGGGTACAATTGTATTCAGCCACAGCGGGAAGATGTAGGCGTTGACAGGCATACTAGGCGATGGGCTCTCGAATGAAGGCGTGCACTAGAGGGATGTGATCCATGCGAATGACGAAGGCCGTACCTTCCAAGAAGTGTCGATAGTGACGGGCAGTGGAGAGGAGAGATGCATGTTGCATGGGAAAAGTTTGAGCACCAGCGGTTGATAGGGCATTCTTTGCATTGCAGAAGGCCGCTTCTTGAAGGAGACCCCACTTCAGGCCTTTTGGCTGGCCCTTGAGGGGGACGTAGAGGGGGCAAGAGTGGTGGGGATGGCTGCCAGGAAACGGTGATAATAGATGATCATGCCCAAAAATTATTGCAGTGCTTTGATGGACGGGGTAGTGGGGAAGTTTTGAACAGCTGGTACCTTCTCAGGAAGGTGGTGGACTCCTTCAGGAGTAATGCGGTACCCCAAGAATGATACTTCGTTGTTAATAGTTAGTTGTAAGTTGTTAATTTAAATTGTTATGTAGTCACAAGGTTGACTGTTCTAAAAATTGTTGTTAATAAATATTGTTAAGTTTTCCCAAGTGTTTTTGTTTCCGCTGACCATTTTACTACCTGATATTTTTGTAAACACTAACCTCTCTTATCGTGCAATAAGAACTTGCACCACGGCCCGACAAGGGTTGTAACAGCACCAAAAGCACAATTGTTGTACCGGACGACAAGACCGTTCTGTTGAAGGCAGTCGAAAATGATGTGGAGGTTGTAGGTGAGCGATACTGGTCATTTGCCTGAGGGCGAGCGAAGACTTTTGGTCCCCCAATGGTTGTTGAAAGAGCTGAAAAAGTTTTGCTATGCGGCCGGCTGGTGTTGGCGAGTACTGCTTCAGGAGGTATGATTTGAGGATGTAGTACATTATTGGTGTGTCTCCTTGTTCACACAGCCAATTGAATATTTCCAGGAAAGTGTCCTTGGGGATAGCCGCAAGAACGCAATGTGCTTTGGTGCTTGACTGGAACTGGCGAACGCTTCTTTGTTGGCGAAGGACGGTAGTTTCTGATGTGGCATTGGTAGTAGAGTCAGTGTCGGCAGGCGGTATCATCAAACAATAAGACACCCACAGGTGTGGCCTACCAGTACTGACTTCACAGAATAGGATGGCGTTGGACACATCGAGGCCGATGTCTTCCTAATGGAGGGACATGTTAGATGTCCTGCAGGTTTGGTACCCTGGGTCCTTGCGTTGGGATTCTCCAATGGTGGATGTTCGCTAGACTGTTTCATTGGTGACGGGATTCAGATTACCACAGATGTTTTGAATAGTAATTGTATTCAGAATTGTCAGAGATGTTGCCGTTGATGGGCAGACCAGGCGTTAGACTGTTAAGGGAAGGTATGCACAAGGTCATGTGGTTCATATGAATGATGAAGGGTATACCATCAAGGAAGTGTCGGAAGTGACGAACAGCCAAATACACCCCCAGTAGTTTGTGGTTGAAGGTAGAGTAGCTAGATTCCACCTTGGAAATTTTCTACTCAAGAAGGCCAACAGGCGAGGCGATTCATTGATCTCCATCGATCATTTCTTTGAATACTGTCCCAATAATGACATCACTGGCATCAGTGGAGAGCAGTAAGGATGCCGTTGACACAGGAAAGGTAAAAACAGTAACATTGATAGGGTTTTCTTTGCGTTAAAGAAGAATGTCTCCTAAAGAGGCCCCACTTCAGGTTGTTAGGCTTGCCCCTGAGGGAGTCATAGAGGGGAGCAAGAGTAACGGCAATGGCTTGTAAGAACTGATGATAATAGTTCATCATGGCAAAGAGCTCCTGCAGTGCTTTGACAGTCAAATGTGTCAAGAACTTTTGTACTGCTGATACCATCTTAGGTTGGAGGTGAATGCCCTCAGGAGTAATGCAATGACTCAAGAATGCAACTTCCATGACACCAAAGGTACATTTGAAGTACCTTTCAACATTCTGTTTTTCTGCAGGTGATCTAGGATGATGTGTAGTTGACACATTTGGTCTTTGAAGGGAGAGGATAAGAGAATGTCATCTGCGTAACATACACAGAAGGGAAGATCCATTAAAATGCCATTGATGAGTTCTTGAAATGTGACTCCTGCATTAGTGAATTACAAAGGCCAAATCAGGAATAATTGAAAGTATGTGTGTGTGTCGAAACGGGTGGTGATTTTGGTCTAGGAAATGTCTTCTGGGTTCATGGGACCTGGTAATACCCCTTCAGGAGATTGAGGGGGGAAACTGCTTTAGTGCTATGACAGTAGGTAGTGAGGTCTGCAATGTTGGGGAGGGGTCGGTGGTGTGTTTTGTATTTATGTTAAGACAGATGTAATCCCCACAAGGATGCAGGGATCCACCCTTCTTCAGGTTGATGTGCAGGTGTAGCAACCTTGAGCTTGAGCCCATTAAACCAAGACCCATTTCTTCATTTTCGGTAAATTCGCATTTAGCAGTTGTAAAACAGTCTAGGGCCACATATCTGATT
>NC_090745.1:33308359-33310859 GCF_036898095.1 Palaemon carinicauda
GAATACACATCTCTACTGGTGAAGGGCGGGAATGTCATTGTGGAATCATGGATAGATGAGTTGGAATCAGTGGTGGACAACATTAGAGACTACACCAAATGAAGCGGTGAGCTGAGTGGTGGACTGTTTATTTGAGGCGCTCTATAGGTCATCAGTGGGTCGGGTAATGGAAGTATGAAATTAGTGAGTTTCCAAATAAATAACTTTATTTAGTGAATAACACAGGCATTTGTAGACCCACAAAGGATCACATAAGGGCATCAATTACATGAGTACATTCAATGGCTTTTTTGTCAATAATGATGACATTAGCATAAATTACTGTGTACTGATTTCAACAACTTTCGTCATTTAAGTTGATTGTAGTCGGATGGCAGTTACTGTGCATTGTGCATAGAAGAAAATGGAGAAAGGGTATAATTCCTTATTTGTATGTGCATTGCTTGCTGTATGTTCACTACAGGATTTATGAAGTTTGACTGGAGAAACTATTCAGTGTCATGATGGAATTGGGGGAAACTGTGTCCTGTGAGGTAGTTATTATCAAGAAAAAGTAACAGCTCTTTAAAGGATAATTATGATTCATAGAAGAACTGAGATGATCAAATTCACTCGTAGGTTTTTTCAGTGACTTCAAGTCTTACTTTTTTAAAGACTCTGAGTGTCAGAAGCTGGCAAAACAGGAACATCTGTTCTGTAGCTCTACATGGCCAAAATGAGTTTGTAAGAAAGGGGTTCTCCATCTGATGAAGTGTCTGATCAACATGATAAGTTTATGGTATACATACTGTACTTACATACAAACGTCTTAGTAGAAGGTCTATAGAAAGCTCTCCCGTTTTAATTCGCCAAAACTAAAGCTTATTTGATTATTTGTATGTATGTTATTTAATAAACGTTCCAGATTTCGTAATCTTTTATTTAGAACCACTGGATCAATTTAAACCAAATTTATCACAAGGCTTCCTTATGAAAAGGAAATGTAAGATGTTGCCCTTAATTCCAATTGAATTTAATGGAAACAAATGAGGCCCTTTTGAAAATCTTTGGTAAAACTTCTAGGCCAGAAATGAAAATCTTGCTCGAGCAATTCCTTGTGTTCGGGGTTTTTAAGCCATGGCCTCCCTGGGCTAAAATGAGTCCACCATAGGCGTCCATCATAATAATAATGATGATTATATTAGTAATAATCGCAATGAAACTCACTATTCTGGCGATAGTTAAATTTAAGATGAATAAATGCTCATGTAGGGAAAATCCAAACAAATATAGATTACTTAAGGTTAATAATCTCAACATCTTTATACATTAAATTTTTCCAATGGAATATTGTACATCTGTTTAAAAGACACCTATATGAAATTACTATATTATTTTACAAATCCTTAAAAGAGAAACACTAAACAACAAAAAGATGATAATAGATAAAATCGATAGTGTTACTCAAAAAGTAGTGGGCACTCGTCCAAGTGTTAAGTTCTGTCTAAGTCCCAATAACACTTCTAAGGGAAGGGACTGTCCTCCTCCCACTTGCAGAAGAACAACCAGGTACGTAGCGATGAAAGTGGCCATCTGCCGGAAAATGGTTATTGTATAATAATGATGCATTGAATCTGTGTGTGTTTGCGCATGTCTATCTAAATTTACTAGTTATTTTTGACGGGTTGTATACACTTTATATATATATATATATATATATATATATATATATATATATATATATATATATATATATAGGTATATATATATATATATATATATATATATATATATAATATATATATATATATATATATATATATATATATATATATATATATATATATATATATATATATATATATATATATATATATATATATATATTGCAGACCATTACCAAGATGAACACCATTGAATTTACAGATATATTACATTTCACAGTAAAATCCAAAGACTTGTGCTATCTGAGTGATATTAGTGTATATTCTTATTTTACCTAGTCATTGGCTCCCTTTTACCATAATATCAGTCAAAGAATCATATTAGAGTATAACACACTCATATCCTAGGCACCATCAGTCTGATATTTTATTGGATGCACATATAAGCAGTAGGCCTATAAATGTTTGCACCATATTACTTGGTGTCCTGGATGAGTAGCCTATAGTATACTACAACACATCTAAATCTCTCATTTGCAACTGCACAGTACCATGCAAGTAAGACCACAGCAACAACATTTAATTTACATCAACCACAGCATTCCGACGCTGTATCTGGACCTTGTCAGATTGCTGACTAATCTCTGCTTCGTGTGGGAGTTTTGTCCAAATGACCTGCCACAGGTATTCTCTCTTGATCCATCCCCAGTTAGCAGAGGACTGCTTTTCTAGTTAATGTACTGTTGACTGACTCCAGATGCAGCTTGCCTCAAATGTAGCATGCTTCTCATGCTGCTTCAGTGCTGTTCGAGTTGAAGGAATATCCTCACATGGTGTCTGCCTCCAAGAAAACATGT